>NC_137097.1:22087794-22580294 GCF_949357685.1 Gobio gobio | reverse complement strand
ATTACTCGTATAATACTCGTACTCAGCAAAAGTGCTTTATCCGTACCAGATACTCGTTTCAGCCGAATATCCGGCTCAACTCTAGTAAATAACATAATTTTCATTTTTGGGTAAACTAACCCTTTAAGTTTTATTTTATTTTATGTATCCTTGTACTTTGCAAACCTCACACTGACATAGACACATAAAAATTATTTGGGTTTATGCTAAATTTCTCACCCCAAGGGCTTTTAGTTGGCCTTCCAGAAATGGCTGAAGTCTGTGAGGAGCTGGCTGTCCATAAATAAGCACAGGAGCATTTGTCTCAGTTCCAGCTGTTGTTGCTTGTGTTGGTGTTTGAAACTGGATGACCACCGTTGAAGAGTTCACGGGTTTGACAGTGTGAGACATTCTTGACTCTGAATCTGAAATTGACCTGTAAAAAATCATAGTAAATCAAGACTAGATATGATTATTAAAAAAAAATTCTATGTAAACAAACTTTCCCATTTATCCCATAAAATATTATATATTCATTATATTTATTATTACAAATGTGGTCTTCACAGGTTGAAAACCCTATGAATGCAGTTCTGTCAATAGTAGTTATTAGCATTGGTTAAATTATTGTCATCAACTAGAAAAACTCTATTAGATGCTGAAAACAGAGAATATGCTAAATAACAAACTGACCCACAGCATTCACATTTAAGGCATTTAGCAGATACTCTTTTCCAAAGACAAACAAAAGTGCCCTGCCAACCAATACAGAGGAAATTCATTCATTAATACAATTAATAAATATATAAAAGAAGCGCAGACATAGCACAAAGATAGGCATCTTATTAAAGGAAGTCAGATTGTCAGTGTAAGTATATAATTTGGTGTTTTACCGGTAAAAAATCTTCTCTTCACCGCACTTTGCTCTGTAGTTCAGTTCACTCTTCTGAGATGAGCTGGTGTAAGTGAGATGTCATTAGAGTAACTGCTGATACTGTTTCCCAGAATGAATCTGGATTGGACCAGCAGATTAGCATTATTACCTCATCTGTTGCAGCTTGTGTCACCACACAGTGCCTGTTTGTTCTCTAACTGTTTATTTATTTATATAGCGCTTTTAACAATGTAGATTGTTTCAAAGCAGCTTTAAAGTGTTAAACAGGAAAATAATGCAGCATAATTTTATTAAGCTGTATAGCCATTTGATGTCATCAGTTCATTTCAATTTCCATACGGTGACAGTGTGGGCTTTAGATCAATAATTAGATCAGTAATTAAGTTTAAATGGTTCATTTAGTTTATTAATTAGATTTATTTCGATGTTTAGTTGAAAAATGTAGTGTCCCCAACTGTTTACATTCACAGTGTTTGACACTCGATCAGCTGGACCGTTGGTGAAGAGCACATTTGATTTCATTTTGTCCCTTGGCCACAAGTCACTCAAACCTAAAATCCAATCACTTAAACAATGCAGTAATATGTTATTTTCATGGTTAAAGGATTAGTTCACTTCAAAATGAAAGTTTCTTGATAATTTACTCACCCCCATCTCATCCAAGTGTTCATGTGTTTCTTTCCTCAGTCAAAAAGAAATTATGTTGTTTGAGGAAAACATTCCAGGAAGTTTCTCCACATAAGTGAGCGGAGTGAGCGAAGATGGCGGTGCGAGTAGATCGCGAGGCTCTGGGTCTCTCCAGATTCTGCAATTTTGCAGTATTTTTCCTGTTCTTCTCGGGTCTGTTCGTACAGAACAGTCGTGCCTTTACAACGTACACCCGCGTTGAGCTTTTGGATATTGGTTTGCGAATTTTCGACAGTTTTATGGACAATCTTCAACTCCTTCCTGAGATCGCTAGGACACCCGCGGTTTCTTACTGTACTGCACTTACTCTGCACTCTACCCGGCCGGGCGGAAGTGCACGCAGGAGGCGGCGTGATCGTAAACAAAGGCGCGGAAAGCGTGGAGGTCAGCGAGCTAAGCTAACGCTTACTCCTCATCGGCTCTCTTTACCCAGCATTTTCCTTGCCAATGTACGATCGCTAGTGAACAAAATGGAGGAGATTCGACTCAGCATCACACACAGTAAGAAACTTTTGAACTGTAACGTCCTAATCTTCACGGAAACCTGGTTAAACAGCGGAATACCGGACACCGCTATTGAGCTAGCGGGACGCCACACACTCCGGGCGGATAGAACGTTAGATGGCTCCGGTGACTACAAACCCCCCCACTCCACCCCCGCAGCCACTGATGTCAACTTCCTGAACGAGCTAAATTACTTTTATGCTCGCTTTGAAAGAGACAACAGAGAAACTGCCACCAAGCTCAAACCCTCAGCTGACCACCCACCTATCACACTCTCCTCCACAGATGTCTGCAAGGCACTGAGCCGGATCAGCGCGCACAAGGCTGCTGGACCAGACAACATCCCTGGACGTGTTCTTAGGGCATGTGCGGAGCAGCTCGCTGGGGTTTTCACAGACATTTTCAACCTGTCTCTTGCCCAAGCAGCTGTACCATCATGCTTTAAACGCACTTCCATTGTGCCAGTGCCGAAACACTCCAGCCCGAGGTGCCCTAATGACTACCGCCCTGTAGCACTCACACCCATCGTTATGAAGTGCTTTGAGCGGCTGGTCCTGGAACACCTAAAAGACTCTCTACCATCCACATTGGACTCACACCAGTTTGCCTATCGCAGCAATAGGAGCACAGAGGATGCAGTTTCCATGGCACTGCACTCTGTGCTCACCCATCTGGACCATAAGAACACTTATGCACGCATGCTGTTTGTTGACTTCAGCTCAGCATTCAACACTGTCATCCCATCCAAGTTAATAGCCAAACTTGGAGACCTGGGCATCAACACTTCAATGTGTAACTGGATTTTGGACTTCCTAACTGACAGACCCCAGAATGTTCGATCAGGATCCACCTGCTCCACGTCCATCACACTCAACACTGGTGTACCACAGGGCTGTGTGCTAAGTCCGTTTCTCTACTCCCTCTTCACCTCCGACTGCAAGCCTGTGTATGGATCTAATTCCATCGTCAAGTTTGCGGACGACACTACGGTGATTGGTCTCATCAGCAACAACGATGAGACTGCCTACAGGGAGGAGATCCAGCATCTGGCCACATGGTGCGCTGATAATAACCTGCTCCTCAACACCACCAAAACAAAGGAGCTCATTGTGGACTTCAGGAAGGAGTCAAGAGGCACACACGACCCCATCCACATCAATGGAATGGCTGTTGAGCGTGTCTCCAGTTTCAAGTTCCTGGGGATCCACATCTCGGCGGACATGTCGTGGACGACCAACACCTCCAGCCTGGTCAAGAAGGCTCACCAGGGCCTCTTCTTCCTGAGGACACTGAGGAAGAATCAGCTCTCCTCGGCTATCCTGGTGAACTTCTACCGCTGCGCAATAGAAAGCATCCTGACCAACTGTGTGGCAGTATGGTATGGGAGCTGCTCTGTTGCGGAGCGCAAGACACTGCAGCGGGTGGTGAAAACTGCCCAGCGCATCACAGGGACTCCACTGCCTGCCATCGAGCACATCCAGAGGAAACGCTGTCTGCATCGAGCTCGCAGCATCCTCAAGGACTCCTCTCACCCAGCCCACAGACTGTTTTCTCTCCTGCCCTCCGGCAGGCGTTTCAGGATCCACCGGACCAGGACCAGCAGACTAAAGAACAGTTTTTTCCCCAGAGCTGTCTCTTTACTGAACTCAAACCCCAGTTGATCCACTTCCCTCATAAACTGCAAAATCTCCTACCTCATCTGCCTTCACTTTGTTATTTGCACTACCGACTGTTTATTACAGTAACAACTGTTTACTTATGCATTCTGCACCACCATATCTTAACTGGATTATGCTCATTTGCACTGCCGACTGTATTTACAGTACCAATGTTTACATTTGCATTTTGCACCTGTAACAGTAATGATTCAATCAGTCATGTGGCAGGATAGACCAAAGTCTGAACACCTCACAGCCCTCGTGACTTGTCTAATCAAATCATGCTTAAACAAAGGGCCTGTGTGTTACGCTGATTAGATCCAAACCACATCATGTAGCCGCAAGAGATTGGAGCGTCGAACTCTTTGGGCGTCAGCCTTCCCCTCTATAAAAACTAGAACAGACCATCAGCTCTTTGCATTCTCGCCACCACAAGGAACGGACCTCTTGGCATTTAGCCATGGAGGGGAAGACCCTGGTCTTCCCAACCCTGAGAGAAGGCATCTCCGCACGGAGAGAGAAACCGGCAGACTTCTTGAGTGACTTTCCTAAACTTCAAAGAAGTTCACCTGGGACTCACAAATCCTTAGCGAACTTCCCCGACGATTCGAACTCAGACACTTACACAAGAAGCCGTAGTAATGCAAGTATTCTATTTCACAATCAAACTGCTTGAAAAACGTTGTCTGAATTATGAATTTATGTGAATTTCTTGTGGGCTCTTGGGAAAAGACTGAAGCTGTCTCTCCCTCTCTGTCTGTCTCTCTCTCTCTCTCTCTCTCTCTCTCTCTCTCTCTCGTTAATTCTTCTTCCCTTTTTATTACTCGTTAAGTTTCATGTTTCCTTGTTTGTACCATATTGTTTGTTTTCTCCTACATATATATGCATATTTCCCCGTATGAATCGTAGCTTTGTAAACTGTAGTTGTTTTATTAAAACCCAATGATTGCATTAAATTGAATCTGTATTGTTTTGCTCACAAATTCGAAGTCACTGAAGCGCAAGATCTAAGCTACCCATTTAAGCTTGATTTTCATGTAGTACTACTTCAGTAGTGCAGATCGTACAAACATAAGAGATATTATTTGTCCTGATCAAACAGATCAATGTTTCTTAAGGTTTGTAAGATTGATAATTGATGAAGAAATCAATTTGGATAAAGGTTACTTTTAAATGATTAAAGGTTCCGTTATACGTAAATTTTGTCTGTACAACAAGCAAATAATATTCATAGACTCATGAATATTCATACCATTTGAATTAATTATTCCCCAAAACTCATTGTTGCTACAGTGGTGGAGAATATTCGAGCAGTTTCAAACTTTGTTTTTGTGAGCAATATTAATATTCATATTCATGTGTATTTTTGGGTATTAATATTATGCACGCGCGTTTTCGTTCGTTTGTTCGAACTGTGAGACAAATCGCTCAAAGCGAACTCACTCACTGACTAGGCACAACGCCTAGCTCAGCTTAAGCATATTAACAGATGCTAATTTTGCAATATTAGATGTCCTGCAGAGATAAAGAAATCTCTGTACAGTCCGTACATGCGTAATATTGTTTTATCCCGCTTGACTTGAACGAAGAAATCTTCTTTCAAGCGGAAGATTGAAATAGAGCGAGTTTCCTCTTTTCAATAATAGGCCTAATATAATATTAAATCGTTAAGATAAACGATAACTCCTGGTTTAACATTGGATTAGCTACCCAAATCGGAGACCTAAAACATTTGACTCATAAATGCTGACTGACCGTCAGCCAGTTTGATAAATGTCTATTGGAGTTCTTTTAAATGTGACGTAAGCAGATGTTTATTCCTGTATCCACATTTTCTTGTGCAGCGAATGAATCCTGCCAATTTGTTTGTGCCAATATAGCACGAAAAGATCCGACGTGGTCTAAAAAAGTAATTGTGATTTGTGTTAATCCTGTGTGCGGCCATCATTTGATTTTTGGTCTTCAAGTCACATGAGCAGGTGCAACTCTGCGTGCTAGACACCAGAGGGCGCGACCTAACAGCTCTCGAATTACACTTCACCAAAACTTTATCCCGAGCGGGCGCAACAGCGCCATCTGGTGAGCGTTCCTCCTAACTAACTCTAGTCTGGGTGGACTCGACTGCGCCATCTCGTGGGCATTTTCGGATAGTTCTACTCTCCGCTATAAATTTTGTTTTAACAAACTTAATTTCCTTCCTAAGAAGAGCATGTGAATTGTTTAGTGATTACTTATAGAAAGGTTTTCATTTATGCAATTTTACTAGCATTAGGCAGCAACCAGGTCTCCGTTCTCGCTGATTAAACACACTTATTTGAATTTGAGTTTAAAAGGAAAAATGAATTTCCTCTAGCTTAAATTGAAATTAGGTTCTTAAAGTTACTGACAGTCCACTTGGAAGGAAGGACGCCACCGTGTGGCCATACCCTGCTAAGTCAGCTTACAGCTCTCTCTCTCTCTCTTTTCCCACTTCCTTTTCACCTGCAACCATAAATCACTTGATCCGGTAAACAAGCGAGTCTTAATTCATTTTTGATTTCACCTGTTTACCCTCTTTGTGTATTTATTGTAGGGCTCACAAGCATCGGTGGTGAATTGAGAATCGTCTCAACGTGGTCTCCACGAGCAAGGTTGTCCAACCGACGTGACCGGCATCGGCTGTGTGTGAATCTCGGTTTCTTTTACCTCTGTCCGCTGTTGCGGCCCACAGTGGCGACATCAGCAATTTGACACTCCAAAGCCAGTCAACCAGTTCAGCTGACACACACAAGGCAATGTCTGGCACCTGTATCTAAACCATGGCTTAATAGGGAGCCACTCTTGAAAAAGAGGGTTCTAGGGAACGTGCCGATTTTGCTGTGCTGGCTGGCGGTTGACGGGTGGGTGCTGTCAGGTTGTGTTTAAAGTCTAAACTGTTTGAGTGGGCGTAACGCGATACAGAGTAACGAAGGACCGAGGATACGGCAGTTGGGTGTTTGGGAACGCCCGGAAGGCTGACTGTGCCGCTGGTTTTCCACCTGAGCGACCTCAACTCACCCCGGATAAACTAAATGTGATAAAACCCACATTATAAGCCGAATATTAGATACTCCCCCGAGTATAGCCTAAACGTTTGGCCCACCTTTCCTCTCTAAGCCGCACCCTCTTCCTAGGTTTCCTAACCCGATAGACACACATGCTGTAGGCCCCAGAAACTCTCACGAAAGGTAGCAGGCTTAGCCCCTTTAGTGTTTCTCTAACACTCCCAGCGTTCGCGCTTATTTTCCTTTTTATTGCAGACCAATTCATTTTTGTGTTTGTTTCTTTCCTACCTTCACTGTCCGGACTGTTGTAATCTTGTTTCTCTCAGTTCATCAAGAGACCCCAAGGAAAGCTAAGTAATAGAGTGACAACCAAGCAGCCGGCGTCACCAGGTGACCCACAGGGCTACCACCTGTCAAAGTCTCTATTTCAGGCCGACCCAAAAATTGGCCCGCCTAATTGCCTAACTGTCTAACTGTTTACATCAGTTAGCCAAAATTCTTGTCGACGGCATAGTCCGTACAAGAGCTCGTTAACCTTAGAACAAACTTGCATTGGCCTCTTTGTGTGTGTGTGCTGTGTTTCTCTCGCCCACAGTGAACCAGTATGTCCCGTTCATCCAGTTCCGCTGTCCCTTGGGATCGCCTAGCGGTATGGCTGGAAGCGATGACGAGCACTGTTCCGTCGGAGGACACCAGTGATCTGCAACAGCTGAGCCAGGAGGAACTGGACACAGAGCTAGACAAGCTGACGGCACACGACCCAACGCAGAGTTACTCTCACAAAGAACTGGCCAAGATCCTCGGGAGCCTCGCCCACAACCTTGTCGCCCAGGCACGGCTAAGAGAAAAGAGCCACACCGACCTGGAACAGGAAGTGGCAACATTAAAGCTCCAAGCCGAGGAGGCCCGGAGAAACCAGGTCCTCACCCAGCGTCATCTAGACCAGCTACTTCTAGAGACCGAGAAAAAGGGTGAAACGGACACAGAACGAGAGAAAGAAGTAAAAAGACTTCCAAAGGCCCTGAAAGATCTGCGTCTGGACACAGACCGCAGAGAGCAGTCAGAGAAAGACACCAGGGAAGAACTCAACGAACAGCTCCGGCGAGGCGAAGCTCTCCTAGAGAGAGCCAACACTGCACTCAAAGACAGAGATGCTAAAGCCAAAGCCTCCGAAAACCACTTGCAGGCTGCCCGAGCCGAGATCAATGAGCTGGTCCAGCAAAGACATGAGCTCAAAGATGAACTTGACCTTGTTCACAGAGAACTGAAACATTCATATAAACTGCAAATTGACCGGGAAGGGGGAACGCACCACACAAAGTTTCCCCCGACCAGCTGGTCCGCACCTTTTAGCCAAGAACCAAGAGCTAGAAAGGGGGGTGACAACCCACTGCTAAGACTGTCACCCGCTAGCCTCCACGAACCCCCGCCAGCAGCGGAGGAAGGGAAGCACTTCCAGGAAGTCAGGGCCAGCAGCCACGTAGCTCATAAAGACCTTGACAAGCTGGCCAGAAATATCCCTACGTTTAGCCCAGACCCTGCAGGAGGAGACGACGTTGACGCCTACTTGCAAGACATAGACTTTCACCTTCAGACTGTCGCTAACGCGAACACTTGGGACAGATTGTTCCTATTCAGAATCACTTCTAACCGGGACGTACACAGCTTTCTAGACCGTCAACCAGAGACTGTCAAAGCAGACTACTGGCAGCTACGACGAGCTTTAATTCATGAACACTCTGATCCAGAATCAGACCAGGGACTAATTGCTGCTGTGGACCTCAGGCAAGGTCGACTTGAAACCCCACTGACTTTACAGCCACCCGTTTCCCTCAGTCATGGCAACCTCATGTCAGGACAGACCATCCCGGAACAGGGAACGGTGATACCAGCATACACTAAAGGGGTCGCTGTTCGGCTCAACATGCGATGTGGCCAAACCTTAAATCACACGCTGGGTTTCTTCAAACCCTCACCTGAATGTGTGGAACTCGGACTCACACTTGAAGCCACACCCCTCACTGAAGTGTCATCTCGTGTAGTCAACGGTGGCCGACCACCTGAAAGAAAGAGACTATGTTTTGAACCAACTATCCGCAGCCGGTGCCAAGATCGCCCTCCACAAAGGACAGTGGTGCCGGGCCAAGGTCAACTACGTGGGCCTGCTAATCGGATCCCAAGGCATTGAACCTCAGTCAAACTGTATTCATTCCATTCAAAACATCAAGCCTCCTACTAACACCTCTGAGCTGCGCAGTTTTCTAGGGGTATGCAATTACTCCCGACAGTTCATTGAAAACTACTCAGACATGGCCAGACCTCTAACAGCCCTGCTGAAGAAAGACTGCCCTTTTGTCTGGTCGGATGCACAAGAACCCCAACAACAACTGACCTGTCAAAGACACTTTGAACCGAATGCGTGCCAGGGCATGCCCATGGCCTACGTCGATGGGTGCTCCTACAACCACGACGGCATCCTCAAGGCAGATGCAGGAGTGCTGTGGGTGAACGATCAGCCGTGCCCACCACAACACTTCAAGTTGGGTCCTCAGTCATCGCAATATGCAGAGATAGCAGCTATTCTCATAGCCCTACAGATTGCATCAGCACATGACATCAGAGAACTGCTCATCTGCTCAGACTCTAACTATGCCAGACTCAGTTTCGTGTGCCACCTTCCAAGCTGGAAACAGAATGATTTCAAGACCGCTAACAACAAGCCAGTCAAACACCAAAACCTGTTCCAGGAATGTGACAACATCACAAGAACACATGACCTGACAGTGTACTGGAAGAAGGTAAAAGCACACTCGAAGCTACCAGGTCTCGACAAAGACTTAAATGACCAAACCGACGCCCTCGCCAAGTCGGGCGCACTACACGGTGACATGTGGGTACCCCCAAACCCCACATCCAGCCCCAACGTTGCAGTGCTAACCCGCATCAAGCGACCGGCCCCGGCTACAATGCCCGCATCGCAGCCGCTATCACTAACTCCGCAGATGTCCAACAACGACATTGCGGATATGCAAGCCTCTGACACTGCGCTATGTATCTCCATGATCATCAGCAATACCCTAACCCTAGGCATAGCCTTTCTCCTGTACAGGAAGTTCAACGAGATGAGAACCGCTACAGCCAAACTCACGACAGCTGTGTCTGGAGGTCTCCGATGGAAACCCCGGAGGGAGGGTCCCATGCCAGAGGCAGATGCGAACCTCATCGAGCTGGCTCCTCAGCCACAACGAACACCTGCTATCCAACCTTCCCGATTCACCTGCCATCCGACCATTGTGATGGGGGTTGTCCGATAATGACCATAGGACATCATCTGACAAAAAGGGGGACTGTAACAGTAATGATTCAATCAGTCATGTGGCAGGATAGACCAAAGTCTGAACACCTCACAGCCCTCGTGACTTGTCTAATCAAATCATGCTTAAACAAAGGGCCTGTGTGTTACGCTGATTAGATCCAAACCACATCATGTAGCCGCAAGAGATTGGAGCGTCGAACTCTTTGGGCGTCAGCCTTCCCCTCTATAAAAACTAGAACAGACCATCAGCTCTTTGCATTCTCGCCACCACAAGGAACGGACCTCTTGGCATTTAGCCATGGAGGGGAAGACCCTGGTCTTCCCAACCCTGAGAGAAGGCCTCTCCGCACGGAGAGAGAAACCGGCAGACTTCTTGAGTGACTTTCCTAAACTTCAAAGAAGTTCACCTGGGACTCACAAATCCTTAGCGAACTTCCCCGACGATTCGAACTCAGACACTTACACAAGAAGCCGTAGTAATGCAAGTATTCTATTTCACAATCAAACTGCTTGAAAAACGTTGTCTGAATTATGAATTTATGTGAATTTCTTGTGGGCTCTTGGGAAAAGACTGAAGCTGTCTCTCCCTCTCTGTCTGTCTCTCTCTCTCTCTCTCTCTCTCTCTCTCTCTCTCTCTCTCTCTCTCTCTCTCTCTCTCTCGTTAATTCTTCTTCCCTTTTTATTACTCGTTAAGTTTCATGTTTCCTTGTTTGTACCATATTGTTTGTTTTCTCCTACATATATATGCATATTTCCCCGTATGAATCGTAGCTTTGTAAACTGTAGTTGTTTTATTAAAACCCAATGATTGCATTAAATTGAATCTGTATTGTTTTGCTCACAAATTCGAAGTCACTGAAGCGCAAGATCTAAGCTACCCATTTAAGCTTGATTTTCATGTAGTACTACTTCAGTAGTGCAGATCGTACAAACATAAGAGATATTATTTGTCCTGATCAAACAGATCAATGTTTCTTAAGGTTTGTAAGATTGATAATTGATGAAGAAATCAATTTGGATAAAGGTTACTTTTAAATGATTAAAGGTTCCGTTATACGTAAATTTTGTCTGTACAACAAGCAAATAATATTCATAGACTCATGAATATTCATACCATTTGAATTAATTATTCCCCAAAACTCATTGTTGCTACACACCGTACTTCTAACTGTAATATGCAACCACTTTCCACTGCACTTTTACACTTTTTTTTTCGGATAGCTCTGTCCATAATTTATTGCACTAACTTAATCCACTGCTATTCCTCATCTTGCCTAACATATCATTGTATACCTCTATCTGTAAAATTCTGTTTATAGTAATAGCCATCTGTATATTATATTCATAGTACATACTCACCTGTAAATTCTGTTTATAGTAATAGCCATCTGTATATTTATTCACTGAACATATTCACCTGTAAATTCAGTTCTGTTTATAGTAATAACCATCTCTCTACTTATACATATTTATATATTTTCAGTACATTTCCATGTCCTGCACTTATGCAACCACTGTATATCCTGCACTTGCTGCTATTGCACTTCTGGTTAGACCTAAACTGCATTTCGTTGCCTTGTACTTGTACTTGTGTAATGACAATAAAGTTGAATCTAATCTGAATCTAATCTAATAATGGACTTCAATGGCAACCAAAATGGTCCAAATCAATGCAGTTTCAAAGGAAGGGCTTCAGATGCTCTACGTGATCCCAACTGAGGAATAGGGTCTTAACTAGCAAAGCGATGTTACTTCAAAAAATAAAAAAAAATAAAAATAAAATTATATATATATATATATATATATATATATATATATATATATATATATATATATATATATATATATATATATATATATATATATATATATATCAGTCAAAGTTGCTCTTCTATCAGCTTGAATCAGTCGGCCCATTCTCCTCTGACCTCTAGCATCAACAAGGCATTTTCACCCACAGGACTGCCGCATACTGGATGTTTTTCCCTTTTCACATCATTCTTTGTAAACCCTAGAAATGGTTGTGCGTGAAAATCCCAGTAACTGAGCAGATTGTGAAATACTCAGACCGGCCCGTCTGGCACCAACAACCATGCCACGCTCAAAATTGGTAACAAGGCATGATGGATCCATGTTCTCATTCTGTTTACGCCAAATTCTGACTCTACCATCTGAATGTCTCAACAGAAATCGAGACTCATCAGACCAGGCAACATTTTTCCAGTCTTCAACTGTCCAATTTTGGTGAGCTTGTGCAAATTGTAGCCTCTTTTTCCCATTTGTAGTGGAGATGAGTGGTACCCGGTGGGGTCTTCTGCTGTTGTAGCCCATCCGCCTCAAGGTTGTGCGTGTTGTGGCTTCACAAATGCTTTGCTGCATACCTCGGTTGTAACGAGTGGTTATTTCAGTCAAAGTTGCTCTTCTATCAGCTTGAATCAGTCGGCCCATTCTCCTCTGACCTCTAGCATCAACAAGGCATTTTCACCCACAGGACTGCCACATACTGGATGTTTTTCCCTTTTCACGCCATTCTTTGTAAACCCTAGAAATGGTTGTGCGTGAAAATCCCAGTAACTGAGCAGATTGTGAAATACTCAGACCGGCCCGTCTGGCACCAACAACCATGCCACGCTCAAAATTGCTTAAATCACCTTTCTTTCCCATTCTGACATTCAGTTTGGAGTTCAGGAGATTGTCTTGACCAGGACCACACCCCTAAATGCATTGAAGCAACTGCCATGTGATTGGTTGATTAGATAATTGCATTAATGAGAAATTGAACAGGGGTTCCTAATAATCCTTTAGGTGAGTGTATATACATGAAGCAGCAAATTCATTTAAACAACATTCTCATATATACAACAACTTAAACATTTACAACTATATAAAACAAGACGAGAAGAACACAAGCGGCCATCAGCCACACTGCCTACAGCAACGCCGGTGCTGCTGTTGTTGCTTCAAGGCTGCAGACAGAAGAAGAATGTTTAGGTTAGTTTAGGTTAGTCCAGTGGTAATCCAATCTGCCAACAGTTGCAGTATATTTAATATTGTATCACTGAAGGTAAATGAAATATACTTAATGTACATTTATGGTCAGTTAAGACCATAATACAGTACATCACTGGTACATTAAGTATATTTAATTTACCTTCTTGACTGTATGGGTGTTTACCAATGGTGGTGTTGTATGTACTTGGATGTAAGCGCAGCAGGTCAAAGTCCACACTTAATTATTCACCTGGCAAAAATAGTCATGGTCAGGAGGTGCCTTGTGGAGTGCAGACACCTCGTTGGTCAGCGCAGCCTGCCCGCCAAGCAGCTCCACTCTGGCTCTCCCCACCATCAAGCTCCACAAGTGGCTGGTTGTCCTCCTCCTCCACAACCTCTTCCAGCACATCCTTAACACCAGCACAAATGTTGTGCAAAATTACACATGCTGTCACCACCTGTGCACAAGGCAGAGCAAAAGGATACAAGACTGTTGAGATATGAAAAAAAATATGAACACAGAAGATAGTGTGACTTTGGCAGTTGTTAAGCATTAACTGTTATGTTGAGCAGTATACTATGATTTGATGAAGAGATTTAGCACAGAAGTATTGCTATTACTTTAGGGACAAACAGTGTATGTACTTCAAGTGCTTCTAAAAAGATGCACCTGAAGTAGGTTTGATGGTCTCAATGATTGTGTGACCTTTGGAATGATGGTAGTTGAACCTTTGCTTTGCCATGCCCCTCACTGGCCTCTTATATGGTGTGATAAGGGCCAGGGGTTCCTGTAGACATGGGTAGCCACCGTCAGCTAGGAGAAAATACCCAGGCGGAGGGTAAGTCTCCCTAGTGTAGATGGGGCTGTTCTTGAGGATGCGTGCATCATACACACTTCCTGGGTAACCCACAAAGATAAATCAATATAATTAAGATAATCAATAAAGCCGACCCTGATGGTCACAGATTGCCTGGAGCACCACTGAAGGAAGAGCTTTCTGTTGTTAATCGTGACCATCAGGGCATTGTAGTGACTGAGCAATCAGACACTTAATTGCCTGTTACATTCAACAAATATGTTTTAAATACTTTGTGCTGAATAACAGACCTTCCCCCAACACCCCAGAGAAGGATCATCGGTTACCCTGGAAACAATCAGATAAGAAGTTTTACGATGTGAAAGAATGTGCAGAGAGAGAAATTTGCAGAGAGCTGAGTCTTTCTGAAAATTTTGAATACACCATCTTAAACTCATATATCCTATATATATCCACTTGAGAAATATATAAACATGTATCCATCTCATGATTTGTTTTTATAGGGTTTAATCTATGTGTTAATTCAATCTCTGTTGGATTGGTTTCAGAATTGCATACTATGGTTAACAAAAATCATATGTACGGCATGTTTGGTGTCTACGAAGTTGAAATGTAAAGATCTGAATGATGGTATATGATATGTCAATCCTTGTGCAACATATTTGTCATGGACAGAAGAGAGAGTCAACAGGGAATGCAGATAAGTAGATGTTTATTTGAAATATGGAGACAGGAGATGGTATCACACAAGCTTGCAGAGGAATAGTAGAACTGAGTGGGATGTAATGAGGAAGACTTGAGGATACTTGCTGTACAGATGAAAGGTGGACACAGGAGGAACTGACTGGACACAGATGACTGATGGTGGTTGGTAATCAGGATGAATCAAACGTTCTGATATACAGACGAGTCAAAGTATGGTGCAGAGAATAGAGTCAGTGTATCTCTGACGAGACCAGACAGAGAGTGAAAGGAAGTGTAGGCTTATGAAGTGGTGGTGATGATGAGCGGGTGCAGGTGTGGTGACTTCAGTAATCTGGTGATAACGAGCGGATGGGCGGAGTCGGGTGATTGGACTCTGATGGTGTGGCAGGTGTTACTGGTGACTCTGTGACAATATTAGTATTACAAGGATCTTTAATAGCATCTTCCTCTGCAATTGAATCCGGTTTGAAACAAAGGGCCATAAATCTCCAGAGGAGATTTTCCCGCTTGGACATCCCAACAATCTCATTGGTCAAGTCAACTTCAGGAGGTGGTGACCTCCTGCAGACTTCTTAAGGAGCAAGGCACTCGTCCCTCCCTCTCTCTTCTTCTGTGTCACAGACACGACAGGCTGTGGCTGTGGGCTCCTGCCCCGCAGGCCGCCCACATGGCAGGCCTCAACACACACCTGGCCAAAGGTCTCACAAGGCCATGGAGCAGAAGGCCCAAATTCTGCATACCATGTGCAACTTATTCCACGGATTCGAAGCAACCACACAAGCTCATCATTTCTTCTTCATCCAATACAGAAGAACTTGACCGCCACGTCAAAGCCATCGGACGGAACCCAAAAACTTTCTCCTGTGATTTCACCTGGGAAGGTCTTCTACAGCTCAGGCTAAATGCAAGTAAAGTACGAAACAGAAATCGCGGTGTAGTTAGTAAAACTGTAAACACCTTTGTTTATTTTATTAAGTTTATTAAGGAGGGTTCTTTACAAGGTTTAGACTCTCTGCATAGATGCATCCATCTATTCTGACCCTTTCCCTTCCAACCACTTTAACCTTAACTCTTGTCATGTATGTTTGTGTATGTATGTTTCATGTTAGTGTAGTCTTGTTCCGTGATTTAGTTATTAAAGTTTGTGCACAACATATGTTTGGTCCTGACTCCCTGCCTGCAAACAAATTGTCTCTTAAATGATCGATCTTGCTACGTGCTCTATAGGCGCATACATAAATTAAGAGAAATAATTATTTTTCTGTAGCCATGAAAAACATCCTTTTCTAAGAATTAATTAATAATCAATACTGAACGTCCATAGGACTAACTGATTGACTGTAATGTTAAAGTAGCTACGTCAAGTTAATATATTTAACTGATTTGAATATTCATAATTAATCATAAGGAAAAACATAATGAGTTATGAATAATTATTCATATTTCCCCAGAGCTAATTCGCTACAGCATTTTATTCTTATGTTGCAGTCGTCTACTGCCCCTGCTGCCTTGCCAAATGCTTGGTGATTAGCCAAGCGAGCAAAACCATCCCCAACCACTTGGAGCTCCTCCTGTGTGCAAGGGAAGTGGACAAAATGGGGGGACAATTCAGTCAACTTCAGCTTTGGGGAAAATGTTGGATGTTTATGCAAAAACATCCTGTTTGATCTTATTGTGCCACTAGTCAAACCATTGTGTAGTTCCTACAATGTGAAGAAATGGTTAATTCAAAATAAGTTTTTAAAACTTTTTGAAAAAAAAAAACATGCAGTATTTTTAAGTATATAATATTTTTCGAATTGTTCACTTCCAAAAACTTCCAACAGTCATGCATGTAAATGTCACAGAGAATGGATACGCTGATACAAAATATAAGTCACATTTATTTAATTATTGGTGTGATTGGTGTATTTATTTAATAAATGTAATATGTTAATAAATTATTTATGGGTCAAATTGACTCAAATTGATTTTTTTAATAACAATTACACCCACCCCACCCCTAAATCTACCCAGTGATGTATAGTGCATATACCTGGGATCGAACCCACGATTGCATGATCACATGATGTTGTATTTTGCAGCGCTCTATCAATTGAGCTTCGCAAAACCCAAAATATGACACAAATAAAAGGAAACAAAGCATTAAAAGGAAAGTGCCCTGTTGTCGATAGAGGCGCAACTTTAGTAAACACTCCTATGGGTCGTATTTCAGGGAAGTGACAAACGACCTATATAGGAGTATTGGTTGGAGGACATGTTGGACCATACATACTATATGACATTCATATTACACATGTACACAATACATATATATATAGGAGAAAATGCCACTATTATTCAATTAAGAGCTTGAGACTCTGCTTTACCTTAGTTTGTATATTTTGAACCAAACAGGAGGCATGGTAAACTCGGAAGTGAATCAGCTGTTCAGCGTAAAGCAGCTCTGAAGACATGTTGAGACCTTTTGCTTCCATCTCTGCAACCTACGGAAATGTAAAGAGCATTTGTTTAATATACTGGATTTACTTGTAAACTGATTCCAATTAAAGTCTCATAGTATGCATTATATAAATGTTAATTAATGTAAAAAGAATTAAAAGAAAAACAAACAAACATAAATCTCTGTCCACTCACTGTGCAAACAACAACACCACAGTTGTTTCCATCATTTCATCGCCATTGCTGTGGATTGCACACGGTCCACCCATCCAGCGAGTCTAGATTTCTAAAAGCATCTCTGGAAAATAAAAAAAGGATGTAAAGCGACTGTACCCAAGTCAATACATATTTTGTAAAAAAAATAAAATAAAATAAAAGTGTACAAGACTAAAACAAAGAGATAATACAAAAATATATATATGGAAAAACATATAGCAAGCTAAAATTATATATATATATTTATATATAATTGTGGACATAAAGTTGAGTATTTTAAATACCTGATTATGGGTATATAATGTTTACAAGTAATGATTGTTCTAGTTTTTTTTTTAAGGAAATCTTAATGAACTTTCAATAGTTATTGACATTATTTGTGTAATTTGTCCTATTTTAACATGTGTTAGGGTAATATACTATTTTGGATTATTATAGTCTGTTACTGTTGCTATTGGACCGTTTTTACTGTAATTGTACACTTTTTTAACAGTGTGTGTGTCATGAGTGTGAGAGTTAATGATCAAAGGAATTTCATCTGTTGGTGTACTCTCTCTCTCTCTTTAAAGCTGATCTATGGCAGATTGAAGAAACAGCAGAACTAATGGATGACTCTGGGACAGTGGAATAGATTTTTCTATGTAAATTTCTATGCACGTGAACGCGACTTTTAATTTGGTATCCGAGACCGCTAAACTGATATTTGAAATGCTTCTCATATGCAAGCATTGGAGCCTTCTAAACTTCGATTTTAGAATGCCAAATGCATGCTCAATGACCACACGGGCAGCATTGAGCTTTCTGTTAAAGCCTCTTTGTCTAGCAGACAAGTGGCCATTGTCTCTATAAGGCTTCATAAGTTGAGGCAACAGGGGGTAGGCAGAATCCCCAATTATGTGCATTCCCTGTGGAACAAGGGAATGAGGATCTTCATCAAGAACACGACCAACCTCTGTGAAGCGAAATGCCCTGGCATCATGCCAACTCCCAGGGTGACCCACACTGATGTGACAGAAGTGCAGCTGACTGTCACAAAACCCAGTTAAATTTACAGAATAAAACTGTTTCCTATTCATGTATGCTATGGGATTATCACAATGGGGTCTCAGTATAGCAATGTGACACCCATCCACTGCACATATAGTATTGGGGAAACCTGCTGCGTCAAACCCTAACTTTGACATCTCCAGCCTTTGGCCTCTGGGCCAGGAAATGTGGTGGGCCATGTATGTATTGACATAAGAACAAAAATCATGGAGATGCTTGGCAAGAGTGGATTTTGAGATATTGAATCTATCTGCCACCCCACGATATGACTCTTGATTGGCCAATGTCCAAAGGCAGGCAAGAACACTGTTTGTGAGTGGCAGTTTGGTCTGTTGTAAATTCATATAAACAGGACCAAGGGTGGTAATGACATCCTGCACAAGTACATACTAACACTTGTAATAAATTAAATTAATTGTGTATTGTACACACCTCCACTTGTTCTTTGGAAAGCCTGAAATGCCCTCTAAATTCTGAGGGACTGTAGAGAGGGACAACGTCCTCCACAAAATTCACGATTTTTGGAACCATTCTGTATATAACAGAAAGAAAACTGTGCTCACTATATACATGTAAAGGAAGACACAGGTAGTTAAAATGTAATGTTCAATGTTTTATGCTGAACTGGGCTTTTAATCAAATAAGTAGGGTATACAGGAGTGTTGAAATAGGAATAAAAGTCCATTATTTCTTTGAGTAAACAGAATGAATAATTATCTATATTTAAACCAATAGGCTAGCAAAAATTAAATTGTTTATACGTATATTGTTTATAAAAAAAATAATAGGCCTACTAATTACATTGAACCTTTACTCACCTTCGTTTCTCATTGGGCTCAATTTCATGCAAAAAGAATGGAATTTCTATCGCTTCCAGCTCGTCTGCGATAAAGCAATCAAACGCCACGTGATCTGCCATGACTGACGTAAATGCAGCATCACTACGGGAAGCAGAAAGTGTCCGACTTCACGTCTCCGTTTGCAGCTCCTCCCCGCCTGTACGCGGCTACTCTCGCCGATCTGCTCCATCCAGCCGCAGCCGATGTCGAACACACCTAATGTTTGTCATGAGGCTTGTTCGACTTCACCCAGCGATGCGTGGCGATGCGATCAGAGGCTGACTTAGAGCAGTGCATGCCGGTTAGAAATGTTGTCCGACTTGTGCCGCGAGAGCGATTCGAGAGCAGCCGGCTAATATATCCGGTGCAGCAACACAGCTGTTCCACAATTGGCCAGATTCACCGCATGACAGCGATCACGTGTGTTTCACGTTTATTCTAAAACCTTCAGCTCCACGAATGCTCACAAATCTGTTTTTTATAACGGTAAAACCTCTTTTTATGTAATCGCGATGATATATTGTCATGTTTATCAAAATAAAACTGATAAAAACATACTTCATTGATAGTGTAGGCTTAAATGTTGAACTTTATTCTTGTACAAACACACGCTGAGTAAAGTATTACATGACAATAATGTCTCTGAAACATCTGTTTTGCCAAATATTGCATTCATTTCACGTCAGCTGTGGTAAAGTATGCCGCAGCAGATGTCGAACACACCTATGTTCTGATTGGTTCATTGTTTGATCATTGTTCACAGGTGTCCCTTGTCTTTTCATCAGTAGTCTGTGTATTTAAGCCCTCATGTGTGCCATGTGTCTTTGGGGAACAGGGTCGTCGGTGTAGGGTGTTGCAACATACGAGTGGAGTGGGAAACTTGTTTTGATTTGTAATCTGGATTGACAACTTTGGATCATATTGAAAGGCGGTGGAGCACGACTGCTCCGTGAATGGATCAGAGGTAGGGCGGTGGGAGAAAATGGATTATAACGAAGGGAGAAATGAAGGAACTGAAGTGGGAAAGAGGGGATGCATGATTGATAATAAAGATAAAAGGAACAAAAGAGTAAGAAGTGATAATGAAGGGGAGTCGGAAAGTGATGAAGATAGACAGGAGATGTTTCAGAATGAAGTTAAGGAGAAATTTGAGGTTGTGATTCGATTTAATGAAAAGGGACAGGAGATCATGAAGAAAGTTAGCCCATTTGTGCTAACTTCATCTCTGGCAAGTAAGATAGGGGAGATTGAATTTGCGAAAATCCTTAATGATGGTAATTTATTGGTAAGGTGTGCAGATGCTGGACAAATGGAGAAATCTCTGAAATTAAAGGAAATAGCTAAATGTAAAGTGGAAAATAGTGGAAGGGTGGGAATAAGGAGGAAAGATGGGAGGATTGGAGTGATCACAGGGGTGCCGTTGAGTGTAACAACGGACGAGTTAAAGAAAAATATTAAGGGAGCTAAAGTTGTGAGTGTTCAAAGAATGAAAACAACAAGGGATGGAAGTGCAAAGGACAGCGAAACGGTATCAATTGAATTTGAGGATGAAGCAGTGCCAAAGAGGATTTTCCTGGGGTTCATGAGTTATCCAGTGAGGATTTATGTTCCAAAACCAATGAGGTGCTTTAATTGTCAGAGGTTTGGTCACACTGCAAAAAATTGTAACCGGCAGAGAAGATGTGCAAGATGTGGAGGGGATCATGAATATGGGAAGTGTGGGGCAGGGGTATCTCCAAAATGCTGCAATTGTGGAGGAGATCATAATGTGGCGTATGGTGGTTGTGAGGTAATGAGACGGGAGACAAATATCCAAATGATTAGAGTGGAGAGAAAAATTACATTTGCAGAGGCTGTAAAAGTAACAAAGGAGAGGGATAGTAAAATCCATGAAGTAGAGGATATGGTCACTCAAGAGCAACGACAAAGTATACCAGAAGGAATATATGTGGGTAAAAGGGAACTTGTAACATTTATAGCTGGAGTGATAAATAGTACAGCAGAAGTAAAATCTAAAAATGAGAAAATACAATTGGTGGTTAAGGCAGCAGTTAATCACTTAGGACTAGTAGGACTGTGATGGGAAGAGGTAAGGGGGACCCTTACTAATCAGTCAAGTCAAGAGTCATCATGGGTTGGTTAATATTAATGGTTTTTATCATACAATGGAATGCAAGGAGTTTAGTAGCCAATGGACAGGAGTTTAAACATTTTTTGAATGAATTGGATGAGAAGCCAGATGTAGTGTGTATCCAAGAAACGTGGTTGAAGCCAAATTTAGATTTCATAATATATGGATATACAGCAATAAGGAGAGATAGAAATACTGGGGAGGGAGGAGGAGGAGGATGTGCAATATTCATAAAGACGGGTATATCTTTCAGAGTACTGGAGAAAAGTAAAGATCAGGAGTGTTTAGTGGTGGAGCTGTGGGATAGAGGTGGGGTAATTAATATTGTTAATTATTATAATCCGTGTAAGAGGTTGGAAATAGATAAGCTACTAAAGATATCAGGGCAGGATAGGAATCGGGTAATATGGTGTTCAGACTTCAATGCTCATAGTACAATTTGGGGAAGTTTATATACAGACACTAATGGTAAAGTAGTCGAAGATTTGATGGATGAAAGAGGATTGGTTTGTGTGAATGATGGTCGAGGAACCAGAATAAATGTTTTAACACGGAAAGAGTCAGCAATAGATATTACTTTAGTGTCGAGTTCTCTGGCAGGAATTAGTAATTGGGAAGTTTGGACAGCAACTACAGTGGGGAGTGATCATTACCCAGTATTATGCACAGTGGGTGGGAAATTGGGAGTAGGTCCAAATGTTAGAATTCCTAAGTGGAATTTTGGCAAAGCCAATTGGGAAAGGTTTATGGAAGTGAGTAAGGGAGCAATGAAAAGGGTGGATGTGGCTGGAAGGATAGATGAGGTTAATAAACAGGTAACTTCTGCAATTATTATGGCAGCTGAGGAAGCTATCCCTAAGGGAGGTAATAGGGTAAATCGAAGTCTGGTGTCGTGGTGGAATGAAGAGTGTAAACAAGCAGTAAGGGACAGAAATAAAGCTTTCAGAATGCTTAAAAGAACACATAGTATGCAATATCTAATACTGTATAAGAAGGCCCAGGCAGTGGTTAGAAGAATAATTCGGCAGGCAAAGAGGAATAGTTGGAGAAATTTTTGTGATGGAATAGGAAGAACAACACCGGTGGGAGAAGTGTGGGGAATGATTAAAAGGATGGGGGGAGACAGGAGGCAGTGGGAGTATCCAGTTATGTCAACAGAAGAGGAAGTAGCAGTTTCAAATAAGGAGAAAGTGGAAATAATGGCTAAATCATTCATAAAGGTTCATAGGTCAGAAAATCTGACAGAAGAAGGGAGAAGGAGAAGACTGATAACATTGAATCAGCATATGCATGAGTTAAGTAGGAAAGAAGAGTTTGGAAGTGAATTAGATGAGCCTTTTACTTTGGCAGAATTGGTCAGAGCAATTAAAAGAGCTAAACCTACATCTCCGGGAAAGGATCAATTTTGTTACATTATGTTAAAACAACTGGGGGAAGTATCACTTTTGAAGCTGTTGGAGGTATACAATAAAATATGGAAGGAGGGAAAATTACCAAATAGCTGGAAAGAAGCGGTAGTGATCCCGATAAGGAAACCTGGTAAAGATCCAACTAAACCTAGTAGTTACAGACCGATAGCTCTTACTTCAAATATATGTAAAATAATGGAAAGGATGATAGCAGAAATATTAACATATGTAATTGAAAAAAGAGGAGTATTGGATAGCTGTCAGAGTGGATTTAGGAAGGGAAGAGGCACAATAGATTCAGTGATAAGATTAGGGACTGAAATAAGAAAGGCACAAGCAAATAAAGAAACAGTAATAGCAGTGTTTTTTGACATAGAAAAAGCATATGATATGATGTGGAAGGAGGGATTATTGATCAAGTTAAATAAGATTGGGATAGGAGGGAAATTGTTTAACTGGGTCAGGGATTTTCTTTCTGGAAGGAGAATACAAGTGAGGATTGGGACAGAAATGTCAAAACAATACATAACCGGAAACGGTACACCGCAAGGGAGTGTGATAAGCCCTTTACTATTCATTATTATGATTAATGATGTGTTTAGGAGAATACCAGTAGACATAGGAAGGTCTTTGTTCGCAGATGATGGGGCATTGTGGAAGAGAGGTAGGAATGTAGAATTTGTATTTAGGAAAATTCAGGATGTTATTGATGAAGTGGTAGATTGGGGCTACGATTGGGGATTTAAATTTTCTACTGAAAAGACTCTGTCTGTCTTTTTCACTAGGAAGAAAATACAGGAAGGAATGAAATTAAAAATGTATGGTAGAGAATTAGAGAGGGTTGGGAATTTTAAATTTTTGGGAGTTACGTTGGATTCTAGATTGACATTTGCTGACCATATAAGGAAAATGGAGGATAAAGGGAAAAAAGTAATAAATGTGAGATGCTTGAGGGGAAGAGAATGGGGTGCTAGTAGAGCATCATTGAAGAGGTTGTATGTGGCATTAATTCGATCAGTTTCAGACTATGGGAGTATACTATTTGGAGCAGCAGCAAAATCTCATTTGGGAAAGCTAGATGTAATACAGGCTCAGGCTCTCAGAATATGTTGCGGAGCTTTTAAAACAACGCCAGTGTCAGCCATTCAGGTCGAAATGGGAGAATTACCGTTAGAGTTAAGAAGGAAGCAGTTGATGGCAAATTATTGGGCTAGTTTACAGGGGCATAATGAATCAAATCTCACTAAAAGTGTATTGCAGGAGAGCTGGGAGTGGGGGGGAAATCAAAAAGGGAATTTTGGTAGGATTGGAAATGATGTAGCTAAAGAATTAGATGTTTTTGGTATGAAGATAAGCCCCACGGTAGTTTTCCCAGAGATAGCTCCATGGAAGTTAGTTTGGCCTGTGGTGGACTGGTTTGTGTTGGAGGAAAAAAGGAAGGCAAAGGAGGATATAAATCTGGAAAGAGTATTTAATAGTAGAGTAGAGGATAAGTACAATGATTATATTCAAATATATACAGATGGGGCTAAGAATCCAGAGACAGAATTAACAGGATTGGGGGTAGTAATACCAGATAAAGGAGTAGGAATAAATAGAAGAACATCTAACAAATTAGCAGTATATACAGTGGAGATGCTGGCAATGTTAATTGCATTAAGATGGGTGGAAAAGGTGGGGCAGGACAAAGTATTGGTATATTCAGATTCATCTTCAGTTTTAGTAAGTTTAAGGTCATTTTATTCCAAAAGTCGTCAAGATATACTATATGAGGTATTGCAATCATTAACGAGAATAGTAAATCAAGGAAGACAGGTAAAGTTTATATGGGTTCCAGGACATGTAGGGATAAAGGGGAATGAAAAGGCAGATACACTAGCAAAAAGGGCATTAACAAAAGGGAATATAGAAATGCAAGTAAGCTTTAGTAAGTCGGAGGTCAAAAGTGTGATATGGGGGAAAATAATTCAAAAGTGGCAAGAAAGATGGGATGGGGAGGGGAAGACATTTGTATAGAATTCAAAGGGATGTTAAAAATACATGGGTAGGAAGTGGAAATAGGAGGGAGGAGGAGGTGATATCTAGGTTAAGATTGGGGCATTGTTTGTTAAATAAAACACTTAAGTTGATAGGGAAGCATCAGGATGGAATGTGTGAGGGATGCCGGGAGGAGGAGTCAGTAGAGCATGTAGTTCTGAGATGCAGTAGGTATAATGATCAGAGAGAGGTGATGAGGACTAAGTTGAGTGAAATAGGGGTGAAGAACTTAACATTAAAAGAGTTATTAAGCAAGGGTCATAGGGTGCAGGCTAGTATTCTTATGAAATTTTTGAGAGATACTGGGGTGGTTAATCGGATATGAAGCAAAGTGGTAGGAGGGTTAAAGTGTGAAGGGTAATGTTTAATAGGGAGGTGTTGTGTGTGTGTGTGTGTGTGTGTGTGTGTGTGTATGTGGGTGATTTAGTCTGTAAACCTATTATCTGATTCACACTCCGGAGCAGAGGGGGGCGGTAATGCACCATAAAGCTGGATGCCAACTGCCGTAAAATACGAAAAAGAAGAAGAAGAAGATGAGAGAGGAAGGATGTGTTAACCACATGGAGAAGCTTTACCCACAATGCTGTCTTGTGTTTGTACCCGGTTTTGAGGAACTTCTAGTTCTGGATGGTAGTTTGACAAACTCAGGGTTACAGGATTAGTTTCGAGTTGACAAAACCAAACCAATCTATTCAGGCTTTGTTGGTCCCATGATGCTGATCATCAGCTTTCTCTGTCAACTCAGGCTTTGATCCTGAGTTTAGGAGTTTAGCTGTGACATCAGCAGTGAACAGCCAATCACACGATGTGGATCAGTGGAACTGAGATTCACTTCTCGCGAGAGAAGCAGATTGACTTCACTCTTCTGCAGAATATACATGATTGAAAAATATTAAAGGTCCCGTTCTTCGTGTTTTTTTGAAGCTTTGATTGTGTTTACAGTGTGCAATATAATATGTGTTCATGTTTCGCGTGTAAAAAAACACAGTATTTTTCACACAATGTACTTATCTGTGTACCGCTGTTTCCACTGTCCTAAAAACGGCTGGTGATTTCCCTGTTCTATAAAGTCCCTCCTTCAGAAATACGTAACGAGTTCTGATTGTGCCAGCGCTTACCGTGTTGTAATTCGACCACAGCTTAGCGCACGTGCCAGCAGTTCCTGTGTTGTGATTTGACAGCAGCTTAGCGCATGTTGGAAAGGTCACGCCTCTTAACGTAGAGATGTATGCGTTCAATAATCTCTACAGCGTCCCTGGGAAAGCCAAACAAAGGTGATTTGACTCCTGGATGAAAATAACAGCGTCTCGACGACATGGCGATAAACACACTCAACGCAACAGTTCCTTTTCTCCATGCGACCGTCCGCTTCTCCACGTGGGACAGCAACAAGACCACGCCCCCTTTTTCGCGTTTCTTTGTGGGCGGAGGTTAGTCTGTTCTACTGCTCTACTGACGTAATTATAGCAGGAAGTACCAGGATGTAGTCCAAGCCAGCCGTTCGCTGTAGGCTTTGAAAGGGAACTTCTGTTAAATAAAATATCTCGCTTGGCATTGAACTTTGAGCTTTATAATTTTACAGGTATTATTTATGCTCTAACAGCAACATTACACACTAACTAAAGTTTGAACAATGGGATCATGCGGAATGGGACCTTTAAGAATTTAAACAAATTTACACAGAAGAAAAGAGCTGTCGAGGACAACTTTAAGAAAAATCTTATGCGTCAATGCAAGAAAAAGTTATGAAGTTAGTTTAGTTGATATATAGAGAGAATTGAACATTTATGCTCACATGTAATTTTTTATAGATTTAGTTATTGAATTTAAAGCTTATTTGTATGACCTTTATATAGGCTATTTATTTTAATATTAACAAAATGCATATTAATGATTGATTTACTAAAATTATACATGTGTAATTGATTAAGGGTATAATAATTACATAAATTATTTTTAAATAATTCAAAATTATTATTATCATAAATAAGTATTGTTAAAAGCCAGAGGTTTAAGTCTTTAATAGCCATTTGCTTGTAGTAACCTTTAATTTGGAGTAGAAAAAGGGGGAGTGACTTTATTGCATCAGATATGTGTCACTTTGCTCACAGCTGATTGGTCCAATTTCAGTTTGAGCTCTCTTATCCAGAACATAACCTGCCCTGGAGCAGGTTAGCTGTGGAGCGTAAGTTACTATGGAGATGAACACAGCTAAAAGCCAAACCACTTTAATGGTACCTTTAACCCAGGATTGGCACAAACTAAGCTTAAACATATCTGGCTAGCCAGCTAAACCGGCTTCATGGTATAGGCCCCAGGAACTCAAATGTGAGTACTACTGTCGTTGTTTTGTTTGTATATATGATGTTTTGGTAAGGTTTATGTAAATATGTTATGGGGAAATGTGTTAATGGTTGCACTAAGTTTATCTGTTTGTTTGGTGCAGAGGGTTCCTTGAGTAAGCATGAGGAAACAGCTCAACTATAAACCTGTCCAAAGGAGTATTTGATTGTCTTCGTTCTGCCGACAACGTCCTTACCATCCAGTGTTCATTTCATGAGATACTTCAACTTACCAACAGCCGCTGGGGGCCTCGGCCATAAGATGATGGGGTTTCAATAGCATAGATCGTGAGTACCGTTCCATCTCAATGCTACTTCTACAAGGACTGAGCTCTTTGTAGCCAAAATGCTACTATAAAAGACTGCACTTTTTGGTGGTTCATATACAGCAGGACAGATATGTATGTGGAATGTTTTCGGGATGAATTGTGATTTGAAATACATATGACTCATTGAAACGTAGAAGTCTCTGGTCCCTTAATTATGTAACAACAAAAGTGTTTTGAAGTCAGATGTTACAGACTAAATAATCATTTATGCCTGAGTTAATTTCAAAACTCACAAGGTCTACATATAAATAAAGCTGGTTATGTGTAAAATGAATGTAAACAGTTGAGAGGGAAATGGATGGGTACAGGTCTTAAATGAACAGTTTAAAACATGTTGCCGTTTGGAATAGTTTGTTTGAAAATGGTCCAGGAGCTCGCCTTCAGAGAGGCCTGGTGGGGCCTACTATCTGATAGCAAGCCTTCAGAGAGGCCTGGTGCGGCCTACTATCTGATAGCAAGCCTTCAGGGAGACCTGGTGGGGGCTACTATCTGATAGCAATTTATGCTTGCTGTTAAGGTGGCTGGGGTCCAGGAAATCG
The DNA here is from genome assembly GCF_949357685.1 of Gobio gobio. Classification (NCBI taxonomy): domain Eukaryota; kingdom Metazoa; phylum Chordata; class Actinopteri; order Cypriniformes; family Gobionidae; genus Gobio; species Gobio gobio. Next base: position 22,552,387 of record NC_137097.1, on the reverse strand, counting down.
CATCCAGGGAGGCCTGGTGAGGCCTACTACCTGCTAGCAATCCATGCTAACTGTCAATGTAACTGGCAACTGGGAGCCCACCTTCAGGGAGGCCTGGTGGGGCCTACTATCTGATAGCAGTTGAGGGCCAGCCTGCAAGCATAGATCTTTACACGAGGCTTGGGGGAGCGACGGCCTCACATGAGAGGAGGCACTCGGGCAGAAAAAGTCAGAAGCCCCGCGGAGCTGGACGTAGATCTAACTGAAGTTCATGCGCCAGTCTGAACCTACACTCTCTGAAGTTTTACACAGAGAGGAGATGCTAACCGCTTTACCCTGAGGTGGCTACCGGCCCAAAAATACCTACCAGTTTAGTCTAGAACATGTACTCGCCTAGCAATGCCCTATATACCCGCGGGAATGAGCGGTGTCCTCAAAACTACTCGCACACTGAGAGGTCTATTCACTGCGCACAGTGAACAGAGCGGCGGCTCGTTCACTACTATATATTGGCTGAAGTTGTGTTTATTATTTGTTGTGTATGAATTTTAACAATGTATAGAGATGTTGTATTTTTATTGTACCTACAGTCAAGATCTTGGAGCTTGTTCAGCAGAAGGACACTGTGACCAGAAGTCGTCAAAACGACGTCCAAATTACACACACAGTAGCTGATTCTACAACAAGCATGTATTTGTCTGTTTGGGGCGAAATACCTGTACAAATCGGAAAATGGTATGAATTTGAAAATGTGTCCGTGAGAAACCTTGCCTCAACACAACTGTGCAGAGCCGATTGTCTATGATTGGAGACCTTGGTGCTTGTGTACAAGTAGATCAAAGAGAAAGTGTACAGATGTTCGCGTGGAATATCTTTGTCCACAATTTCACACTTTGCCTTCTGTGAATCATGAAACTCAGATGACCAGATGCTTGCACTGCAAAGCATTCTGCAAAACCAGTTAAATTAGGTCAACAGTTCGGGGACACATCACCATTGATGTTGGTACGGGTAATCAAAAGTTTGTTCTGGATCACGAGCTTCATTTGCAAAGATGTGTGAAGGATGAGGGAGATACCTTGGCTTCAAAGATTTTGAGCCACGACAAGTTAAGAGTTGAAATGTGTCGAGGACTAATTGTTAATGCTAATGCTAATGTCTCTGAACAATGTAGTCCAGCAAATTTCAGTGCAGAGGATGTGTAATGTTTTTTTGTCTGTGTACCATGGATTAAACCTAAGTTTATAGTTTATGTAGTAATATCACTGGTATACAGATGCATCTAAAAAAAAAAAATGCATGTTTTGCAGGGACATTTATGTTTTAGTTGACAGCTGATTTTATACACACACTAATAAGTCTTTAAAGGGGTCATGAACTGGCTTTTTAAATGTTTAATACTGTCATGTGAGGTCAACTTATGACGTTTGCGTGGTTTTTACATTTAAAAACATCATAGTGAATAAGTAATAGGCTATTTTCTGACCTGGTTTTGAGGCTCTCTCAAGACACGCTCAGTTTTGAAGGGTGTGCCGCACTGAACACATGGAAGTAAACGCCCACAGCTAGGATTGGATAAGATTTGCATAATGAGCTTCTGCTCCCTCTGTCAGTGACAGCGTGTGGCAAACGGTAACCGGAATTGCGCCAAACATCGAGTCAAGAGAGTAAACAACGCACATCAAGACAGTAATGTACCAAGAACACCACAAATAAAGTATTCTCCATATGTCTGTGACAGCGTGCTTCAGTCAGAGATGTACACATAATCAGTACTATCTGTAGCTATGCAATACTATCACATATAAAAAAAATGTTTTACTCACATTAGTGTGTAGCTTCATTCGTTCATGTAATCTCATCCTGTCTGCAAATCCAGTCTCGTTTACAAACGAATACGTGATCAGAAATGAAGGAACAAACGCAGTGTCTTCCCCACGTGAGCTGGATATTCATTAAAAATAAAGTTAATCCATGCATTCATAATATTGGAATTCGAATGCTTAAAAAGCAGAATCCAAAAAGCTTATGTGGTATGTTTATTGCTTATAAATTCGATGCTGTCTAGCTCTATGCTGCTCTTAGCTGTCATGTTAGTGGCACGAGTCGGTGGGCGGGGCTACAGAATCAGACGTTGTTCTTCTTCTGTTGAGGCGGTGCTTCACCACACTCAGACGTCATAGCCGTGCACATTCTGAGATTGGTCGTTTTCTGGGTCTGGTGTCAATAAAAGCTTTTCTTTGACTAACAAGGAAGTTTTCAGCTCTGGAACTTACAGGATATTCTTATATATCCATGACCTTTTATATATCAAAAGCTCAAGGGAAACTTGACTTCTCAATTCATCACCCCTTTAAGTTGGTTATTGTCAATGGTGACTATTCTGCTAGACATTGTTTAGCATGAAAAATAGCCTAGAATGTTTGATTTTGTTATTGTAAATGTCACCAAATTACACTGCATTTGTCAGGACTCGGGTTTGATCATTGCTCTTCCTGCTTTTTCTCTCATTTATGTTTCCCTGTATTTTGCCACTGCAACAGAAACACTATTTCATTGGACAGCCGAGCTGCCAAGCCAGGGGAAATAGCTGATGACGTAATCCAAGGACAGGCCAAAGTCATCAACAGGTAGACAGTCCAGTGAGGCAATAATGTAAGAGGGCAAGCCGGAAGAGTGGTCAAGAGGCAGGTAGGGATGGCAGACGCGAAACAGACGTTTCGGGGCTTTGCCGAGATCCCGAAGCGCAGATGTTTCGAAACACTGCTCCGAACTGTGATGACCCATGTCACGTGACTATGGCTAAATGAAGCTTCAAAGTGTTTCATCAGGTGGCGCCTTCCGAAACTGCGTTGATTAAAGGGGGCGGGAACAAGCCACACAGTCACACATCTGTATAAACCTAATTCACCACAGTTTAAAAGTGAAGTAAATCCATCTTCACCTCGTGGGTTTTTGTGAGAGGAGAGTGATTTTGTGATAGCGGTGATTTTGTGATAGCAGTGAGATTTATAGTGCGCTTTGGTTAGTTATATTTAGGCTAGATTTAAATTAGATATAGGCTATTGACTGATAGGTATAGACAGTGACATATAGTTAGGTTAGATATAGTGACACATTCATATAGGCTAAGTTAGATAGTGACAGATAGATAGCACAGCATAAGTTAGATATATAGAATTATATAGATATAGATTCATAGGTGATATATAGATAGATATATTAATAGAATATATAAAAATGGAGGCTGCACGCAAGAGATGCCGTACATCTGTGGTGTGGGAGCATTTCCATTTGGAAGCACCAAATAAAGTGAGATGTGTGTATTGAGATAGGCAGCTAGCCTTCTGCAACAATACATCATCCATGTATTTACATCATCCAAAAATATTTGTGCATGCCAGCAACAAGTGTCCCTTGTGAGAGGATTTTTTCAAAGGCTGGAGAAATTATTTGTAAAAAAAAAGAAGTCAGCTAACTCCTTCAACAGCAGAGCAAATTATATTTTTGAATAAAAATGTTTTGTGACAAATGTGACACATTGTGGCTTTATTTATTTTATTAATGTTCATTTTGTATAACAAACAAAATATATATAGTTCTTTACAATGACGAGGCTACAGGTTACAAAACCAAGATCATGTAGTTGTCAGACAGATGTTAAAAACAATTTTTTTTTACATGGATCATTGTCAAGGTATTTCAGATCAACACATGGAAATGACCACTAGATGGCGCCGTAGAGACGGGTGTCAGATTGATTCGAAGCTTCGAAACAATATGACACATTTGCTTCAACTGCTTCAGTGCTTCACGAAGCCTCGGTCTGCCCATCACTAGAGGCAGGCAGGTTCAAGACCAGCAAAATGACACAGTCCAAGGTGCAGGGCAGAGAATAATCCAGGCACAGAGTCAATAACAAAAGGCAAAATCCAAAAGGAGATGGGAAAACTGAGCTGCAGGGCTGGATCAGACTAGGAAAAACAGAACAGGATCAAAATTTGGCAAGGCAAAAATAGATTCACATTGAAAGGCTAGATCATGACAGAAAAACAGTCGGGCAGAGAAGGAAGGAAGCTAAATAGTGTGAGAAATTAAATGAGAGGAGAAACAGGTGAGAGAGGTGTGCAAGAGCCCTGATTATAATGCAGCGCAGCTGCCGCAGAAATCAAGTGCGGGAAACTTAAATGGAGAGACAGGTGAGAGAGCGGTGCAGTAGTGCTGATTAAGAAAAGAGCACAGCTGTGGTGCGGTGGAATAATACAGGGAAACATAAATGAGAGAAAAAGCAGGAAGAGCAATGATCAAACCCAAGTCCTGACAGCATATTGTGTGTACAACACACTTTATTCACAGATATTTTTCAAAATGTGTTTATTGTACACGTAGAAATAAGCAATTTTGTACAGTATTGTGTTTAGTATGGTTGGATTGAAAAATGTCAACGTTTTTTTTTTGTCTTGATTTTGAATATACAAATTTCAAATGATATATAAATATATATTTTTAATGTAACAATTTTTTATTTTTTTTTAAGTTTTGTGCTTTGTCTTCATATGAAATAAAGTCTTTTTGAATTTTATCAATGTTGTAAAATTATTAAAACGTTATTACAAGAATTGATTAAGTGCACTTTCATGGTGTGTCTTTATTAGAAGTAACATCCCAAAATTAATATGCATGAATATCAAAAGGCATTTTAGTGGAGTAAGTGCAAGTTTTCAAATTTAGTAATGTTTGTGTCAAATAAATTATATTAGATTTTTTTTTAAATATATTTGTTTTATACAAATATAATTTTGCACAACTATATTGGAATGTAATTTATTTATTATATAATATAGATTCTTTTAAAACAGGTTTACAGTTATAGGCATAATGAATAAATTATGCAAAACAAAATTCTATTTCGGTTTACAGCAGTGTTGTGTAGTTATTGGTGGTGGAACACTTACAGGTTCACGGTTCAATACGGGTTCAGTACAATAGGAAATATGTCTTTAGGGTCACACACTTTAGGGTCCAATTCTCACTATAAACTATGACTTTGCCTCAATAAACCCCTAATTACTGCTCATTAGTTAGTAAGGTTGTTAAGCTTAGGTATTGGGTAGGATTAAGGAAGGGATGTAGAATAAGGTCATGCAGAATAAAGCATTAATATAGCCCCGTTTCCACCAAAATTACCCGGAACAATTTGTACCAGGAACTTTTTTCCCCCAGACCTGCTGCTGTCTGCGTTTCCACCGCGGTCTAAAGTACCGAGAAGATTAGGCAAATTAGTCCGGTGATGTAGGACTGCGCGTGGCGCGACAGCTCCTCCCAGTCAGCGACGGACAGTAATCATTTTTGTGCGATACTGTCTGCAACAATAACAAGTGGAGGAGATGCAAGCAGTGCTGCTTTTGCTGGTTATATATTGGTTTACTAAAGAGGTCATTAACAAAACGGTGGAAAAGAGACAAGCATTGATACTAAAGCGTATTCTGAAAGCTCGTAAAGCTAGATTTAAAATAAGACAAAGTATGTTATCATCAGCTATTACGGACATTGACCGTGCAATGGCTGTGACGAACGCGCGCCATCGGACAGAAAGAGCAAGACTGATATTTACTGAACGCTGAACGATCCTCGCAAAAGACTTTTAAAAATGCCGTGAGTTCAACCAATCAGCATGTTCAGCGCCCAAGTCCCACCCCCGAAAGTTCCCGAACTTTGAAAAAGTACCACCTCGGGAGCAGTTTTTATTGTGGACTTCTAATTTGTGACCAGTGTATTGTTTTTCTCTATCCTCTGCGTATCCTCGTTCGTCAATACATCATGTGTCGGGTCAAAGGTCACTCTTTTGGCATAAGTTGATGCATACAATCGTCTGCCGGAAGCTAGTTATTTTAGTCTGTAAAGTCATAAATATGTTTTGTTTTGTTTTTTATACTAAAAATGCATGGCTTCGCTTCTTTATTAACCCCCTGCAGATGGATTACTTTTATGACGGATAGATGCACTTTTATGGCCATCAAAATCTTGAATCATTCCCATTAAAAAGCTTGGAAGAGTCAGGACATGTTTAATATAGCTCTGATTTCATTCGTCGTATACACCATAGGATGACTTGAGGGAGAGTGAATCATGGGCTAATTGTAATTTTTGGGTGAACTATCACTTTAAGTCTCTTTGATGATTGATGGCCATGACAGTGTGTTCAATGTGTTTTGTTGTTCTTTTGTGTGTTTTGTTATCAATTTGGAATTGTAAATTACTAATGTGGAGTATATAATTTGAGTGTTTCACTTTGTGTTGAAATAAAAGTGTTTCCATCACAAATTTGTGTAAGTTATTGACTGAAATCATATATGGTTAGTATATGCAGAGATATTTTAATATTGACTGAAATCATGTATGATAATTATATGTAGTTGATATGTGTATTATATAAGCTTGAGGAGCAAGCACACCATTTCCCTATTAAAAAATATGAAAACTGTATGAAATACATAAACAAGTGACACAAAATGTAAATAAATGCTATATGATTTTAATTTGACTAGCATATGATTCAGTATAAGAACTCTTTATATATATATATTACAGAACACTTATTTCTGCCATTTTTTCCATCATCAAACAATAACTACTTATAACATAACTACTATTGCTACTCTGTTGTGGAAGTCCCAAATATTTTTTCAACTTGTGCAGGAGGTGCAATTGAGGGGAAAATCACACATTTGCAGCAAACGCATCGCTCACTTTGGGTAATTCCTTGGCATAAATCAGGGGTGTCCAAAGTCTGGCCCGCGGGCCAAATGCGGCCCGGGGATGAATTTCAAATGGCCCGCAGCGCGTCTATTAAAATGTATTATATGGGGCCCGCCACGGATCATTTACAAATCATGCAGTTTCACAATGTCGCCGCAAGGTGGCAGTACTAGACTTTAGGCCAGGGAAACAGCGCCCAAAGCGGAACGAAACAGCGCTACTGCCTGTGCTCTGCGTAACTCGCGAGCTCTGACTCTGAACAAATGTGTTTACCTGTTGAGTGTCTCGATCACGCGCCCACTAAACAGCCTTCCGAAGCCCGTGAGAAGTGTTCGAGTTCAGCACTGAGGTCTCCGGTACTGAATCTCTCTGTGATTTGATTTAATTTAAATCCAGTTAATAAACAACACTAACGTGCAAATCAGCTGAGCCGATTCAAAATACTTTTCAAACAACAATTTGCATTTCGAATTTATCATGGATTTACTGTGGTAACACCTGTAACCGTGGTAATTTGTCAGAAATGTAGGTTAATATCTAATTTTATTTAATTTGTAATGTAGACATGTATTAAATGAGTAATAAAGGCCAAATTGCAGACAATTTTTTTGTCATAAACTTGCAGTTTTGTGCATTTGTAATTATGTCTACAGACTAAATACCATTATATATATATATATATATATATATATATATATATATATATATATATATATATATATATATATATATATATATGTATATATATATGTATATATATATATGTATGTATATATATATATATATATATATATATATATGTATTTATTACTTTTTGCCTTGTGTGCACTGCAAAAAATGCTGTCATTTAGTATTTTTGTCCTGTTTCTAGTTTAAATATATCTAAAAATTATTAAATCAAGATGTTACGAGATAAGTTAAATGACATTAGATATTTTTTCTTGTTTTCTGGAAAATAAAATTTAATTGAAGTGAGTTTTTGTTTAAAACAAGCAAATATATCTGCCAATGGGGTAAGAAAAATAATGTTTCTGTTTGGAATCTTTAAGGAAGATTTTGGAAGATTATTTTTCTAATCCATTGGCAGATAATTTAGTTTGTTTCAAGCAAAAACTCAATTCATTTTTATTTTTCCCCCCAGGAAACAAGAAAAAATATGTAATTTTCCTTAGTAAAAGCATCTTGGTTTCAGAACTTTTTGATATTTGGACTGAAAAAAGACAGAAATACCAAGTCAGAAAAGCATGTTTTGTAGTGTGGTTTTACCTGTGGTGATCTAAATAGAACTCTATTCTTATTTAAATTTAATAATTGCTCTAACTCCGTAATAATATAAAAATTTTACCCATTAAAACTTTTTGGTTGATGAAAGTTTTACAGATATTGTTAAATATCTATCTATATATATATATATATATATATATATAGACTAGAAAAGGGACCGGCCCCCGGGTATGTCCACAACATCGAATCCGGCCCCCTTTAAAAAAAGTTTGGACACCCCTGGCATAAATGGATATGACGTTTTTGTAAGCGTTCCCAGGAATGCAGACCAAGTCCATAGGAAACAATGATTTTATCCACATCTGAAAAACAAATATTTCAAGGAAGAAATGGCTTGTAGTAGACTGACAGGTAAGAATACTTTACTGATATAAATCTTTCCACATGCGCCAATGGAGAGATATTGAGTACGAAAGTCCCAATGTGTGAATATAAAACCAACTTTACCAAAGTCATTAAACACGTGTTGAATATCCAGCAAACTATTTAAAAATATTAATAATAAGAAACAAAATGGGCATGTCATATTAAGTTTAACAGTATGAAAATAAACTAAGGGTTTACTATAGTAACCATGTTTTTTTTTGGCGTATTGATTACCATTTGAATAACCACAGTTTTAATACAAATACCATGGTTAAACTGGTTAAAAAACATGGAAGTGTAGCAAAAAGTTTGTGGTTACTATAATAACCATGTGTTTTTTTGTTTTGTTTTATTTGTAGTAAAATCATGGTTAATTTTTGTAAGGGTCGAGATGTGTTACTCTGTTCCAGGCGCATGAGTATTGAGTTATTTACAACTTCAGAATACCTCAAAACAAGCGATTTGACAAACAAACACAGAAATACAAATTAAATATACATAAAGGACATCAACATAAGCAACTAATCATAAATAAGCTAATGTATACAGCACTGCATGTCTAAAGACACGATAATCTCCTTTCAACGGCCATAATAAACTAATGCACATTATAACAGCGAAATATAATAAAGCATATCACACACACGATACTTTAAATTGACACACAACAGCCATGAAATGAACAAAATGATATGTTGTTTGAAGCTGTAAAGTTGATCATCTGTGAAAGCAGCGATCGAGGCTCCACTGCGCGGCGTGACATCACAGGGCTCATGATGTCACAGTGCTGCATTCCGAGCTACATTCCGGCGAACATTCCGAGCTGCGCCAGTATAAAAGTCAGCAGCAGCAGCGAAGACTTTCACACAATCAGCAGCAGCAGCGTTCGCCCAGAATAAGTTACTTGATATCATAATATAAAGCGCAAGTCTCTTCATTTACCTAATTTAGCTCAATTAAAATGGCTATCCCACTTGGATCCATATTGGTATCGGATTGGCACCGCTGTGCAGACAGCAGAGAGTTTTTCAGCAAAATACTGCACAAGAAGACACGGCGAAAGTTTGGGCTCTTGGAGGCGCCGATGATGCCTCCTCATATGAATGTGGACATCGTTCGCTACAAGGTTCTTATCTCGGGTAAGACTGGAGTCGGGAAGAGTGCTCTTGCTGCCCGTCTCGCTGGCCTCGATCTCCCCAAAATGCATAATGAGAACACAGGCATAGAGACAACAGTGGTCTTCTGGCCTGTGAGACTTAAGGACAGTGGCCGTGTGCTGTTTTTCCGCTTTGAGCTTTGGGACTGTGGAGAAAGTGCCATGCGAAGATTTGACCACATGCTACCGTCATGTAAGGAACAGGTGGATGCCATCCTTTTCCTGTTCTCCTTCACTGATCGTGGCTCCTTTGATGATCTTTCAAATCAGAAATCACGGATCACAGAATCTTCAGATCCAGTGGTTAAATTGGTGGTTGGCACCAAATTTGACTTATTTATGCACACAGACGTGACAGAGAGTGACATAACACATTTTCAAGAGGTGTGTGGTCTTCCGGTCTTCCGAGTGGGAGGTGATGTGAGTGCGGGGCTCGGTGAAGTAGCGCCTCTCCTAAATGCCCTTGCAGAACATCTGTGGCACCAGGACTGTATGGCTGCTTCCTCTGTCTCCATCTCCCCACAGGCTGCTCTCAGAGAAACGGGCTCAGAGATCATTGTATAGCTTGTGTGTATTGTAGATCAATTTCACATCTGTTGGTCAGTATAAGGCAAAATTTATGGATGGACTATGCTGCTATGGAAATACTATACATAACAGAGAAAAAAGAAAAAAAAAGTCAGCAGCAGCAGCAGCGAAGACTTTCACACGATCAGCAGCAGCGAAGACTTTCACATGATCAGCAGCCAAACTCTGGACATCTGCTTTTACCATGAACACTAGAGCACTGTCTCCTACTGGAGCAGCTATGGAGAACAGCTCAACAGGTGAATATATCTCATATTCATATTTTCACACATTAAACACAAGAAATATTTAGTCATATGAGGATCATGTTACATTGGGAAGAGGAAAACACCAAACTTGGTCAAAGTATTTAGTTGACAAGCTCACAAACTACATCTTAGTATATAGGTTTTATTTCACTATGCAAAAAAGGGTGAAAAAATTACAATATAAAAATTAAAATTTTTAAAAAATATTTGAATATCTGAAATATAGTTACATTTATAATGAAACAATGTCAAATACACGTTCAAATGACAAAGCAAAACTAATACCCAGATATAATTATTTTAAAATACGAAATCTGTGATGAATTGGCCGTTTTGTCGTATTGGCTCCTAGCTCTGGTGCAGCACTCTGGGCGGGACTTGCTGGCTATTTGGGAAGAGAGGGCTGTTCACCCCAAGTCAGCACCTTGAGTTAGGAATAGGGTGTGTCCTGTAAGGTGGTGGGTGGGACACAGGCCACACCCTAGATTGCCAAAAATCGACGGGACAATTATTTTTTTAAAGATGCTAATATCTGAAATATAGTTACATTTGTAATGAAACAATGTCAAGTACACGTTCAAATGACAAAGCAAAACTAATACCCAAATATAATTATTTTAAAATACGAAATCTGTGATGAATTGGCCTTTTTGTCGTATTGGCTCCTAGCTCTGGTGCAGCACTCTGGGCGGGACTTGCTGGCTATTTGGGAAGAGAGGGCTGTTCACACTGCATGAAAAGTGGGATTTTCGACCCTGTAAACGCCTGTATACTCCCGGAAATCTCCCTAATTTTCGGCAGTTTTTCGACAATTTAGAGGCAGCGAACGTCGCGTTGCAGATCAAAAAAAATCCCTCGTGATTGGTTGGCAGATCACTGCAAACCAATCATTATTGGTCCCCCTGGCTCATTATAAATGTAAACCCCAATAATAATAATAAATATATAATTTATGTTGTAATAATTTGTTTCATATTAATGTTATTGTGCTATGAAGTATTCATACCATCAAGGAATATATGGGAAAATTATACGGACCATGCCGTTTATTCAAACAAGGGGCTTCATTTATAAGCATACAGCTGTTCATTCAAAGAAAGGGCTTCATTTATAAAACACAGCTGTTTATTCAAAGAAAGAGCTTTATTGTTAAACACACAACTATGTACAGTGCAGCAGTAATGTCTCGTAATGTAATGTAAAGTTCGTCGAGCTCCAGGCTGCGAGAGGGCGGTGGCCGGACAATCCATCCAGACACCCCGTCAACAAAGCCGTCTTCCTCGTCAGATATGAGTTCAATGGTCGCGGACTTCCAAATGTCCACCTCATCCAGCACACTCTCGCTTCCAGCAACTGTAATACAATCCATAAGGACAATAAGCAACCTGAAAAATACTCACATTGACAAAAAACGGATCTAATATAATAAATCTTACCCTTTTTCTTTTTGATCGACTCCGAGCTAAACTTCGCAGTTTCCGCCTGCTATGTAAGTTCAGGTTGTTTGTATCTGAAGCTGCGGCGTGTCGATTCATAATACGTCTTACAGGCAGCTGGAAAACAATTACATGAGACTGGTATTAATAAAAACAGTCACGGTAAAATTAAACAAGGAATGAGAAAAACATTAGACGTTTTACTTACACACAATGTCGTCATGATCAGCGGTTAAATCTGGACTCGCGGAAATCGCTCCAAGCAGATAAGAGCTCGCGGCTTCGTTATGAGGCGAGGATAGTCTGTGTAAACAAAATGTACAGTTTTAAGCTCGGATCTATTAACGCATCCATTTCCTTATACAGCTGAATAAAAGCATATTCCTTAAATCGTAATGTTACATTACCCATGCTGTGGTTCATAGCGCCTGCAGTTTGCCTCAGAGTTGTGAAGACGAAAACAGCCTCCTGAAAATGAGTCCAAAAAGTTCGTTGCGTCCATGCAGAGATTGAGTTGAAGACGGTGTCCTCTCATAGTTGATCACGAAAAAGGAAAGCAGCAAAAAACATAAAAAAAAAGTTTAAAGCTCGTCTTCTACGCGTCATGGCCATGACCTCGACCTCGCACCTCATTGGACTAGGGCTCTAATATGGAACGCGCCCGGGGCCAAATCTCTTTACGAAACGCGTGACTTATGATCGTTTCAACCTTCAACACGCCCTGTTTTCCGCTTCAACGCAGCAATTTTTTACGTGTTTCTTTTGTATGTGTAGACACGCACATTCTGGTCGTGTAACAGGCATACACACACAGTCGACGCACAGTTTTAACATGTTAAGAAGACACATTTGAACGTGTTTCTTAACGCGCACATTCTGTACATGTCAAAGTGTAATATTTTTTTTTTTTAAAGCAGACTTACCTTTAGATGTAGCCTAGGCTACATACATATTAATATAAGATATTAATTAATTGCTTAACTGACTACTGTGCTAGAGTAAAGTAGCCTAATGTTACAATGTATATTAAGTAAATGCTTAATATTATACAATTATTATAATTTATCTATATGGGTTATTGTTTGATTTTTAAAGTTAGGCTATATATAATTTCTAAAAGTATAGGCTAATTTTCACAGCACATATTTATAACTGAAAACACACACAACTTTATTCACTTTCACATAATAATGTTTTTGTAATTTGGTGTTTAGTTTGTTGTATAGTTTGTTTATACTGTTCTGTCTCTGTTTTGTTTCCAGGAACATCTGATGAGTGCTATAATAAAATGACTTCATTATATTTAAAATATGTTTTGATATTCATTTTATTTATATTATTAATATTTTATTTAACCATAAACGTGTCTTTAGGAAGCCATAAGTTATAGAGACAAGAATAACTTTTGCCATTTAAATGCCACATTAATTTACTGAGGACCCATACAGCCAATGATCATGTGTGAAAACACATACATAAATTGATCACTTAGAAATCAAAACTAAGGTTTGAGAAAGAAAGAATATGCATACAATAAAATATATTGTTTCATAGCAGCTTCAGTAACAAGTTCAAAACAAATTCTGCTGTAAACCGGCTCTAACAAGCCAATATAGTGTCAATATTCAGCTCAAGTGACTTCAGTGTTGATTCAGTTCAGTTGATTTCAGTTCAACTGTAAATTCCTCAGTTGTGCATTGTGTGTAGTTAGATATATGCAAAAACAACATTTTTGGAAATAGTTAAAATAGTTTTGCACAAAGTGTTGCTTTTGCAAGAGTCTGATGTTTTGTGTGTAGAGTTACAAGAAATGGAGCCATATTTTCAGAAATTGTGTGTAAGCAATTAGATAAAACTGTAAATGAATCCAGTTTATTTTAGTTCAGGACTCATAGTCCAGGTGTTAGTAATCTGTGCTTAATCTTTGTTCCAGGCAACAATTTTTTAACTCACGATTAAATAGATTAAGGCCTACTCTTGGCATAATTTAAACCCTGTCCAGGAAACCACCTCTTGAAAATCTGCATTGATAATTCATAAAATGTGGTGTGAGCTCAATTTAAATGACAATTACAGAAAAACACAATCTGACTTAACTATAAACACACAAACTTGTACTTTTCACATTTATGATTAAGAGCCATTTAAAAAATCATTCACAGTGCAGGGTGGAAAAATTAATGTTGGTATGTAAACTGTATGCTTTACTTGATTTATTTGTGTGCTTTGGTTCATTGTCTTGTTGCATCACATAACCTCTCTAAAGGTTGAAGACATGAACTGCTGTCCTGTATTTTTTTATTTTTTTTACATAACATTGGTTATTGCTAATGACATACAGAGTAATTAATCTACACTGTGAGCCCGGACAAGTTGAATCTACTTAAAAAATTGGAGCAAACTGGTTGCCCTAAACATTTAGTAATGTGAACTAAATCGAGTACATTTAACTTAAATTTAAGTTAACATTTTAACTTAAACTTTAAACTTGTTTTAGTTTAATAAATTCAGAACCTAGATAAAACTCCCCCTGCTGCTACTCTGATTTGCATTTGTTTAGCTCACAGCATGTTCATTTACATGATAAAGCCTCCCCTAGAATTAAGGGGAGGGGGGGTCATGGGGGGACAACTGCCAAGCAAGGCCCACGTCAATTTCCGACAATTTACGGCAGTTTTCGGTGTTGCCTGCAAATTGCCGTGCACAGTCGTAAACCTGAAGTTTCACGGCAATCTACAGTGCCACATACTGACGAAAATCCCACTTTTCATGCAGTGATTTATAGTGTAAATGTTTGTTTATATGTCTCCTTTATCTAACACTCCCTACTCAGGCCATCAGCTCAAAACTAACGACTCCAAGACCTGATTTGTGTCAGATAAAGAAAGCATACAAACTGTGTGGGCCATTTCTCCTGTAGATGGCGCTTGACTTTGGAGATACGAAGTGTACAGGCCTAGAAGAGGTCAAAAAAAGAATAGCAGAGTCATTTTGCAGGTGAGCACATTGTTAAAAAGTGTCTACAATTTAAGATATGATTGCATGGGAACACAGTCGTTGTGTTCAGGAATTTCCTGTTGAGGTAAGGAATAACTGACAATGGCCTGTTGAATTTCTGAATAATAATAATGCACTACATATTCCGCTTGTACGACCCCTCATGGTGTTTTCCTCCTTTCATCTCTACAACAGCATAATCATTTGATACAATCGTACTTGTTCGTGTGTTTTGAAACAAAAATAAAGTGTGAGAAATTATTTGTTTCGCAGCAAATCGAGCAAGTTGCATGATCGCGGGCTTTCAGCACCACGTGTGTTGACAGCGACATTTTTAGTTAGTGTAGCAGCGAGCGCACGTTGGAAGAGTTACAGAAGATTGGATTTAAAGCCTTTACAATTAGGAACGATGTATACTCTTATCTGTATGACCATAATTTAGTATTTTTATTTTAAGTAACGTTAGTTTCCGTTGGTATAGAGGAAAGTGATCCCGCGCACGCTCTAGCATTGCTAACTTGACATTGCATCTTGTTTCTTGTCAAAACAAAATATGAAAAAAAAAAATCACATCACTGCAATCTCTACACGTGAAGTAAAATAATTTGAAGTTAATTTATTTATTTGACAAGTAATCTTGTATTGCATTGTGATAATGAGTAGTGATGACATAACACACTTTTAATATCTAGGCACTTTGGTGCAACTGACTGACACTATATTCCACAAAACAAAATTATAACAAAAATATGCTGCATAATCTTACAGATGGGCCTAACACAAATCAACTTAGGAAAATTAATCGCCGGTGAACAAAATTTTTGTCTCGTTTCCAGTCCAAATATATAAAAAAATCAAGAAGAATTGTGTAAACAAGCCGAATGATCTGCCAATGGACATAATAATTGGCAGATAATTTTGCTTTCCAGAAAAAAAGAAAAAAAATATCTTATGTTATTTTACTTACCTAGTAAATATATTTAGACTGGAAACAAGACAAAAATACTAAATAAGAAAATCATTTTTGCAGTGTAGCCTGTAGAGTTTCCTTGGTTACCTCTGGCACCAGCGATGCATTTATATATTTATATAGGCATCATATGGAGGTAAGATTAAAAGTAAATGTAATCAAACATTGTGTGATTACATGACGTCAACAAGTGCAGAATTTCCTTGTATGCCGACCTTCAACACGCTTTGCTTGGCTTTAGGGTTCACGGTCGAGCGGTAGAAGCAGGCGGTGAGTAAAACTGCCTCAAATGTCTTTGTGCTGTTGGCTATCGGCGCATAAGAGCACATCAAGTGAACAACATGATCACGTATAGCTAGTTTATCAATGGAGCATGCGATGTATGGTGTGTGTGTAAATACATTTGTTTAGCTGACCACTATAGGTGTAATATTATTATTGTTTTTAGTAGTTTACACAAGCCGTTAAGCAAATATATACAGTTACAGTACTTAGCACATAAAGACGTCCTGCTGAAGTCGTTGCTGCTGCTGGATCAGATTCTGGATCATATATGTATGGTTGAATCTGATTGATAGCCATGATAGCACAGGAATGTGCTGTCAAAGCTGCTGCCGTCCGCGCGGAGCGGAGGAGTCGCTGCCGTTTGCCTGAGGCCGGAGCTTGCTGCCGTCCACCATGATGGGGAGGACTCGCTGCCGTCCACCATGATGGGGAAAACTCGCTGCCGTCCACCATGATGGGGAAAACTCGCTGCCGTCCACCATGATGGGGAAAACTCGCTGCCGTCCACCATGATGGGGAGGACTCGCTGCCAGCTGTCCGAACCCAGAGACAGCTATTGCTGGTTACCACGTTCGCATGTGTTGTGCAGCCTTCGCTAGAGAGATATGCTGTCGGCTGAAACGGACAACTTTCTCTTGCTCCTGAATCCTCTTCCTCTTCTCTTCCAGAAACTGGGCATGTTTCTGACGCACATGCTGGACTTCCTGTTCCTGCTTTGCCCTCTGTAAGGTGAGCGTTTCCTCCATATCCGCCATTTCACGCTGATGACGCAGACGCGTGTCTGTCCTCCGAGACGACAGGAAGTCGTATCTGCGGCCTTTGGCAACTTCACGGTCAATGCGGTGCTCGGCCACAAGGCTTCTCTGCTCTCTGGCCTTGTCAGATGAATGATGGGCTCTTTCAGTGACTTTAAAGGGGGTGAGGCTGAAGTTGTCATGGCAACGACCAGTGTCAAGCTCAGATGGCCCATGGTTGCTGTCCTCTTTCTCGGACGGCTCAGCCTTGCGTTGGACAGCACGGATGGCGTATTCAACTAAAGCCGTCGTCTGAGCGGCTGGATGTAGACACAGTCCTGCATAAAACATCACATTTATTTCATGTTAATATGGTTCTTATGTTAACGTACGTTTACTTCATATTCAAGTGATATGTGTTTGAATTCAATTGTAGCAAACCGGTTTGAGATTGCTGGACTAGCTCACCTCTGCCAATGACAGGAGGAAGCTGGACAGACTGCGGTCGGCTGGAGATCGGGGCCTTTTCTCTGACAGTAATGGTGTTCAGGCCAAACAGCTCCTGCTGACGATAAATAAGTAAGGGTTAAACCACGGCTAGCTGTGCATTTAACGATTTTAGTTTATACCACTTATACCATGGCCATTTACCAGCATTGACAACTTAAAGCTGTAATTGATGTTTGCGACGCAATACTTGACCGGAAAGGAAAAAACTGATGGTTATTTTCATCAGGTATGGCTTGTTATATCCAGCATTCTGTCCGCTTTGAATCCGACACACAGAAAATCGTGTTCCGTGGGGGTAAATCTGCATTTTTTGGCTGGGTTCCCCTGCTACAATTCGCATTCCCAAGGCTAAATATCACTTTATTGGGTGATTACTTTATTCACATTAAACCGTATTATTGCACACCTTCCAGCCAGTCAGTGTCTAGTATTCAGACAGACCATGGTATAAGAATAAGAAAACACGTTAGTACTATGATTAACATATAAACGCAGGCTAAATATTAATAATGACCGATGATGAAACACATTGATAGGCTTCTTACCCTCCTCTGAGGCGGTGGTTGTGTCTTCAGCCTTGGCATGTCTGCGGCACACATTTCTGATATACAATGGTACGCTGATCCAAAATCCTCCAACCAAGTGAAATCGTATGATCTGAAACCGTACACAGATCAGAAAGCTGTGCAATTCAACGATCTGGAAATGAAAACAGATCAAGACGGATGTAAAAGTTCACAGTGAGCAATGAAAATGCAGGTTGATTTTGATAGGAAACCGTATACTGACACTGAAGTGCATCTGCGAAGGCAATGAGTCAAAGAGAGAAGAACACAGAACCTCTGGAACCTCCAGTGCTGTGATGTCACCAATAGAATGCATTCCGATGACGTCACACAGCAAACAGCACTTCAGTGCAAGCGAAAGGATTATTGTTTTGATTTAAAAACTGAAGTGACTTGTGTTTATATGGTTTCCACAAGAAGTCCATGAGAGGATTGTAGATTAGGACACTTGTGGCACTGCCTTCCCGGGATGCTTTGCGGTAGGGCTGTCACGATATTCGATTTTTCACACCACGGTTATTGTGGAGGGGAAAAAAATCACGATATCGATATATTGTGATATCTACTTTACTTTGTTTATTTAGTTTTTCTTTTTTACCCAAAAAACATATTTGGATACTGATAAACACACGGTAATACTTTTACTGATACATCTTCTTTGAAGCTCCCTATGAAATAACAAGAGTAAATATTAACATAAATGTTATTGGCCATGACTAGATTTTTTAATCTCATAAATTGTTGTTTTAATAAATTGGTTTAATAAATCATAAATTATGGTTTAATAAATCATAAATTGTGGTTTAAAAAGAGCAGGGATTCACTTGCTCAAGAAACACAAGCTGATCTTTCAGCTCTGCAACTATTAACAAAAAGTGTCACTCCAAGATTCTTAACTTTAACAAGATGAAAAAAAGGGGCGTTTTGAGGTTTGAAATCCACCACTCACAATAGATGTGGTGACGCAATGGAGGTGCAACCAATAAGGTTACACTGTAAAAAACAATCCTAATTTTACAGAAAAAACTTCAGTTTTTTTACAGTATTTTCTTGTAATTTTGAATTATGTTTAAAACGATGTAAAATTACAAACAATATCTAAATAAACAACTTGACTGTTATTTTAAGGATTATATCATTAATGACAAATTACAGTAATTCTCATTTTTTTATACAGGAACATCACTGTTATTTTTCTGTTTTCATAAATAACATACAAATTCATGTAAAATTACAAACAATATCTGTAAATTAACAACTTGACTATTATTTTATCATTAATGACAAAATACAGTAGCCTAATTCTCATTTTTTTATACAGGGAAATTACCCTATTATTTATACAGTATTTTTCTGTTTTCATAAATTACTTACAAATTCATGTAAAATTACAAACAATGTCTGTAAATTAAGAACTTGACCTTTATTTTATCATTAATGACAAATTAGAGTAATTCTTTTTTTTATACATGAAAATCACTGTATTATTTATACAGTATCTATACAAACAATATCTGTAAATAAACAACTTGACTGTTATTTTAAGGATTATATTATTAATGACAAATTACAGTAATTCTCATTTTTTATACAGGAACATTTTTTTTCTGTTTTCATAAATTACATACAAATGTATGTAAAATGACAGAAATAATCTGTAATAAAATATTTAGCTCATTGTATTAAAGGTTTATGTCCATACTAACAATTTAACATTATTCTTTGTAATTCTAAAGTAAATCTTATTAGTTTTATATTTACACTGTAAAAAATAAAAACCTAAAAAAAGGTCAAATGACTGGCAGCTACAGCTGCAAAACAAAAACCGTAAAATTAAAGTAAAATATCTTAAGTCAAATAAAGTTCAAAACCTTCACAGAAATGTACATTAAAAGTTTTAGAGAAAACACTGTTAGTTTACAGATTTTTCCTTATTTAAATCAAGATATTTTACTTTAATTTTCTATTTTACAGTGTAGGTGTATTTTTACATTCAAACTGTAATTCTGGATACATAAAGCAAACTAAATATCAAACAATAATTGGTTTTAAAGAGTACAAATCTGCACTGCTCTCCAGGTTGAAACTTCCAGGCCTCTGCCCACACCACAAAACACCATTTGACCAATTAATTAAATATAACAGCAAATAAAAATAAATATACACATTTTCGAACTGTTGTTTAAAACAAGTTTTTTTTCTATATTTGCAAAGCTATTTGCTGTCTTTCCGTGTTCTTTTGAGCGTGATTGGTCAATCTGAACGTCATCCAGAAATCTGGCCAATGACAGTGCGCGCCTTCAGTTTGAATTATACACCCGTTGTCGTTGGAGTGGCTCGCGGGGACGCGGGCACGGCTTCTAATCTGCAACAGGACTGCTTCGTCGGTCCATTAATGGCATTGCATGGATCATTTTACATCTGTTAAAATCTTATTTTGGACAAATTTTGATTGTGAGATGTCGACTGAGAACGAAAAAACATGAATACGAACAGACTAAGTTACCAATGGCAGACGGCAGAAGGTAACGTAAATCCCTTTTTATTGTTTCTACTGCTCATCAAGATATAACGTTAGTGCATTAAAGTCATATGCTAATCGTGATTAACTTGCATATTCTGTGTTTTGTTGTGTTGTAATACTGTTAAGCTAGGGCTGGGTGTTATGACGATCATAGTTATGACTATTGTTAGCGAATTTGCAGTAAACGTTAACATTACATTTTTATATTGCGGAATGGGAATATAGCGTATATAACGCAGCACTGACTGTACTAAAAGTTTTTGACATTTTGACAAAGAAACATGCATGAATGTAGAATAATGAGTGGGACATGCATGTGTTAAAATAAGCCTCTCCCAGACAGCATGCAATCCCGAAATCAATGATCTTTCTGTAAAATGCGCACAGTTATCTCAGAAACCCTGTCATGTGAGGTATTCACTTGATTTAAACAGTCAGTTATGTCTTAAGTTAAACAGTTCAAGTTAACCTGGGGAAACCCGGATGTGTGTCATTCTGTGCATCCGTTCTTAAAGGGGCAGCAGATTAATAAACTGCTGTCTGTCATAATTTTAATCAAACAACAAAAGAATAGAGAAGACCTTCTGCTTCTTTAAGAATCCATTGATATTAATTCATAGAATATCATACAGTGTAGACTTTTAAAGCAGTATTATTCTGTATAAATAAATATATTGTGATATCGTTATTGTGAAATAAAATTTCTCATGTATGTAGAATAATATTGTCATAATGCCCATCCCTACTGTCAGCTAGTTTTAAGATCAAGCTTGTCATAAATGTAAAGGAGCTTTGGAATGAGTAATCTACGGTGGCCCAGTAGTGCACAACACAACGAAATATAAAAAGCAAACATAAGTTCACAACACAACGAAAACAAGCCACAACACAACGAAAAAGCCACAACGAAATCAAGCCACAACACAACGGAAATGCTCCCAACCACTTAGGGGCACTCGGAGCGCCGTAAAGTTGCCACTGTTCTATAGAGTCGGCAATCTTACAAAGAAATCAATACCACAATTAGTTTTAACAGTATGTAGGCTAACCATTGTTTATCTATATGAAATATTAATTTAAAATCACCTACAGCTGCATATTTATGCTCGAGAATGCTTTGACCCGATACCACGGCGCTAAGGGAAGTAGGGAACGTCTGCCAATTCCACCAATTGGTTGAAATGTATAATTTGTATGAATTAAAATTACTTTTAACATTTAAAAACAGACATGTTAAAATTCCACAGCTTGATTGTATTGGTAAAATTGACTTAATAATGCACAACACTACATTGGAATTTGAAAATTAAAAAAAAACATTTAATTTAATTCATACAAATTATGTTTCAACTTGGTGGAATTGGCAGACACTCCCTTAGCGCCGAGGCAGCGGGTCAAAGCGCTCTCGAGTATAAATATGCAGCTATTATGCACGTAAGTGATTTTTAATTGATATTTCATGTCGATATACAACTGCACACTTAAAACTGATCGTAGTGTTTAAATATTTGTAAGATTGGCGAATCTATTCTATCTATGCTATATTCTCTGCTCTGTAGAGGACACCAGAACCCCTTTATTGAGAAAATTAAAAGATTAAAATAATTGTTTTTATTCACCAATCAATTTTTATGCTTCAAGTTTGTTTTATCCAAACTTTGTATAAAGATGATTCTCAATGTTATGAAAGATACAGAATAATTTCATATACCATTTTACTTTATGAAATATGCATGTAAACATGGCCATAAATGCCATTCCCATTCTAGGCAATGCATACACTGTATCTAATTTGCATATTAAAATAAATAAGGTAAATGCATATGTAATTGTAAAAGACGTATAATAATACTTTCATAAGAATGTCTTGTATTTCATAAGAATCTCCAGACTTAAAAGTGTTTTCAGAGAAATTCGCTAAATAATGTCCTCTACAGAGGCAAAACCTCTAATCTGGGTCTCAGGAGGATATTTCTGTCTCATGCAGCGTTTATATTTAGATGTCACTTCCGAAACTTTGCTGCATGCCATCGGTCCTCTTAGCAACAATAGTTTTATTCAATGAATGACTGTAGCCTCGAAAGTGAGCCAAGCCAAGATCGCTACGATCACTAAAATGCTGTTGCTTTGTCAGTTCATCTCAATCTCACCAAGTTCCGTTATAAAAATGAAGTCGTCAAATTACTTACATCGTGTCTGACTTTGTTTATTAATGAGAGGTTTCGCGAGCCTGCATTAACTCTAACATTAACACTGAATAAAAACTCTTGCGTTTTGAGTTTGAGTTTTTGATCGCATTTGAGAAATAAACAACTATATCTGTGATTGGCTGCATTACTCACCGCTGCAAAAACTCGCTGTAAATAGATGCATTTGAATCTGCCAAATCTGTTTGGCCAATATTATTACAGTATCAACTGAGGGTGTTTAGCACAGTCTCGCACAGCAGATCTGAGAATGACAGCCGTCCTGCACTCACCCTCACTACTGTGGGTTTCTCAAATCCCAGTAAGTGGACGTGCGACTCCAGAGGATCTGTGACACTAAGAATTTCACCTTTAAAGCTGCACTATGTAACTTTTCCATCCGCTAGAGGTCGCCTATTCAAAACAAAGGCGTAGTTTGATGACGCCACGTTTGAGCGCAGGATCTTGGGACATGTGGTTTCCTCCTCACAGCTGGTGGGAGAGAATCGGGACAGGACTCGGGCAGAAATCATGTTGATGGATGTGATTATTAACGTTACTGTAGTGTGAAGCAGAGCAGGACGAGTGTTGTGGAAGTGAGGAACCGCTGGAGCGATTGTTAATAAGATGAACACAACACACACCTTGTGAGCAGCAGGACTTTTATTATGACACAAAATAAACCGGAAACCGAGGGTAACGCAGATATGACGCAATTGACAGGCGACTCCCTCACACGTTCCGGTTCCTTGGTTAAAATAGCAATTTTCTCACGATTTACAAATAGTTGGAAACATTTGGGATATTGTAAGTACTCAACTGAACAAAATATTTAACACTGGCCTAGCAGAGGTGTCAAGTAACGAAGTACAAATACTTCGTTACCTTACTTAAGTAGAAATTTTGGGTATCTTTACTTTACTGGAGTAATTATTTTTCAGCCTACTTTTTACTTCTACTCCTTACATTTTCAAGCAATTATCTGTACTTTCTACTCCTTACATTTTAATAATAGCCTCGTTACTCCTATTCCATTTCGGCATGTTTTCATTCCGACTTGTCGTCAAAAAAAAAAAAATATCCAGATAAATCGCGCCATCCGGACAGAGTGAATTTGATTGTGGTTGGATGAGAAGGATAAACACAAACCATTCCGACACCCTATTGGGTTGTAGGCGATCAATCACGCCTGCACCTGCACAAATCACACACCATGTTGCCAGATAGGGCGGGTTCTTGCGACGAGAGTAGCACTTTCAGCCAATCAGCGATCAGCAGGCAGACGAGCTCATTCATGACTTTAGCCGGTTTTTAGCGCGATAACTTTAGCTGTATATTCCAGTGATCGCTATGCCAGTGGCATAAATATACAGTAAGTTGTTTCTACAGTAAAGAGTGGGAGAGTGACTCAACTCTCAAACGTGAATTACACCTGTGACTCGAAGACTCTTTATAAATATATATAACCGTGACTCCTGTCCATCGTCATATACAAACTTAGGACATTTGCAACTAGCAACACCGACAGCTGCTGAAAGATGTTAAAATCAACCATTAATCCATTTTGACTGTGCTAAGTGCATGTGCCATGTACTTCACGAAAGACATAGTGTAGTTTTGTCATTGTTGTTATTTATTTGTTGACGGGTTATTGTACAGTATCAATGAATTACGCATTTTGACATTGGTGTGTGCATTAACGTGTGAAATGGCTGTTTACATTGCTTTTTCCCATCTCTATATTGGGCACTTTTTGCACGTAAATTGGCTTCTTACTGTTGACATTGAAAATGATGCATGTGTTTTTCTGAGGGATAGCCGTTTTGACAGTTTCTACCTGGAGTGGACATATAGTCATATTTGATCCGTTTTACTGGGAAATTATTTTTTTTTATCATCAATGTTATGTTTTAAGTAGATAAAATGGTAACTTACTTATCAACCTTGATTGGTATGGCAATAAAATAATTAAAGTTAAAGTTTTGGGATTTTTCTTGGAGTGACTAATGCCTATAAGTATTGTAAAGGTGCAAAAAGTCAACATTGTTATCAATAACCAGGCATGTTATCAATAACCATTTTTTGAATATAAATGTAGGCCTACATTTGGTGAGGTTTTTGGGCTGGAAATCGTCGACCCAATCGACCCAAATGGTTATTGATAACATGCCTCTGAATTTTGACTTTTTGCACCTTTACAATATTTATAGGCAACTAGTCATCAAATCTTCCACTCCATGAAACACATTAATGCTCAGTAGTACACATATTGTTCTTTAATGTATTTGCATTGTCCTAAAATGCATTCATTTTCATAGGGAATATATGCGGCTGAAACGCGTAGCCAAGTGCATCTAAAAATGTTCAACATTAGCTTTTTAATACAACATTATAGTCATTATGGCCTTTAGAAAAAAATTTTTTTTTTGAGGAGGTGGGGTATGCACTGTGGCGCGGCCTAATCTTTTGTCCTTAAAGGGATACTTCACCCTACAATGAAAATTCTGTCATCATTTACTCACCCTCAAGTTGTTCCAAACCTGTATGAGTTTCTTTGTTCTGAAGATATTTTGAAGAATGTTTGTAACCAAGAAGATAGAGCAACCATTGACTGGTTACAAACATTCTTCAAAATATCTTCAGAACAAAGAAACTCATACAGGTTTGGAACAACTTGAGGGTGAGTAAATGATGACAGAATTTTCATTTTTGGGTGAACTATCCCTTTAATGGCATTTTTTCCCCTTACATTACTTTTACTTTTATACTTTTAAGTAGTTTTGAAACCAGTACTTTTACACTTTTACTTGAGTAAAAAGCTTGAGTTGATACTTCAACTTCTACAGAAGTCTTTTTAAACCCCAGTATCTATACTTCGTGTAATGAATGCGAATACTTTTGACACCTCTGTGGCCTAGTGGTTTTTGGATATTTTACTGATTTTTTTTTACATAGTGCACCTTTAAGTCCGATACACCAGACTCCACTGGGCAAGCCGTTGGTTCCTTTTCTTTGGACGGGCTCTGTGGCGACACCATCCAGGACGTGTTGTTCTCCACATCAACGTCCCATGTGTGCGCCACTCATTCATTCCCATTCATTCCTATGATTGGTCAAATTGTACGGGTCTTGTACCACTCATATGAACACTGAATTAAATTTTTTTTTTTTTTTAAATATGATTTTCGGGTCAAAACGACACCAATGATACCCAAGGAAGGTTTGCCTTGTAACATTTAGTGACAATTTATTAATTAATATTGATTTATTTTCATTCATGTTCATTCATAGAAAAAACACTAGGAAAAAATACAATATAAGAAATAAACTGCTTTAAAATGTTCAGGTACAGAACTGAATAATCAAATGTAAGTATTCTTCACACTGTATGAATGAAATAAACACTGAGTCTTATTAAAGACTACACAATTTATTCAGTGATAGATTTTCTTGTTCAATAACTGTGTAAAATTCATCCATTATGGAATGAGTTCAATTCATCTAAAAAGCATTTTTTTAATCCAGCTCAGTTCAGCTCTCAGCCAAAGGCGTCAGTGCAGTCAGATCAGTAATATTTGCTGAATATGAAGCATCTCCGACCAAAAGTCGACTGTGGCAAGGAACCCGAACTCCATCTGTGGCAGAATGGAGGGCAGAATGGAGGGGAGAAAACCTTGGGAGAAACCAGGCTCAGACGAATGAACGTGGTCAGGCAGCATCACAAGTCAGATTGTGGATATCATTCAGAATATGTCGTCCAGTTCCTGATCGGGATACATTACTCCAGCCTCTGGTGGGAGGGAGATAAAGCTGTTCATAGGGTCTGTGCAGAGGACTTGTCTGGGTCTTGTGGTCGTCTATATGGTCTGTGAACGCCACTCCACCAGAGATTCAAGCTTGCAACCAGAAACATGTGCGCTCCACTTTTCTATGTTGGACACACCCACACACTGTTGCTCAGGCTCTCCACGGGACAGATGTCGCTGCTGATGGATCTCCACGGGACAGATGTCGCTGCTTCTGCTGCTGGCGCTGCTTCTGCTGCTGAGCGGCCATTCTGCACATCAGTGCCCTCACTGACTCACTCACTGGAGGAAAATCAGCCACAGCCAGGAGCCTCACTGGCTTTCGCGGTGCGTCTTTACATGGCTCCTCTGTTCTACAGCTCCTGTTCTTCTGTATTGGACGAACAGGGCTCTGCTGGACTAACGTTCCTCTGGCTGGTTTCTCCACACGGGCCACAGGTGCTATCCGGCGAGCCCCAGGCTGTGGCAGATCAGCAGCAGGTTGTCGTGGTGGAGCTCTCGCTGTCTCTCGGGGGTTGTCCATCTTGACCAGCGGAGGCAGAGTCAGGACTGGAGATTTGTTGACCTCCCAGAGTGGCCTTTCAACTCTCGCCCACGTTGTCTGGTTAAGTCGGGTCAGACCATTTCTATGCTGGTTTCCAGTCACCATGAGTGGTGTGTGTGTAGGCGTCTGCACAGTGGGCTTCACACTCACAGACTGAATTGACGGCATCTGCATACGGTGATGCTGCCTGATGGTTGTCTGACTCTGGTTAGGTCGGGTCAGACTGGTTTTACACTCATTTCCAAACACCATGATTGGTGGGAGCCTGGATGTCTGGCCAGTGGGCTTCACAGACTCTTGAGGCTTTGACTTCAAACGGCGAAGCTGCCTGATGGTTGATGGCCTGGTAGTTGGTGGCGGTACCGGGCAAATGATAAAGCTTGACATTAAAGTAGCTTGAGACATCTTCTCTAGACAAATATTGCTGTTCTCTATGAAATCCTTCGTTCTCGCTGGCAGTTCTCTCATGAGCTTGTTCACACTGAAGCAATAGCACTGATGTTCACTCCAAGTGTAGATCGTGTCAAGCACACTGTGATGTCATAGAATGTTAGCCTCGGAATGTAGAATGTTGCTCTTTTATATTTGGGTTTAAAAAATGCTTATTCTTAAACAAGTGACCAGTGCTTGAAGTGGAAAAAACAAAGTGCCGGTACTCACCAGAGGGGGCGGGGCTTTGTTGGGGGCGTGGCTATGGGGGGATTGTTTAGTCAATAATTCAAGAAGGTCCGTATTTTAAAGCTCTTTCTAACATGTTCTCAGCCTTAGAACTAACATATAGTTCTTGTAATTGTTTAACTATATAATTTGTTACAATAAGGGTTTATTTACAAAGCAAGACCATTGACGGCACCTCATTAGGCTACCATGCAGGCCAATGTTCACTTTTGTCTTTCTTTTTTCTAATCAAATAGCAACACATTTAGAAACTAAAGCTGGGTCATTCCTGGTATGCGGTAACATTTTTTTTGCAGTATGCGGAAACATGATTTTCATGTTTTTAGCATTCTACCAAAACAGGGATGGAAATTAACTTTTTTGTCCACCGGCCACTGTGGCTAGTGGATTTCAAAATCTACCAGCCACTCAAAGTTTTTTCCAGCCACTTTCTTGGTTTTAACCGACAATGTGTAACTGCATGTGAAAAATTAATACTACAAGCTCTACAATACTTAAGCAGTTTATATAATCTCAAGTCTCAATTAAATACTGACATTTTCTCTTTCTCTCTTATACACACACAAACCATGAACTGATACACACTTCATTAAATGAGTAGGGCAGATTAATGGATGTGGCATTTGGATGATTCGTGGTCTTTTATGGCTTCCAGTTTTAGGTTTTTAGTCCCAACAATGAAACTATTAGTTTTGGATCTTCTGAAGCGTGTTGACGACACACTAGGGTTGCCACCTTCAGTGTGGCAAAATAAGGGACACCCATTCACGACAATATAAAATATAACATTTTATATTATTTTACATTTGATTATTTAATTAATTTCTAAAGAACTCTTTAGTAGCCTATTTGGTGCACTTTAAAGGGATAGTTCACCCAAAACTAAAACATTCTGTCATAATTTACTCTCCCTCGTGATGTTCCAAACCTGTATGAGTTTCTTTGTTCTGCTGAACACTAAAGGAGATATTTTGAAGAAAGTTTGTACTCAGGCTGCTTTAGGGGCACCATTGACTTCCACAGTCACTTTCCAATGTGTTCAACATAAAGAAATGTATACATGTTTGGAACAACTTGAGGGTGAGTAAATGATGACAGAATGTTCATTTTTGGGTGAACTGTCCCTTTAAGCAGTCATTCTGAACCAGTAATCACTGTTTTGACAATTCTGAAATTCAAAAATGTTAAATTTTTTATTAATTTACTTAAATTATGACTATATTATTATGTAATTATTTGTCCCATTTTTATCTAAATATTCTTTTAATAAATGTCAAACTTTATATGGCAGGATTATTTATTATGTATGATTAAAATGATACATAACATTAATTAGGCTATAATCTATTAATTAACCCGTCTAAAAATATATAATATTTACCTTACCTTTAGAAGCACGGATGTGTGTGTCAGCGCTGCGGCTTTAAGCCAGTCAGTCTGAGACACTAAAATGCTTCTCTGCAAAGTGTGCAGTTGGCCTGAGGTTCATCAGGAGTTACTGGACAGACCCAATGATACCTTTTTTGATATTCAGCCCCATATCTGGAGATCCTCTTGCGTTCAAACGGTGGACGCGACGCGAGCTCGATATGTTTTTAAAAAACCGCACACGTTTACAGCGCATGGTCTCGAGACTCCGCCGCTATGGCAACAAAGCCACTAAAACGCAACCACGCGCAAATTAACTTCTCTACTGCATATTGTGAATTTGATTTGTAATGCCACTTTTTTTTGAAGGTGTGCCTCCTCTAAAAGTGTCCGCCGTCCAGCTGAAACAGTAGGATATGCTATTTTTATTTACACGCCACGGTGGCCGGTAGGTGAAGCGAGTCTACCCGCCACAACACAACATCACCCGCATTTGGCTGGTGGCGGGTGCTAATTTCCATCCCTGTACCAAAATGGTGACATGTTTAACTAGTCGGAATACATATTGGTCAAGCTCAGGGACTAAAAAAATAATAATTCTGGGTAGATTCATTGTTCAGACACGGGCCGTGAAGGTGTTCCACCCTGTTAGGGACATATACATAGTTATCACAAAATGTTAATAATGTAAATATTAAACAATAACAATAAGTTTTTCTTGGATAGTATATGTTCCTTATGCCATCATGGTATTTTTTTAATTCTTGAAACAATAACAAAACTATAATTGATGAATAGAATGTCTTGATTATTAAGAACAGGTACTTTTATACCCATTTTTGCTAACAGGATGGTAAAAAAAAAAAAAAAAATGTGTTCAAAAACATATTGTATATGCTGTTAATGATCCTCACCTCCCAAAATAAAACATAAGTGTGCAAAACATTTAACGTTGCTGTCAAATTATTATTTAAAAATGACTCGCCTAACAGGGTGGAAGACCATAACAGTGGATGAGTTTTCCCTCACTGTCCTGCATGATTTGCCATCAGTAATGTGTGGAACTGCACCTATATAATATTGTTTTATATATATAATATTTATATATGCATATATGTGTTTTTGGAATTTGCAATATACACTAAATACGATTTATTCTATTAGAATTTCCACCCTGTTAGGTTTATAGATCTAACAGGGCGGAATCAACAGGGTGGAAAATTTTAAGATAAGTTAGCCGTAGCTCTTTGAGGGATAAACGTTTAGCTAGCTAACCTTCTACAGATAAACAGAACTTTTATAACTATGTCAGATATGTTTTAACATTTTTTTTGACAGGACAAACATTCTTCATAACTAGGGTTGGTAACCGAGAACCGGTTCTTATGCAGAACCGAAACTGATTTTTGAAAAATACCAGAACCGTGCAAAATTCCTAAGTTTCGGTTCCGAAAACGGTTCTGGTGCAATGTGTGTGCGCTGGAAGCGTATCCTTTAATAGCGAGTGACAGCCAGTGTTGCCAAGTCCGTGGTTTTCCCGCTTTCCACTGTTGCCGCGGGCTGTGTTTCATGTCCGCGGGTTGAAGCGACCCCAATTATGTGATATTTAGCCCCGGAAATGCGAATTTTACCGGAGAAGCCCCCCTGAAACGCAATTGGGCTTGTTTTGGGCTAGTTTTGAGTAGCAATTGTGCGGGTTTTGTTATGAAAACCTGGCAACCCTGTCTCACCTCATCATGAATATTAATTACGTTGCCTGCCGCTTCCAGGACTGCAGCGCAGTTCAGCCTGAAAGCCCTCGCGCTACACATTTACGGTTTTGCATCAGATATTTTCTCGTTGACCACCAGCATGGCGAAGAGAAAGTCACAAGTATGGATTCATTTCCAAAGAATGAATGATAATGAAGCAAAATGTAACACATGTGAAAAGTTAATAACATGCAAAGGAGGCTGCACTAGCAATTTGACAAAACATTTGCTACAGCACAGAGTGCCACAGGGGTTATACCAGATTTATAGTGAAAGGCCTATATATATATATATATATATATATATATATATATATATATATATATATATATATATATATATATATATATATATATATATATTTTGTCAACCGTTGAGTCACCATGGTTTAGGTAAGCGTTTAGGCACAATTACCTTTGTAATGCTGAATTGCAATTTATTATTTACAAGTTCACCGAATAACTGAATTACAATTAAATTAATATACAACTAATTAATAAAAATAACTAATAAATATAATTTATAACTTGGTTTTATTCAGAGACAGAGAGATAAAATGTAATAAGACAATTTCAGAGGTGTTCATTTGAAAAAAAAATGTGTTGCAAGAATGGCTTAATTAATACTGTAATATATGTACAGTACAGGACTTTTTTGACATTGCCAACCTGTAAATTAATTTTAGAGCAAGTTATAAACACAAAATGGATTGTTTGAGTTGCGTATTGTGCCTTTTTCCTTTATCACTATTTGTTTAATAATTTTAATGGAACCGGAATCGTTAGGCGGAACCGGAACCAGAACCGGAACCGGAAAATTTCTCACGATTCCCAACCCTATTCATAACAGAGCCTAACAGGAGGAACTTTAAGAGTGGGACAAGCAGGATAACATTTCACAAGCTAAAAAAAAAGGTAGAGGTGAGAGTTGAAGCTTACTTAATTTTGTACGGTTGAATTCCAGCAGGAAAAACGAATTATGTAATTTCCTGAAAATTGTCTCAATGAAATTGTGGTCTTTTTTGGAAGTTGAGAAATACATACTAACAGGGTGGAAGATGACTTCAGGGACACAGAAAATGAAGACAATTGTAAAAAAATAACTATAGTTTCACATGTTTTATATGTATAACTAGAGGTAGTTTAGCCTATTCTATAACATAATCTAAAAATATTTTGAGATTTTTTTTTAGCATTTCATAGTTTATAGTTCTTGTGGAAGTTGATTACTTTGCACTGAGGACATGATAAAATTGAATGCATATATCAATAAAAAGGTGTGCAAAATACAAAATAGTATTTTTAATACCTATTATATCTGTTTAAGTGATAAAGAAGACCTACATTTATCATTTAAGCAATTTCTTATGTGACCCATTTTATAGAAAATATGAGTAAGTAAATCATAGGGACAGAAAAGTCACTGTATAACAGGAATGACCCATTAGTCTTTTCTAGATTGTGTTCAGTCGATGCTGAAATATAATAAAATAATGCCTTCTGTTTGTAAAAACACACAATGTTACTGAGTGTCGTTATGCTCACGTGATTGAAGTTTCGCGCGATTGAGAGACAGCGCCTAAAATGGCCGCCTCTCTGCTCGGTGTCCCGATACTGGAGGAGCTGATCGAGACCCAAAGTGGTTCCCGCGTCCGGTTACAGGAGTAACAGCAGAAGTAGGGACTGCTCCTTTAAGGCGGAACGCGAGCTGTGAACGCCGGTCATATTTCTGCTGCTCTTTGCCGGTTATTTTCATATCCGTGAGTTTAGTGTTAATGTCACCGGTACCTGTTGGGTTCTGGACTGGGCTGCTGGAGCTGCTCCTCGGCGGCTGATCGCTGCTGGTGTCCGGCTCCGCGGGGCGGCTCACGGGGGACTCTCCGCTTCGGTTCTCCTCCGGTAACTCGCGCTCGCCGCTTCTGTTCTCCTCCGTGAAGTACTTATACACGAACATTAAAGTACGCACAATCACGAAGAGCAACGCAGCCGCGGTCAACTCTGCCAACACCTCCACGAACACCGATGCTGATCCACATCTCTACGGGATTCACGGGACTCTGTGTCGTTGTATAATTGTAAACTGTGTAAAACACTTTTCCTGACTGAAACTGAACACCAACTGATAACCGCCGAACTGAACTCGCGCTGTCCGCCTGTGACGTCACGATTAGAATTTAGAACTGGCGACTGTGACGTCACTTATATATAGGCTAATTCTCCATATAGCTACTTTATTTGGAATAATACAAATATTAGATATAAAAATAAATCTTTTTTTCACAACTGGTTTGATAAAAATATATTTTAACTCTTTCATGCATGAATTATGGAAAACATTATCTAGATTCTTTAAAATGATGCTAAAATTGAAATCCATTTTAATTTTTACAAAATTCAGTTTTATTTAAAAATGATTTAACTGTCCACGTATGTGGACACCATGAACAAAGGCGTAAAATGGAACAAAAAGCCACAGATGACAATATGGAATTTTGTGCTTTTATTATATCCATTTTATGCTATGCATAACAGCTCAGATATTTAAAACATTAATATTACAATATAACAACGATAAAACACATAGTTTAGGAACTATAATGCTAGTTACATGTTTATCACTGTTAGCAGTGCTTTATGAAACTTCAGAGGGTTTCCTGTAAAATGACTCCAGTATTTGTGTGTGTGTGTGTGTGTGTGTGTGTGTGTGTGTGTGTGTGTGTGTGTGTGTGTGTGTGTGTGTGTGTGTGTGTGTGTGTGTGTGTGTGTGTGTGTGTGTGTGTGTGTGTGTGTGATGGGTAGGTTTAGGGGCAGTGTAAGGGGATAGAAAATACGGTTTGTACGGTATAAAAACTATTATGCCTATGGAATGCTTTATGCTTATGCCATTTCACAAAAACAAACGTGTGTGTGTGTGTGTGTGTGTGTGTGTGTTTGTGCTCGCGACACACACGAGTGAAGCAGGTGCTTCTGAAACCTGCCAAACAGTGCAGGTTCAGATATATGAGATCAGTGAGACCGTTAAACACACACACACACACACACACACACACACACACACACACACACACACACACACACACACACACACACACACACACACACACACACACACACACACACGTTTGTTTTTGTGAAATGTGAGGACATTCCATAGGCGTAATGGTTTTTATACCGTACAAACCGTATTTTCTATCCCCTTACACTGCCCCTGCCCCTAAACCTACCCATCACAGGAGACTGTGCAGTTCACTTTCTGTGAAAAAAACTGTGTGTTCTGTGTGATTTATAAGCATTTTGAAAAGTGAGGACATGGGGAACCCATGTCACCCTCTTTTTGTAATACCCATGTCATTATACACATTTGTGTCTTGATATTTCACAAAAACATGCCCACTCACACACACACACACACACACACACTAGAATGACTCAATAGCTATGTTTCCATCCACCTATTTTTATGCACATTTTGGGATATCGCATCAAAAAATGCTGAATGGAAAGGGCAAGATGCACATTAGCTCTAAAAATGTGCATAAATCCGTATGCGCTCGTTTGAGTCGGATAAATGTTCTATCCGATATGAAAACATGCGCATAAACTACGATGGAAATGCATTACCGAATAAATTCCTCGATGCGCATAAAAACAAAATCATGTGACTTCCGCGATGTAACAGCAGAACTGAACTAACCAGAGGAGAAATCCTGTTCTGTGTCATTCATTAATCTGTTGTGAAAGATGCTCGGTGTATTTCCCTCCTAGAACTCTAGAACTGTCTTACATGCGTTCCCAACAGCACATCTGCCTCTGAGAGCAACACAACACGTTTATTGAGACGCAAATCATTGATTATATACGAACAGGATTCTATACGGTGGCTTCTCCTGTTTCTCAGAGATTGTTTAGCTGTAGTTTATCAGGAAGGGGCGATTATGTTCTCTTCGACTGGATGGAAACGGTGCTTTATTCGCAAATTTTTTTATACGATATTGCATTTTTGCGCATAAGTTACATTCGCAACTTTGGATGGAAACACAGCTAATGAAGCCTTTGCACCACTGCTGCTTATTAAAGCCGCCATTTCCACAACGGCTGTCACATTACCATCAAGCGGCTCCTCCCGCAGTTTCTCTTGAAGCCGATACTGAAGTGACTTAAACTGCAGTTCATGGACTGGCCACTAGAGACAGACTCCAGAAGAGCAGAATCTCATTGAGCTCATGTTAAAATGCCCAACTTTACAGCAGAAGAACACATGTTCACAGTCTGGGACAAACTGTGGTTTTGGTCTGTATGGCTAATTTTGCCCTTCATGACGACTGTGAGGGGGGGGAATGACTTTATAACTCATTCGTTTACATTATATAAAGCCTTAAAGTTCTGCATAAATAAGGGCGTGGCCACTTTGAGTGACAGGTGAATTGTCGTTTATCTGCTGTCTGTTATGTGGCGTTCACACCAGACGCGATTCGCACGAAGGTGGACGCGTGTACATTTTGAGTTTACTCGCGCGTGACATTCACTGCACAACAGACGTGAATTCGCATCATGGGCGGGGCTTCCGCCAGCAGCTCGTCTCGTTGAGAAATGGCTGACATGGGCTGTGTTTACATGTCTTTTTTTTGTTAATATCTACTGTTAATGTGTGACAAAACGTAGTTTTAAGACTTTTTCAGTCGATAATGTAATTGTTTAAAGCTCAAATCTGTGGTTTATTTACATAAACAGTGCCTATTTGAACATTTTATCTGCCGTTGTGGGAGTTGTGAGCTCCAGCGGATCAGCGGCGCACGTGAAAGCCGGCGAGGGCAACCTTTCCTCGGCCAGTCCTTCTGCCGTCTACCGCTGGCTCTGATGTCTCTGTGGTGTGTCTCGAGCTATAATTCGTCTTGTAACGGCCGATCTTTGGTCTCATGGATCTATAATTTGTTCCCTGGCAAATCGTTTAGGCTGAGGGCAAAGATAAGTTTCATTACTTTATATTTTTTTAGGCTATAACTGTACGTTGCAGTTGTAACGTTAGCCGACTAGCACTGACTTTGAATGTTTGACTGCTTTGTTTGCTTTCGCCTCAATCGCGCGAATCGCGCCGCAGAATGCCATTTCGCATCTCTGCATTGACTTAACATGTAAATCACTCGCGCGAATCGCGTCCGGTGTGAACGCACCATAAATCGCTGCTCGCCACATAATAGTTCCATTTTATGCGCAAATTACTAAGTTTCATGAATGAGGCCCATTTACACACATTTACAAATTTAAACACTCACACACACACACACACTCACTCTCACACACACACGCACAAAGTATACTTCTTTTGACTCGCATGTGTACGCAGGCATTCAACAGTTTTGAGCAATCTCTCGCCACGAGTTACAACCCATGTAAATATCTTTGTATTCTTTCATGCTAGAGTTGTACAAATGAGGGCACTTTCTAAGCTCTTCGCTCAATCTCTCGTCTATGATTCTTAGAATTTTAAATCGATTATTGACCGAAATTGTCGATTTACGATTCAAAAATACATTTTTCAAGATCGATGCATATGTATCGTCAGGATTTGTAATCAAAGCATTGAGAAAAGAGTCAATCGTTACACCCCCAGGGTCACCTGTAATTCACAATCATTCATCTTCAGCTTAAAGGGACACTTCAGCGCTGGGAAGATCAATGTGTGTTTAAACTGGGTCATTTATGTAGTAGAAATGTGAAATTATTTTTGAATTTGCTGCCTTCTAGACTGAGAAAAGACAGAAAATGTATTTTTGTCTCATGTGGATGAAACACAACAACTCCCAGAATGCACTTGCTTTCGCTGCCCTACGAGGCCACTCCCAAAGCCACGGCTACTGGTTATCACTTGCCCACAATTACACCGCCCCAACGTCATTTTGATTGTCATAGTAATAAAATAATTTTGTTCAGTTAGAGAACAGACACTACAATTAAAAACTGAACGTGTCTTTTCAATAAAGTGTGAGTGAGCCGAACGAGAGTCACGTCACAGACGCAGCAGGAGTCAGATCTCATTCATCACGAGAAGAGCTGAGCAGAGCTGAGGTAAGAGCGGCTGTCATTCACTGTCCAGTCTGACGTTTTCAGATCGCATGTGGAAGCTCAACTTTCATAGGAATTCATTGAAAAGTTGAAACTCTCACTTTCATCTCATCTCAGGGGGACATGAGGGGGGAAAGTACCATAATTTGAATATACTACCAGGTTTATACTGATACAAAGCCTAATGCTAAATCACTGAAGTTACCCTTTAATGATAGGATGATTATTGTTCTTCAGTCAGGTTTAGTTCAGTGATGTTGTTCTCTTGTTGAGGAAGAGACACTGCCGTTGCTGGGCATTAATAAACAGTGTTAACCACACACAGTCCTTTAACCTAAAGCTAAAAGTGCATGTGTTACTCAGTCAGTCGTTCAGTTGCTGTTGATCTGATGAGCTACAACACGGTAAGACAAACACACTCTTACTTAAAGGGGCTATATGCGTTTTTCTGAAATTTAAACTCGCGACTGACACCTGTGGCCAAAAAACAGAACTGCTCTTATTTTCTGCTCGCTCTCGCAGCGGTGGTGACGTGAAAATAGGACAAATAGGATACAGGCTTATAGGTGCACCCACTGTGAGCGGACAAGGTGTCAGTATGCTCATCAGGAGATGTTTGAGTCATAAATGGTCAAATAAAAAGGCTATTGTTACGTTTATTTTTGGGGAAAAAGTTGCATATAGCCCCTTTAAATGAACACTGATGATTATTTCTATAGATGAAGCTCATATAACACATGAGAAATATCTTCTGTTCATCTAATGATCAGTTCATTCACACACACTGATGTTGAGCATTAATAATCTCCAGATGTGCAAAGATCTCACTAACACTAAGAGCTGTTTAGGCTGATGAACATGACCTGTTTATGAGTATATGAGTGATGTTTAATGCTGTATTATAGATGTATTTTATGCTGATGTGGGTCAGAACGGCTCCTCCTCTTCCTCTGGTCTTTCTGCTCATGATTCACGGTGAGTCTCTGGCACATTTCATCTTCTGTGTAATTTAGTTATAAAGAGTCTGTCCTTTTCTTCTGAAGTTTGTAGCCTGTTTGGATCATATAATGATGATTAATGAGCAGTTTTCTGTGCTATATTGATGCGTTTCCTTTTTAGAAGCAGGAAGTTTGAGTGAGAGATGTCAATGGGCTTGTCCGTTTTATAAATATCCAATAGTTTTTAGTGACGTCACAGTTTTGAACATGAATTGCTAATTTGCTTCTTGCTAGTCAGTGTCTGGTGGTTTAGGGGAGGGACTTTCTCACTCATCAGAGCATTTGATTGGACAAACATCAGTGTATCGCAGATCATGGATATTTTTGGCTCATTTTCTCAGAAGACGATGTGGAGATATTGTTGAGGTTTATGTGTCAAAGGACTGTTTGTTAGCACAGGGGTTTTAAACTTTTTGTGTGTGTGGACCACTATTTGTAATCAAAAAATTTTGCGGACCACCTCATAACACACATAATAAAATATGTCTACACACAGTCCTACCTGAATTATTCCGCACCTCTAAATAGGCTTACTAGCACTAAAACTATAACTAGTCATCACATCAGTACAACAGGCTTGTTAAAAGAAAGTTTACTGCACACAACGGCTGCTACATATTTAATTTATTTATTCTGGCTCATAGATGCATCCGACTCACTGTCAATCTCTTAATTTTTTGTAACTTCTGCCTCTGTCTCTTTTCTCTTCAAAGAACCTGTTGCTATCCACCGATCCATAACAGCACTGAACTTGAATGTCACGGCAGAGCGCCACTAGCCTATTTTAGTAATCGCACAATAACTTGACAATTAAATACAAATGTTATATCAATATAGGCCTACATATTCTTTTTATTTTTTTATGGGAATTTCCAGGTAAAATTAAGGTAAAAAAATATTTTATTTTATTTTATTTTGCCTTTCCACGGACCACCTGCAGTACCCTCACGGACCACTAGTGGTCCACGGACCACAGTTTGGGAATGACTGTGTTAGCATATAGAAGATCGCAGAGCTGAGTCTTTAAATCATCATTGATTATTTTCTTAGTCTGTTGTGTGTTTGATTATTTGATAGAGCTGTTGTTCGTGACTGACGTCTGTTTTCACTTCTGTTTCTGTGTTTATTTCTGCAACATCCTCCATCAAAGCTCATGAAGTAATTCACACTGAGATCATTCATCACTCAATAGAGTCTGAGAAGATGAGCTTATATTTCCTGTCATGAGTTGCTGTTTAGGAGTAAAAATGTGAAGTTTTCAATGGTCCAGTATAACTGATAAAACATGTTCATCAGGGTGAATTCTGAGTTTCAGGGGTTTCTAGTGCTGGTTTGAGTGTGAGTTACAGTCCTTCACACATCTGTGCACTAAAGGACTCAACAGTAATAATGAACTGCACTTATACATACCCTACTGGACGTCAGATCAAGAAAGTGTTCTGGACCATAACAAAAGATAAAGAGGAGACAGAAGAGTTTCCAGATCTGTCTAATGACACTGAAAACAGTCAGAGGCTTCAGTATCTGGGAGATCAACAGCAGAAACTGCACCGTCAGACTGAGTCATGTGACACTGAATGATTCAAACGAGTACTGTTTCAGATTCATCACTAATAATGAAAAATGGACTGGTTATCCAGGAGTGAACCTTACTGTCACAGGTGAGTTTGGTGAAGTTTATCTCTTGT
The DNA here is from genome assembly GCF_949357685.1 of Gobio gobio. Taxonomy (NCBI): domain Eukaryota; kingdom Metazoa; phylum Chordata; class Actinopteri; order Cypriniformes; family Gobionidae; genus Gobio; species Gobio gobio. The sequence continues at coordinate 22,512,904 of NC_137097.1, read as the reverse complement.
TCTGAGCATTATATTGAATAATAATCAGTGTATGACAGCAGCACTAGATATAATGTGTGTGTTGTGTTCAGATCTTCAGGTGGAGTCTCCTGAGAGAGTGACAGAGGGAGATTCAGTCCGCCTGACGTGTAACGGCAGCTGCACTCTGACTGACAGAGCTACATTCATCTGGTACAGAAACAAACGGCCATTAACTAAGACAAGAGACAATGAACTCCTGCTGCAGTCAGTCAGAAGAGAGGATGCAGGCAGATATAGCTGTGATGTACACGGACACCATCACATCTCTCCTGCTGTTCAGCTCAATGTCATGTGTGAGTACAGATCGATCATTTCTCTTCAAAGTTGTCTTTGAAAAGCTAGCGGAGTTTAAGACTACATAACTCTAATAAATGATCAGTCAGGGAGCTCACGATGAGAGCAAGAGAGAGATTTTACTTTTAACAACAGGAAGAAAATCAGACAGACAGAGAGAGAGAGAGAGAGAGAGAGAGAGAGAGAGAGAGAGAGAGAGAGAGAGAGAGAGAGAGAGAGAGAGAGAGAGAGAGAGAGAGAGAGATTTTACTTTTAACAACAGGAAGAAAATCAGAGTGAGAGAGAGAGAGAGAGAGAGAGAGAGAGAGCAGGCATGTGATTGGCTAAGGACAAAAAAGCAGGAAAATATACTGAGAGCCCCCCCCCCGCCCCCCCGCCCCACTTTTTTTGTACAGTATGAAAAATAACATTATTTGGTGGATGCATTTTTACCCAACTTTAACAGCTAAATGTTCAGTTAGCACACTGGTTCTCTAATTTTGCTAAAGCAATTGAGTGAGAAAGTGTTTCCCTCAACTTGGACAGTCTCCAGCAACCAGCTCCATTTGAACCGATTCTTGACCCCCTGTTCGATAGACTTTAATTCAGGGCTGTTCAGTGCTAGCTTGGCCATGAGTCTGTGTATGCTGGAAATCAAAAATAATGGAAAATTTTCATTAGAATGTAAGAATCCATATCAGAAAATATATAAATTTTTACATGTTTGACTATGTACTGTATGTCTATCCGCTCTTCAGAAAGGTTGAAAACTAGAGCAGAGGTGCGCGAGCGCAGAATGGAATAACACTTGCTATAGCTTAGAAAGTTAATACTTTCCATGTCTGCTCTGCCATTAAACATATTGGATTCACAGGGTCACTGGGGCTCCTCATGTGAACAGACAGGCACAGAAGTGCTGCGCGATTAAACTAAAACACCAAATAGACTTATGTCCCTCACATTAACCCTTAAATGCATACCTCGGGTCGTTAGTATTTTTTAAAGTTAGACATCCACCTTCTTAGTATTCCTCAATCAATCCATTTTAAACAATATAACAAGAAAAAAATAATAGAATTATAATTGAATGCCTGTTTTTTCACTAGTTTTTTGTCAAAATGTATAGGGTCGCTAACGATCCGAGGTGTGTAGGATTGTACATATATTTTTTTTGCACAATGATAAATGAATCTATAATGATGAAATAGGTGCAATTCACCTTTATTCCACAGGGTGGCGATGTCTGATACACAATGATGAAGTGACGTTTCACTCATAGTTACCTCTGACAGAAAACGAAACAATAATAATTATAATCTGCAAAACTTGAAATGGCTTAGTGATTTACAGCAGAGAGCAAGTACTGAACACAATCAAATATTAGTATCACTGTCTCTGATGATGGATGTGGTCAAGAAGCTGTCAGTGAGCAAAATATTGATTTTGAAGACGTTGAAAATGATTTGGAGAATAAGCGTGAGATCGCGAATATGAGGCAGATGCTGAATGCACTGGGAAACGAGCTCTGACGAGGACATATGATGATGGTATTAAACATCTGCTCAAACTGAACCCTTCCAAGCTCCAAAAGGTAACGAAATACGTTTTATTTTATTATCCTGTAGCTGTTACTCTAATATCAGGAGTTTTATATATTATCGCGACAGGTAGAGGTCTATCCATGTTAAATATAGATCCGGGTCGCTAACGACCCCAATATGTAAGAATGTTTGGCGAGACATGCATTTAAGGGTTAAGCTATGGAATGGCTTCAGATGACTTTGTCACCCAAACTGACGTGAAAAAGCGGGGGGCGCCGAAAAGCGCGCTGTTTGCTATAGCTAGTGCAAAAACAAAGTCAAATTAGTAACTTATAGGTTATATATAGACACAAGCAATAATACATACCCAGATCATCCGATCCGGCTATGTTCTTGTCACGATACAGTCCTTGTTGCGCATCCCGCGATTGTGGTTCTGTCCCGGGTTACCATGGTGACGGCTGTGAGATGACGGCCAACCCCCTCATCCCCCCATCCCCCCTTTTTTTTTTTTTTTTTTTTTTTTTTTTTTTTTACAGATCTGCATGATTCACGTAGGTCACATTTTCAGGTCGGAAAATCCGGAATTCCGGATTAATCCGGAAAAATCACATCCCTGAGAGAGAGAGAGAGAGAGAGAGAGAGAGAGAGAGAGAGAGAGAGATATTTAATGGTTTCTTATTTATAGCATACCTTTGTGCAGTTTCAGATGTTATTCATTGTATATATTCATAAATTGTCTTTAGTAACTTTGGGTTAATAGTATGAAAATAATTAATCTTTTCTCTCTTTTTTAGTTTCAATTGCCATCTGATTTGTGTAAGTGCAGTCACCTTGCATCTCTGAATTAACACGATCATATACCATATAAATTATTCAATAATTTATGCAAAAATCTTTTTGAATTTGTACAGACATGCTATATACAACTCATATTCAGTGATGTTTATTCTGTTTCTCCCCTTTGTCAACAGCAGCTGAATATATCACGAAGGCTCTTTTAAGAGCCATCCAAACACAGAGCATCTTTAGCTTTGTAAGTATATTTACTGATTAGTTATCAATACTGATAGATCAATTAAAACTACACCATGCAACAAGTTAGTCAACAGTGATTTTATGATAAAGATATTAATATATAGTCTTAAAAACAGACTATCACCCTGCATCACTAAAAGACTGCAAATTATGTTGTTGTTAAGCTAGGTAATTACCAGAAAGGTAATTATAAAAGTTTCACCAATTTAAAGTTTTTGCATGGGATAGTCAACACTATAGTTGTGTAACACAAAATAAAAAATTCTTAATTTGTATATGAAATGTAAGCAGTGGTGAATGTAGTACACAAATAAACCATATTATTACTCCAGTAAAATAATGATGTACTCCTTTTCAATTTTACTTCAATCAAAGTTCAATTATCCTAACATTAATACAAAATAAAAATTACAACAAATAATCCAGCTTCACTGATGAGTTTATTCAGTGAATACATTCAAGAACAATTTGTGCAAATGTACTTTTACAAATTTATCTGACAAGAACTTGTACAGGGATTTCTACACATTACAAGAAAAATAAAGTATTATAAATAAATAAAAAAATACAAATAAATACAAATAGAAAAGTCAAAGAATGTATTCATTACTCACACACTCACACTTCTGCAAGTGCAACTTGAAACACAACAAAAATATGTTGGGAGATTTGTCACCATGGGTGTTAAATTTAGCACTTTCCGGGTGAACATACAGGTCCATCTTTGCTAGTGTTAAAACAAAATTGAATGATGGTTCCCTAGACAACACAAAACCAGACCAATTACAATTAATACTATATCAGAGCTGCCAACTCTCACGCATTGGCCGTGAGACACACGCATTTGATTGGTTTCACACGCTCACACGCCACACCCCCGATTTCTCACGCTGAAGTGCCAACCCGGTCTGTCAAATGCCTGAAAGATGAGTTTATCTATATCTATATCTACATGTTGAGCCGATCATGCTTTCGGTGAGGGGGTTCAAGATAAATGGGCAAATAAATACGGTGTTGCGCGACCTAAAGCTACATTCCGTTTTGGGTTATGACGAGAACGAGCCTGTAATGAGCGAAGTGGAGCTGTGACGCTCAGGTGTGCGTTTCCCGAAAGTGTCGTTCGCTAACTATGGTCACAAGCTCCGTCATAATAAACATAGTTAAACGAGTCGTGTTTCCCGAAACCATAGTTCCAACGAACGTTCGCAAACAGCATCGCAAAGTTGATTTGCATACATTTTGTTCTTGCACTGATGTTAAATTTGTAGCCATTTTGCACTTGGGCAGCCAGTTTGAGATATAGCCTAGGCTATATTTGAGTATTGTGTGTAATGATTCTGACAGTTTTTTTCCATTGAAATGACTGGGGAAAAGTGTCCCAATAACCCTGAATGCCTATACTCTTTGAAATCATAATTACATTGCATTATGAAGCTTGAAACCCCAAATATTATAACATTCTTCATGAACAATTATTCAGTTATTTGTAACAATCTCATTGTAAAAAAGAAGAAGAAAAAGAAACATGGTTTCAATGTAGCCAGCTACTTTTTGATAGTAACTTCTAGTGTAGCTATTTTCAAAAGGGTAGCTTGAATATAACTTAACTACTCAAAGTAGTTTTTACTACAACACTGTTTTTTTAGATCAGCCACAGCAAAAAAGAATCACACAACAGACAGAAGAGCAACAGACAGGACAGACAGTTATTTTCCTTTTTCTTCCCTGTAAAAGTATGCTGTAGGTTGATGTATAATCAATTTGTTCTATTTAGACAAAACCATGCCTCTACATAGTGCTTTAAAATTGTGTGTGTGTGTGTGTGTGTGTGTGTGTGTGTGTGTGTGTGTGTGTGTGTGTGTGTGTGTGTGTGTGTGTGTGTCTGTCTGTCTGTCTGTGTGTGTGTGTGTGTGTGTGTGTGTGTGTGTGTGTGTGTGTGTGTGTGTGTGTGTGTGTGTGTGTGTGTGTGTGTGGGCATGTTTTCGTGAAATATCAGGACACAAATGTGTATAATGACATGGGTATTACAAAAAGAGGGTGAAATATGAGGACGTTCCCCATGTCCTCACTTTTCAAAATGCTTATAAATCATACAGAACAAGTTTTTTTTCACAGAAAGTGAACTGCACAGTCTCCTGTGAGGGCTAGGTTTAGGGGCAGGGGCAGTGTGTGTGTGTGTGTGTGTGTGTGTGTGTGTGTGTGTGTGTGTGTGTGTGTGTGTGTGTGTGTGTGTGTGTGTGTGTGTGTGTGTGTGTGTGTGTGATGGGTAGGTTTAGGGGCAGTGTAAGGGGATAGAAAATACGGTTTGTACGGTATAAAAACCATTACGCCTATGGAATGTCCTCACATTTCACAAAAACAAACATGAGTGTGTGTGTGTGTGTGTGTGTGTGTGTGTGTGTGTGTGTGTGTGTGTGTGTGTGTGTGTGTGTGTGTGTGTGTGTCTATAGGATATACTGTATACAAAGCGTCATATAGATGCATTTTGTCTTAATAGAAATAATTAATTATCAACCTTATCTATCAAAGGCAAAAAAGAAATCAACAACAAAAACCAATACTACCCCATTCAAATGCTGATGCAGAGTGTTTTCTGTGATGTGTGTGTATATAGCTATTATATATATATATATATATATATATATTTATTATTTATTTTATTTTTTGTTGCAATTTTTGCTTTGTTCGCGGCAAAATTTTGGTTGGCCCCACTAAATCTCACTCTAAGTTTTTTTGAAAAGTTGGCAGCTCTGCTATATGTATTTTAAAAATACAGCAAGTTTATGGTGGGAAAAGTTCAATCATCTTGGAATTTCATGACTCAAACAAGAAACTATTTTGGTTAGAATTGACAGATTTCCAAGTAAATTAAAGGCTTACTTCATCCAAAAATGTTAATTCTGTCATTAATTACTCACCCTCATGTTGTTCCAAACCCGTTAGACGTTTGTTCATCTTCAGAACACTTAATCAAGATATATTTAATGAAATCTAAAGCCCCGTTTCCACCGAAATTACCCGGAATAATTTGTATCAGGAACTTTTTTTACAGGAACTTTTCTTCCCCCAGACCTGCAGCTGTTTGCATTTCCACTGCGGTCTAAAGTACCGTGAAGATTAGGCAGATTAGTCCGGTGATGTAGGACTGCGGGCGGCGCGACTGCTCCTCCAGTCAGAGACGGACAATAGTAATTTTTGTGCGATACTGTCTGCAACAATAACAAGTATAGAGAATCTAAGGAATCTAGTATAGAGGAGATTCAAGCAGAGATTAAAGCTAGATTTAAAATAAGACAAAATATGTTATTATCAGCTATTACAGACATTGACCATGAGATGGCTGAGACAAACACGCGCCATCGGACAGAAAGAGCAAGGCTGATATTTGCTGAACGCAGAACGATTCTCGCAAAAGACTTTTTAAAATGGCGGTTGAATAAAATGCTGCGTGAGCTCAACCAATCAGCATGTTCAGCGCCCAAGTCCCACCCCCGAAAAAGTACTACCTCGGGAGCAGGGCCGTTCGGAGGGGGAAATATTTAAAAAGGCTTTAAAAGTATTGCTAATTAATGCTAACTATTGCATAGGATAATGTTAATGGCTACACAACCTTATTAAAGTGTTCCTGGCATTAAACACACAATGCTGCATGGAGAGACTCTTATATCATGCACTTTTCCAACTAATCCTAAACTAACTTTTATTCACAGTATAGAAAGAAAAACCCTCTTTGTTCTCTTTATACGGGTCATTTTCCTTATGATGATTCTGAAAGAAAACGCACCGGTGTTTACTGTTGCTATTATCGAAGGCTACTTTTTGCGCATCTGATTGATAAATAAATAAACGCATACTCTTATTTCAGTGTTGGTAATGTTGTAGTTACTTTAGCAGTTTCCTTCGTATACTCAGTTAAATGACATTAGGTTAAATGTCATGTATCATTCATTAGAATTGTGCGTATGTATTTTAGACACTTACAGTGTTTGCTCCGACCATGCAATACATGTTCATCCTTGAATAAGCGGGGTTTTACTTAGGCCTACTGTATTTCCGTAAAATCCATCCATCATAAAACTGCATCCGTCCATCATAAAAGTGCATCTATCATCATAAAAGTGCATCCATCCATCATAAAAGTGCATCCGTCCATCATAAAAGTGCATCCGTCCATCATAAAAGTGCATCTATCCATCATAAAAGTGCATCTATCTATCATAAAAGTGCATCTGTCCATCATAAAAGTGCATTTATCTATCATAAAAGTGCATCTATCCATCATAAAAGTGCATCGATCTATCATAAAAGTGCATCTATCCATCATAAAAGTGCATCTATCCATCATAAAAGTGTATTTTTCACCTGCTCAATTACACACATTTAGTGTTTGATATTTGACTCAATGACATGATGTGCATATTTGTGTGTCCAGGTGTATTATTCCCTTTTACAATAATCTGATATATACTATCAAACATATTTAATTTGAATCTAATAATCATAATAATATCGTATTTTAAATGTCAGCTATGGTACAAACTAAGAAAACAATTAGAAATTATGTCTTAAAAAATAAAAAACGTAATGCTATGGATAATTTCAGGTTTGAAACCTCTCATATAAACACATTTTACAAATATCAGTGGTTTTAAAACTTTAAAATAATTCTCAAATGTCATGGAGGCACAACTGCAAACATGGCTCTTTGATTATGAATTGTGAAGGTAATAACAGTAAATATGATAATGATTCATCCAGAGCAGCTCAACTGATCCTGGAGCAGTGAAAAGGTTTGAAGATCTCTCTCAAATACTCATAAAAACTGATAATTTCAAGTATGAATAAGCACTTTCCATGTAAAGTGACATAAAAACAGTCACAAAATGAATCAACACTTTAAAATGTTATTTAACAACTAAAACTAGTTTAAACACATTATTTAAAACATAAATACATACATACATACATTGAAAAGATTAAAAAAAAAAATCATATAAAGCCAATCCAGTTTTTAACACACGACGAAGAAATCACAAAAACACATCAAAACACATCACCATGCCTGCACAAGTTGTAAACATGCAGTTATTAATCAGTGTATTATGAATTTGCCAAACATTGAAGCACAGGAGAGAAATTCATCTCCACAGGCGAAGCGCTCACATAAACCTTCACACTGCATTCCCTCGGTTAAACTACACTTCTGCAGATTAAACGCCTTTAAACTCGGCTCTAATGAAATATAACATACTCGTGCTTTCATTTACATATTTTAACAAAACACAGATCAAATAATCATCGATTCTTAACCTTTAAGACGCGTTTGAACAGGAGCGATCAAACACGCGCCTTTCTCTCCTCAGATCTCCCGCGGACTGAAGAAGCGAGAGCGCGCAGCGGGAGCGCGCCGGTGACGTCACAACCGCGATGCACGTGCGATTAGAATATTTCAGGTAAAAGAGCTGGGCTTCAAATAATTATTTCATTATTACAGTGTAAAACATTATATGTCATCATTTTTTTAAAGTTAGGGGGAAATTTCAACATAATAAAATATATCCTGACAGAATCTGTTCTGAGAGGAGGGTTTCTGACAGGAAAATTTATTTTCTGAAGTGATTTTGACCTCAAATCAAGGTACATTCATGATTTTTAAAAAGTAAGGGGGAAATATCAATATAATAAAATATATTCTGATAGAATATGTTGTGAGAGGAGGGTTTCTGATGGAAAAATGTATTTTCTGAAGTGATTTTGACCTCAAATCAAGTTATATTAATGATTTTTAAAAAACTAAGGGGGACATTTCAATATAATAAAATATATTCTGACAGAATCTGTTCTCAGAGGAGGGTTTCTGACGGAAAAATGTATTTTCTGAAGTGATTTTGACCTCAAATCAAGTTATATGAATGATTTTTTTTAAAAAGGGACATTTCAATATAATAAAATATGTCCTGACAGAATCTGTTCTCAGAGGAGGGTTTCTGACAGGAAAATACATTTTCTGGAGTAATTTTGACCTCAAATCAAGTTATAGTAATGTTTTTTAAAAAGTTAGGGAGAAATATCAATATAATAAAATATATCCTGACAGAATATGTTGTGAGAGGAGGGTTTCTGACAGGAAAATTTATTTTCTGAAGTGATTTTGACCTCAAATCAAGTTATATTAATGTTTTTTTAAAAGTAAGGGGGACATTTCAATATAATAAAATATATTCTGACAGAATATGTTGTGAGAGGAGGGTTTCTGACAGGAAAATGCATTTTCTGAAGTGATTTTGACCTCAAATCAAGTTATAGTAATGGTTTTTTTTTTTTAAAGTTAGGGGGAAATTTCAACATAATAAAATATATTCTGACAGAATCTGTTCTGAGAGGAGGGTTTCTGGCAGGAAAATGTATTTGGGTAGTTGACGTGACGTGGCTTTTTCACTGTCACAGAAGATAAAACATAATTTATTTCACATTTTCATCATTTAGAATACTGTAAATGGTTAAACATTTTCTTGTTTTACATGAATTTGTTGTTTTAATACCCAAGTTATTTTTAGTTTTTTTTACAACCCCACCGGGTCCCACTCATCTCCACTACAAATAGGAAAAATAGGCTACAATTTGCAAAAGCTCACCAAAATTGGACAGTTGAAGACTGGAAAAATGTTGCCTGGTTTGATGAGTCTCGATTTCTGTTGAGACATTCAGATGGTAGAGTCAGAATTTGGCGTAAGCAGAATGAGAACATGGATCCATCATGCCTTGTTACCACTGTGCAGGCTGGTGGTGGTGGTGTAATGGTGTGGGGGATGTTTTCTTGGCACACTTTAGGCCCCTTAGTGCCAATTGGACATCGTTTAAATGCCACGGCCTACCTGAGCATTGTTTCTGACCATGTCCATCCCTTTATGACCACCATGTCCGCATCCTCTGGTGGCTACCTCCAGCAGGATAATGCACCGTCACAAAGCTCCAATCATTTCAAATTGGTTTCTTGAACATGACAATGAGTTCACTGAACTAAAATGGCCCCCACAGTCACCAGATCTCAACCCAATAGAGCATCTTTGGGATGTGGTGGAACGGGAGCTTCATGCCCTGGATGTGCATCCCACAAATCTCCATCAACTGCAAGATGCTCTCCTATCAATATGGGCCAACATTTCTAAAGAACGCTTTCAGCACCTTGTTGAATCAATGCCACGTAGAATTAAGGCAGTTCTGAAGGCGAAAGGGGGTCAAAATCAGTATTAGTATGGTGTTCCTAATAATCCTTTAGGTGAGTGTATATGCATCAATGTTTCCTTATTGATGTATATATAAGTATCAAAGTTACTTTTGGTGTGCTATGTTTTGCACAGTTTATATTGTTGAAAAATAAAAACAAATGTCCTCCTTTGTAATTGTTACAATAAACACTACATATTCTTACTCTTTTTATGCAATGACTATCTTTGTCCTTTGGTGTGACGTTTTGTCCTATGGTGTGACAAACATAAAACAACAGAAAAATATACTTATTTTAAAATATCTTTTTAAAAAAGAGTCAAGTTTGGCATTAGGGGAGTTACAATAATATCTCCTCTTAGATAGGTACAAATTCAAACAGTTTTGTAAGGTTGGCGAAAAAGTTTTATTGACATTCGTAGGGAAAAGTTTATCAACTTCATCTATTCATGGTGAAAATGATTCTAATTAGTATTTTCATTTAAAATAAATATCACTTTAAGAAAATAATGTTTTAATAATGTGAACAATTCGGTCTCAAGTATTTGTTTTATGTTATTTAATATAATATCTTAGTACTTTATAAATGTCACACCATAGGACACATTTACAGTACTGTTGAGTGAAAAAGTGAAAAAAATATGTGAAGTCATTGACAAAATGAGTGACCACTACTATTTTCTGGAACTGCAGTTTTCATACTCCACAAATATATGTATTTTTTCATAAAAAGTTATGTTTTCCAAAAAAAGTACTTTTTCTTGGTCATTTGTCAACTACCCAATAACCACATGAGAATTCGCACAGGAGAGAGCCCATTCACATGTGGTCAGTGTGAAAAGGGTTTCAGATTTAAAGGGTTAGTTCACCCAAAAATGAAAATTCTGTCATTAATTACTCACCCTCATGTCGTTCGAGACCCGTAAGACCCGTAAGAAGAAGATATTTTAGTTGAAAGCTGATGCTGAGAAAGGCTTCAGACAGGCCTCCATTGGCATTCAGTACATTGACACTTCCAAGATCCATGAAAGGCACTTAAAACGTCGTTACAAAGTCTATCTCACCACAGTGGCTCTACAATAATCTTACGATGCGACGACAATAGTTTTATCTATTATAGTTTTACCCTTTATCCAACTTGTTCTCGACTTCCGTGTATGCCTCCACGACGCATGCGCGAGAATATGACGTAGCGCCGGCGTTCGGGAATCCATGAAATACACACTTAAGCCCCATTTTGAGAACTACGCCGAGACCTAAAGCACGATCAATGTAGAATCCAACAGCTTAGACACGCGCGTCTTCCTCTGCTCGTAAACAAATCGCTTCTGGGTCATATGTCCGAACGCCGGATCTGCATCATATTCTCGCGCATGCGTCGTGGAGGCATACACGGAAGTCGAGAACAAGTTGGATAAAGGTGTTATTTTGATTTTTTTCTGCGCACAAAAACTATTGTCGTCGCATCGTAAGATTATTGTAGAGCCACTGTGGTGAGATAGACTTTGTAACGACGTTTTAAGTGCCTTTCATGGATCTTGGAAGTGTCAATGTACTGAATGCCAATGGAGGCCTATCTGAAGCCTTTCTCAGCCATCAGCTTTCAACTAAAATATCTTCATTTGTGTTCCGAATATGAACGGAGGTCTTACGGGTGTCCAACGACATGAGGGTGAGTAATTAATGACAGAATTTTCATTTTTGGGTGAACTAACCCTTTAAAGATAACCTTGAGGATTCACTGGAGAGAGAACGTGTAGACTTGAAAATTAAACCTTTTCCCTCGTTGTTTAATTCACATGACCAGTTATTTTGCCAAGAGATCTCTTCTGTTTATTTTATGTTTTTTCTCTGGCTGCCTTGTCTTTTGCCATCACGTACAGATATTCCTGAAAAGTCATGCAGATCTGAGGCTCTACAATTTCAAATGGCACCAGAAAATATGTATCTGTGTGAAATTAGGGCTATATTCACATTGCAGCTGAACATGATTTTCCACTCAAAATACAATGTTTTTTGTCTTTTTTTGGGTGAGGCTGTTCACACAAGACCTTTAAATGTGGTTTATATCAGATGCTCATCTACAAGACTCAACCCTAGAATGTTCTTCAGATCTGGCAGTAGCACTTTTAGTATAGCTTAGCATAGATCATTGAATCTGATTAGACCATTAGCATCTCTCTCAATAATATATTGATATTTTTCCTATATAAATCTGGACACTTCTGTAGTTACATCGTGTACTGAGACAGAAGGAAAAGTTGTGTTTTTCTTGGCCAATATGGCTAAGAACCGTACTCTCATTCCTGCGTAATAATTTTACGCAGCACCTGAAAATAGTCCCCAGCACGCTCCCTGTGTAAGCAGGTGGTCACGTTGGTTATGTTGACAGAAGTTAGCCTATTTTCAGGCGCTGTCCGTAGGCCTAGAAAATCGCAACTTTTTGTTCGTAGAAAAAACATTTGTGTGAATCAAGGGAATGATTCATTTAGAAGTCAGGAACAATGCATCACAAATTGTAATACATTTTTTTATAATATTTTTTATGTATGTGCAAAGGTTTAAGTTTTTTTTTAAATTATTGAATGATTGTTCTTGTTTTGCTCATTATTTTTATTTTATCTATGCTATTTTTAAAAAGTGCATAAAAAAAGAATTAAATAAATAATATATATATATATATATATATATATATATATATATATATATATATATATATATATATATATATATATATATATATATATATATATATATATATAAAAAATAAATATACATACAGTGAGGAAAATAAGTATTTGAACACCCTGCTATTTTGCAAGTTCTCCCACTTAGAAATCATGGAGGGGTCTGAAATTGTCATTGTAGGTGCATGTCCACTGTGAGAGACATAATCTAAAAAAAGAAAATCCAGAAATCACAATGTATGATTTTTAAACTATTTATTTGTATGATACAGCTGCAAATAAGTATTTGAACACCTGTCTATCAGCTAGAATTCTGACCCTCAAAGACCTGTTAGTCTGCCTTTAAAATGTCCACCTCCACTCCATTTATTATCCTAAATTAGATGGACCTGTTTGAGGTCGTTAGCTGCATAAAGACACCTGTCCACCCCATACAATCAGTAAGAATCCAACTACTAACATGGCCAAGACCAAAGAGCTGTCCAAAGACACTAGAGACAAAATTGTACACCCCCACAAGGCTGGAAAGGGCTACGGGGAAATTGCTAAGCAGCTTGGTGAAAAAAGGTCCAATGTTGGAGCAATCATTAGAAAATGGAAGAAGCTAAACATAACTGTCAATCTCCCTCGGACTGGGGCTCCATGCAAGATCTCACCTCGTGGGGTCTCAATGATCCTAAGAAAGGTGAGAAATCAGCCCAGAACTACACGGGAGGAGCTGGTCAATGACCTGAAAAGAGCTGGGACCACCGTTTCCAAGGTTACTGTTGGTAATACACTAAGACGTCATGGTTTGAAATCATGCATGGCACGGAAGGTTCCCCTGTTTAAACCAGCACATGTCCAGGCCCGTCTTCAGTTTGCCAATGACCATTTGGATGATCCAGAGGAGTCATGGGAGAAAGTCATGTGGTCAGATGAGACCAAAATAGAACTTTTTGGTCATAATTCCACTAAACGTGTTTGTAGGAAGAAGAATGATGAGTACCATCCCAAGAACACCATCCCTACTGTGAAGCATGGGGGTGGTAGCATTATGCTTTGGGGGTGTTTTTCTGCACATGGGACAGGGCGACTGCACTGTATTAAGGAGAGGATGACCGGGGCCATGTATTGCGAGATTTTGGGGAACAACCTCCTTCCCTCAGTTAGAGCAATGAAGATGGGACGAGGCTGGGTCTTCCAACATGACAATGACCCGAAGCACACAGCCAGGATAACCAAGGAGTGGCTCTGTAAGAAGCATATCAAGGTTCTGGCGTGGCCTAGCCAGTCTCCAGACCTAAACCCAATAGAGAATCTTTGGAGGAGCTCAAACTCTGTGTTTCTCAGCGACAGGCCAGAAACCTGACGGATCTAGAGAAGATCTGTGTGGAGGAGTGGGCCAAAATCCCTCCTGCAGTGTGTGCAAACCTGGTGGAAAACTACAGGAAACGTTTGACCTCTGTAATTGCAAACAAAGGCTACTGTACCAAATATTAACATTGATTTTCTCAGGTGTTCAAATACTTATTTGCAGCTGTATCATACATATAAATAGTTTAAAAAAAGCATACATTGTGATTTCTGGATTTTTTTTTTTAAAGATTATGTCTCTCACAGTGGACATGCACCTACGATGACAATTTCAGACCCCTCCATGATTTCTAAGTGGGAGAACTTGCAAAATAGCAGGGTCCGCAGATAACAGACATCATTTGTCAAAATGAACGAAGATGAGAGAGGTGGAGTCCAAGAAGATGCAGAAGATGAGGAGGGATATGGGGATCAGGCAGGGGCGGCAGAAGAAGATGATTATGTGGATCACCTTTACAAAAATAACCTACTGGAATCCTGAGATTTTTTCTGCAGGATTTTTGAAGGTATCCTGTAGGAATGATGAAATCCTCCAGGAAATTCCTACAGGTTTTAGAATGAAGCCTTCAGTACAACAGAAACATGCAGGAGCATCCAGCACAACTGCAACACAAGTGAAAAATCCTGCAGGACTGCTGTCCAGCACAAGTGAAAATTAATACAAATACTTACAAAATAATTAAATACACTGTATACAATATTTATTTAATTACATTCAAGCATATTTCATGGAACTATTTTGATAAATTAGGCCCACAAATGCTTTTAAAAGGCCATCAGCTTTGTCAATGTTTTGGGGGAAAATTGAATCTTGAACAAGAATGTATCTGGCCTGTACTAGAAGTAGTAAATGGTCAAGATATTTTCGGGGTAAAATGACAAACAAACAGGGAAGGCTGTAAAATAGGAGGAAGTGTCTGTATTCAGAAGCTTTCCAATATTTAAGCAAAGAAAAGAAACAGGGATACTTTCAGGTGTATCCAGTATGGCAGTGACTGTTGCTCTTTTCTGAAGTCCATAAAAGTGCATCTATCCATCATAACTGGTCCATAAAGTACAATTTATAACTTCCAACTTACAGAAAAAGTGAAGAAAAAAAACCTCTCACAGTTCAAAATGCTTTCGCTACATCAGACGAGCGTAACTGGTGTGCAATGTCTTCAGGCTTAGTGTAAGCATTTTGAACTGTGAGATTCCGTAATTTGAATACAGAAGATGAATTACTGTTTATTTCCAAGTCATTTTACTGTTTAGTTTTGAGAAAAATAAAAGCAAAATCACCCCCAAAAAGTCCATTCTTACACTGCATTTATTCATGAAAAAAAATCTAATAATTTGCATAGTGTTGCACGGTTATACAAAAATGTCTTGTTTTATTTTTGTAAGACCCTAAATAAATAGGGATCTGGATTTCACTCCTTTACTTATATAAATTACAAATAAAAAATGAATATAAAATAAATAAAATGCAAGGTTAAAATACAGCAGTGGTACGTTTAAATTAAAACGTCAAATAATTTAAAATACTAAAATAAAAAATAAAGCTTCTTCTTATTGCATTTGGTGTTCCCCACTGTGGTGTTTCTCATGTAGTGTCCAGTCCACTATGTCATCAGTGGCATTTGAAACATTGCCAGACCTGATCATTTCCCATTACAGTTCTGGATGTATCTGCACATGTAGGATGATAACACTCTTGGCATTCAGAGCACTGGACCATGAGCTCCTTGTTATGGGCTGTTCTGCAAACACAGTAAACTGGTTCTGCAGTTTTGGTCATGTTTGCCTCAGCTTCACTCATGGAAAGTGTGATGCTGTTTTTATTTTAATGAAGCATACAGTTGTGCCCTTAGCCTACCTTCATTAAATATGCATAGCTTTGGTGGATGGCCCTTGCATAGAGCATATGTAAATGCTATTGAGAACTTTTGCTTAGATTTGATTGCCTGACTGTGGCCTTACCGGCGAGGACAGTGTCTGTAGGGTTCTCGGGTCCAGAGGGCGCTTTTACTGTCATACACAGAGAGCTGATTCATCACAAAATAAACTGCTAACCTTGATCCAGTGATTTTGCTGAATGTTCAATATCTGTTTGTTCAGAGTTCCCACAATCCCTCCATTAGCAATAGCACTAAAGGACAGAACTGACTGAAACCCATCAATGTCCATGTTGTCCTTTGCTGTGAGGAAGCTGGCCAGGTCAATGGAATCACAGGTCAGCCAGTAATCCTGGTGAAGGACTTGTTGCAGCATCTTTACTTTTGGTGGCCTGGATAGTCTTCTAGGAGCAGTTCTGTCTGATGGACTTGAGTTGTTCCAGATTGGCCCCTCGATTTTCGATCTTCTTCTCCTGATATTCTGCACTGGAGTTTTCTATAAATACAGAAGATACAATTTATGCCACTTAAAATTTTAACTTTATGCTATGTAAACATAAAATGTTATTAATGTTGTGTGTAATCTTAGTCTATTAAGTTTCTTTTTAATGGGGGACCTTCTAGAAAACCACAAGATAAATGCGAGGGCCCAGATTTTTTTTAAAAAGAATTATGAATACTTCAAACTGGAGATTTGATAACACCTGAAAACTGGCCATATCCCTCAGGGCCAGCCAGATTATGTCCAAATATAATGTTGTGTTAGGGCAAACAGAACCCAGTAGTCATTTACAACTTACCATTAACATAAATATTCCACAGTCTCTAATCTCGACTCTTCTGTTTTGAAAACTTAATGTATGACACTATATATTGGAGCTGATGCTATTTATAAATATAAAATATGGTACAAAAGACGTGGTTTATTTAAATTAAATGAATTTAACTACAGTAGGTAACATTATATTGTTGTTCGCTGATATTAAAGTTAATAAACCTATCGAGACTTATTGAAGATCTGGGTTTCTTTACACTGATCATAAAGACTATACATTTACTAATTTGAGCAATGCAGACGTCAGACCTTCGTTCAGCTTCAGAACACAAATTATGATATTTTTGATGAAATCCCAGAGCTCACTGACCTCTCCATAGACAGCAATTTAACACTTTGATTTACCAGAAAGGTTGTAAAAACTTTTTTTTAAATAGTCCATGTGACTCCAGTGGTTCAACCTTCATGTTATGAAGTGACAAGAATACTTCTCATGCGCAAACAAATAAACAAAAATAATGACTTTATTCAACAATGTCTTCTCTTCTCTATCACTCAAAAATTATTGGGATTTTATATTACATATTTATTATTTAATAATATATTTATCATTAAGAATATATCTAGATGTAAATCTATATATCTAGATATAGATCATTTATATAAATAAGAAAAATAGATAAATAATTGATTCCCCTAAACGAAACAGTTTTAACTTTTAGACAAAGTCTCTCAGTCTTTACTAGTTTCATATTTTCAGCACATCATTGAACAACATGTATTTCAGCAATACATTCAACTCTGAATTTCTGTCATCTCTTGTATTATTTGTATGTGTGCACTTCTGTGAATGTAGACTGGAGTGTGTGAACGGGACTTTTATTTTGGTGTGGTGGTGTGACGTCATAAGTCCGCGCCACGCTCCTGCATCTGTTGTGACTCGGCTGAAGAAAGGTTTGTGTTTTAAGCGTTTAAAGTGTTTAAACAATAGAAACAATCTTCAAAGTTTTACAGGCGACACAGATTGAATGATGTATTATTAAATGTAACATTGCATTGCATTATCTAACACTTATTAACGTTGTGTGAGTAAAGTAACAGAATAAACTCATGAGTAACAGAAGCAGCTTCATCATATAAACATGAGTTCAGTCTCTGGCGAGTAGAGATGAGAGATTGAGTAATTGCTTTGGAAAATGATTCAGTGATTCAAAGCGCTCTATTTCTATCTCTATTTCTACAATCATTAAATAAAATAATTTTTATATATGTATGTTTGTTTATATATAAAATTTCTACAATCATTAAATATATACAAATTTTATTTTATTTAATGATTGTAGAAATAGAGATAGAAATCACTGAATCATTTTCCAAAGCAATTACTCAATCTCTCATCTCTACTCGCCAGAGAATATACACACACACACACACACACATATTGATTATAATTATATGAATTATATATATATATTGAGTGTTACTGAGACTGTGCTGATGCTGATTGAGACACTCAAAGATTTAATGTGGATTTATTTTTCTTTCTGTTAATTATTCTCATCTTAAACAGGACAAACACACAGAAAAACTCCTGGAGAAGCGATTGAGATCATTAATAAAGATGGTGTTTATTAAAGAGGAGAGTGAAGACCTGAAGATTGAAAATGTATTCAGTTTGAAACATGAAGAAACTGAGGAACACACAGAGAAAGAGGAGAGTGAAGAAATGAAGATTGAAGAAACATTGAGAGTGAAACATGAAGAAACTGAGGAACAAACAGAGAAAGAGGAGAGAGAAGACATGAAGATTGAAGAAACATTGAGAGTGAAAGATGAAGAAACTGAGGAACAAACAGAGAAAGAGGAGAGAGAAGACGTGAAGATTGAAGAAACATTGAGAGTGAAACATGAAGAAACTGAGGAACAAACAGGTTGGTTTCATTCTCAAATCTCTGTCGATCGCACTATAACGGCTGCACTGCTTGCTTTCTGTAGTCTAAACCAGTGTTTCCCAACCTTTTTTCAGTCATGGCACCCTTTGAAAATGTTCTCCATTTTGTGGCCCCCCCTCGCATACGTTACGCTAGGGGTGTAACGGTACAGTTTGCTCACGGTTCGGTTTGTGTCACGGTTTTAGGCTCACGGTTTCGGTACGGTTCAGTATTTGCTATGTTCAGTGAAAAAAGCACTACTGTCAAATAAAAATAAAGAAAATAATAAGAACAAATTATTTAAATACAAGCAGCAGCACAAATAAATACTATTGAGCAAAGATAGGCCTACTAATAAAATAAACAACGCTTTTCAGGTTTTTCAGGTACGTCTAACATTAGTTTTCAGGTACAGAAATTGATCAAATGTAAAATAACATTGCATATTTGACTGTATACATTAAAGATTAATTATTTTTAAACTTACAAAAGCTATTCAATCAAGAGCAGTGAATGATGTCCTTGTCTTTTGACATTAAACAGACAGCAGTAAAGGCTACTGCCCCTTTAAGACCTAATGCTACTGCCCCTTTAATACCTAAAGCTCGGATATGCGTCGTCTATATACAGACTATGTCTGCTAGAATACTCAAGATGGACATGTTGACATGCTCTTGAACAGACAAACTCACACTAAAAGTAAGACTTGAAAGAGAACTCAATATGTGCGCGCTGTGAGAGGTGTGCGTGCTTTCGGGTGAGTGCACAGAGACACATTTTCTCACAGCGTCTCGTCAGACGGCACCCCGGTTGGGAAACACAGGTCTAAAAAACATTCACAGTTTCAACCGAAAGTGCACATGAAGTGTGCTATTTGGGACAGGGCCTTTGTTGCTTCACAAGCCACTTGTACAATTTCTGTGATTAAATCTGCCATGATCAAACCTGAACTTCAACAAATGCAACGCGGATCTCCACCTTTACTGTTTGCAGAGTAAATGCACCAATGCAACCTATGTGACAATTCAATCTAACAGACAATAGCCTTCGCGCACGCGTCTCATAAATGAACTGAAGATGGAAAATATATTTGAGTATTAATTGCCTTTTTTACAGTGAATATCGTTTTGTATAAATTGTATCTTAATTTTAATCAATGTTTTTAATATATTTGATATAATATAACAGACTGGTATAATAAATATATTAGTATATTTGGTACCAATATAGCAGACAATAGCCTTAGCGCTCATGCATTTCACGTGTTTCTGACTGAAGCTCGAAATGATATTTGAGGATTTTGTGTATTTGATCGTTTACAAATGATTCAGAAAATGTTTGCCTTTGAAATGACTGGGGAAAAGTGTCCCTAAAGTCACCAGATACTATTTGAAATCATAATTGCTTTGCATTATGTTGTTTTAAATCCCACATATTTTACTTATAACATTCATCATTACCAATTATTCAGTTATTTGTATTTATTGAATATCGAATTGGGTTCAGTGTCACAATATTACAGTTTTTTTAGCTCTTCTTTCAAAAAATCTTGAAATCTTGTTTCTTTTTTGGCAGATAATTTAGCTTGCTTTAAGTAAAAACTTTAAGTAAAAATATTTAGATTTTCCCCCCAGAAAACTATTTTTTTTACTGTTACTGTACTTTTATAGTAAACCTAAAATCTAGTAGGCCTACCTGAAGCTCAGTTATTATTAGGGGTGCACCGATCCGACTTTTTCAGTCCCGATACCGATGCCTGGGCTTTGTGTATCTGTCGATACCCGATACCGATCCGATACTATTGTTGAATTAATAATAAACTGTATATCTTCCACCTTATACCTTCCTTTAAGAGACTAAAGGCACCAGACTTTACTAACTAATCATAACTAAGACAAAATAACAGATGTGTGTAAAGTGTTTAATTCTTATTTATTTAAAAAACAATTGTGCATTCAAATCTAAAATAGAATGTAATCAAACTTCTTTAAAAAAATAAAATGTAGCAGTGGAAACAAAAAACAGTCAAACATACAATAGTAATCTGACAGTTGCCAAACATTTTTTACACTACAGATCATTGTTGTGTTATATAATCATATCAATATTAAAAAGTAGCATTACAAATTAACAAATAGTCTAATTTTCTGCCATATGCAATTTAATAAAAATTATCAGCTAGCTAATAACTTTGTTCTGGTTTCACCTCACTCCTGTCTAAATGATTGTTGGCCTATTTATTTTACTACACATTGTCAACAGAAATAAGCTGAAATACTGTTGATAATTAAAAGTAATTCTTGCTTAATTGGGTAAGCACACTTGTGTTCTCATTTCAGATGCGTTCTGAGTAAATTAATAAACTGATTCATGAGTTCAGTGTTGGACAGATCAGTTCTTCTAACCAGTCGTTAAAATGATTCGGTTCAAAGGAGTCATCAGGTGGCGAATCGGACATTAGCAGACGCGTTGTGTGCGAATCCCGTCTGTTAGAACATCGCGAAAGATGTCAACACACAGAAAACACTTCATAACTGGATATGATTTGTCTCCCGTTTATTGAAAGTATGCTTTATGTCAGCTGGTCAGAGAAGAGTCAAGGTTTTTTGAGCTCAATTCACAACCAGCGATAATTCAAGGATTATCCGAATGTGTCACGTGCAACATGGTTTCGGTTCAGTTTCGACCTTTTGATTTGGATTAATGTGTGAAATATGAGAGAGCTAACAGCTAACACTGATTATTCTGAAGACCCAGAGAGTGTGCGCGGGGGAGGAGCTCTCATCGTTCTCTCTGTCACTCAGTCACAAGCGCAGCATCTATTCTACATGGATTCACCTGGATCGGCTTGTGGATCTATTCATTTTTCCGATCCCCGATCCAGCTATTTTGTCAGTATCGCGGCCGATATCCGATCCTAATATCGGATCGGTGCACCCCTAGTTATTATGCAGCTCATTATTATGCAGGTCTTTTGTTTCTCAGGAGTGATCACATTATTATTCATGGATCGTTCACGCCTCCTCGCATATCGGCCTCAGTAAAGAAAAAGTGTTTTACCAATTGTAAATGAAAATATTGTTGTATGTGAATGTGTCGGCTCAATGATTCTCACATCAGTTTGAAGCAAAAACTCTAGGCAAATACACCCATTAGTCAAAAGTCTTGTGAACACATATCTATTGCTTGTTTTGAGGCCTTAATTAAAAAAATGTTTTGTTTTTTTCAGAAAACATGCTTGCATTTTTGAGAGAAAAATGTTTATGCATGTACATTCATTTTGCTCTCATATTATGATAGCCCAGTTTTTGCTGAATACAGTGTAATTACACTTTTGCCATTAATATGTTTATAAGCATCTGAAAAAACACAAATGTAAGAGCATGTCAAAACTTCTAAAGAGCCCCAAAACAGCTCATACGTCTAGGGATTAAAGGGTCATGAAACACCCTGTTTTAGCAGCCGTCAGTTCTCACCACAGTTTTGAAAAATGCTATAAAAGTGGGCGTGGTTAATGCTGCCTTCACGTGCTATCGGAATTATCGTAAATACGAGTTTCCTAGGTAAAAATTGCACATGAACGCCTTCTGATGTCGTGTTTACCACTGGGAAGTTCGGAAATAATTCTGATACCCCAATTCCAGAGATGGGCGTGTCATAAGCTTTAAACATGGTGGCGGGGAGAACTAGACTGCTGTGGCAGGTGTGGTTTTATTGTTTTTTTTCTCCAAAACAGCTAGGTCGTCTTGTCTTGACATTAACGTAGTACATATTTAAATGTAAGAGTAATCATATGAAGTGTATTGTATGTTTGGTACACAGCGAAAATAGCCTGCATTTGACTGAAATTACAGAATCAGCAGAAAGCGGACTATCTGGAATGTTTACATGGTTGTCGGTGCTTTGGAGACTACAAATGATGATGGTTTTAATAAGATTTTCCCAATAAATAGGCAAGAATAACCTGGTGTCCACCATGATTCCTGTTCACTCCGACAACAAAGCACTTGAATGCAACAAGCTTGTAATCACAACTTCTAAAGTGGGAATTAGGAAATTTCTGATAGCACGTTAAGGCAGCATAAGCTGCGGAGTGGAGGGGGTGAGGGGAGACTGACTGACTGACAACAACACAACAACGGCTTCTGATTCAGAGTTTTATCAGTAAAAGCATCAACGCTTCCCAAAAAATTGCACGCTGCAAAATATCATTACGTAACACAATTTACACATGGTTTAGTAAGCTCACCTTAAATAACACAAATACATAAAATACATATCCTATGACAGCTGTCATTTATTGCACAAATAAATGCACAGCCATTCGCATGTTCTCTCTATAGGAAATATATACGAACACGCTGATGCATCACTGATAACTTTTGAGGCTAATTTTGCAGTGTTTTATGAGCCGTTTGATCGGTTAATGGGCCGTAAAGAGAGGTTACACTCACAGTGTGGATGAATCGCGTTTGTGTGAAGACTCTGGATCTACTGAAGAGAACTTATGCGACGCAGAAACTAATACAAAGCAAAAATAATCACGCGTTTTTGATCCATTAAAGCATCTCTCACTTACGATCTCACTTACGAATGCGATCTCACTCTTTGAAGCGCTTGTCAAGCAACGCGTGCTGCTGTGTTAAGCGAGGCATTTTCTCATAGGATAAGGACACGCAGACTTGTGAATAATTAAGCAAGACGTCTTCTCATAGGATAAGTACACGCAGACTCATGAATAATTGAGACATCGATGAGTCATCGCTGTACTATAGTACGACAAAGTGTCACATTCTGTGATGTTGATACAAAGATGAATTTAAACCCAGAAGTTGAATATAGTGCATTTTTTTTTAAAAGGGTTAGTTCACCCAAAAATGAAAATTCTCTCATTAATTACTCACCCTCATGTCTTTCGACACCCGTAAGACCTCCGTTCATATTCGGAACACAAATGAAGATATTTTAGTTGAAAGCTGATGGCTGAGAAAGGCCTTCAGATAGGCCTCCATTGGCATTCAGTACATTTATACTCCCAAGACCCATAAAAGGCACTTAAAACGTTGTTACAAAGTCCATTTCACCACAGTGGCTCTACAATAATTTTACGATGCGACGACAATAGTTTTTGTCCGCAAAAAAAAATCAAAATAACACCTTTATCCAACTTGTTATTGTCTTCCGTGTGTGTCTCTACGACGCATGCGTGAGATTATGACGTAGCGCCGGGGTTCGGGAATCCATGAAATGCACACTTAAGCCCCATTAAGCCCCACGCAGAGACCTAAAGCACGATCAATGTAGAATTCAACAGCTTAGATACGCGCGTCTTCCTCTGCTTGTAAACAAATCGCTTCTGGGTCATGTGTCCGAACGCCGGATCTGCGTCATATTCTCACGCATGCGTCGTGGAGGCACACACGGAAGACAAGAACAAGTTGGATAAAGGTGTTATTTTGATTTTTTTTTGCCCACAAAAACTATTGTCGTCGTAACGTAAAATTATTGTAGAGCCACTGTGGTGAGATGGACTTTGTAACAACGTTTTAAGTGCCTTTTATGCGTCTTGGGAGTGTAAATGTACTGAATGCCAATGGAGGCCTGTGTGAAGCCTTTCTCAGCCATCAGCTTTCAACAAAAATATCTTCATTTGTGTTCCGAATATGAACGGAGGTCTTACTGTCGAACGACATGAGGGTGAGTAATTAATGACATAATTTTCATTTGTGGGTGAACTGACCCTTTAAATTAACTAGTTTTCTCCTACAATCAAAATGAATGGATGGTAACATTGACTTCTATGATGCTCAACACTCATAACTCTGTTAAAATCTCAGAAAATTTGGTTTAGGGTTTTATGAACCTTTAAGGACAAAGGCAGCAAATGCTGTCCTGTGCATTTCTCTCTGAAAATCTTGGGTTGTTCCAGACATTGTTCAGAAGAACAGCGTACTTTGATTAAAAAGTTGATTAGAGCAGGGGTTTACAAACCTGTCCTGGAGGACCCCCAACACTGCACATTTTGTATATCTCCCTCATCTAACACACCTGATTCAACTCATGAGCTCATTATTAGAGACTGCAAGACCTGAAGTGGGTGTGTCAAATATGGGAGACATACAAAATGTGCAGGGCTGGGGGTCCTCCGGGACAGGTTTGAAAACCACTGGATTAGAGACAGGAAAACAAATAAAGAAGTGCAGAAAATGATAGGCTGCTCAGCTAAAATGATATCAAATGCTTTAAAATGGCAACCAAAACCAGAAAGACGTGGAAGAAAACGGAAAACAACCATTTGAATGGATCGAAGAATAGCCAAAATGGCAAAGATCAGCTCCAGGGAGATCAAAGAAAGTCTAAAGTTACCTGTGAGTACTGTAAATATTAGACCACGCCTACGTGAAGCCAAGCTATCGGCAAGAAGCCCCCGCAAAGTCCCATTGTTGAAAAAACTACATGTGCTGAAGAGATTACAATTTGCAAAGAACACATTGACTGGCCTAAAGAGAAATGGCGCAATTTTGTGGACCGATGAAAGCAAGATTGTTATTTTTTAGGTCTAGGGGCCGCAGACAGTTTGTCAGACGACTCCCAAACACTGAATTCAAGCCATAGTAGACAGTGAAGCATGGTGGCGCAAGCATCATGATATGGGGATGTTTCTCATACTATGGTGTTGGCAGGGGCGCCGCTAGCAGTTTTGGGCCCTATGAAAGAATTTGATGTTGGACCCTCTACCACACCAACCTAGCTATCCAAAATCTTTGTCTGCAATTTAATAATACTGACCAATTAAGCTCCGCTCGCTCTACCCAGAATGCCCCGATTGGCTGATGAAACATTGATTAAAATTAAGAAACAATTTATACAAAACAAAACTTAATGAAGTGGTCACAATCATGTCTGATCAACTCCATTCATCTTATGATGTGTCCTATCTCATGCTGCTGTTGTGAACTTCAGTTGTTTGTTGAAGAATAGACCAGGAGACGTCGGATCAAGACAGAATTATTCTTTTATTCTCATACTATTCACTTTTCATAATCGTCATAGATCGACAGATTGACAACATAGACAACATAAAAACAACATTATAATATTTAAACATAAATATAAAAATAAATACCTTAATGGCTGCAACAATTATAGCACAGAGAATTTTCATGTCGGAGTGGGATTTGAATGAACGTAGTTTTACCGGTGAGTGTGAGCGGTTCATGAGTGGAGCGTTTAGCTGGATTTTGCCGGAAATGCACCATCATTTTTTTATATTTGCAACTCTTTGGTAGATTATACATTTATAATACATTACTACTAGTACTGTTAATACTAATAAAACTGATCTCTGGAAGCCCCAAAAGTGTGTGGGCCCTTAGAATCGTCCTAATCCCCCCCCCCCCCTAGCTGCGCCCCTGGGTGTTGGGCCTATTTATCGCATTCCAGGGATCATGGATCAGTTTGAGTAAAATACTTAAAGAGGTAATTTTGCCTTATGCCGAAGAGGAAATGCCCTTGAAATGGGTGTTTCAACAAGACAACGACCCCAAACACACCAGTAAGCGAGCAGCATCTTGGTTCCAGACCAACAAGATTAACGTTACGGAGAGGCCAGCCCATTAGAAAACTTGGGGACATCAAAAATGCTGTTTCTGAGGCCAAACCAAGAAATGCAGAGGAATTGTGGCATGTAGTGCAATCATCTGGGCTGGAAAACCTGATCACAGATGCCAGAAGTTGGTCAAGTCCATGCAACACAGATGTGAAGCAGTTCTCAGAAACCGCGGTTATTAGACTAAATATTAGTCCAGTGATTGACAAAGCGAAATCTTCAAGCATTTTTCAGTATATACAGGAAATGTTTGACTTTGTATAGAAAAATGCAGACACTGCTATTTTTTGAACAGCCTAATATTACTTTTTCTTCACTTTCTCTAAAGTAATTAGATACATTTTTCTTCATGTTTTGATTTAGAACAGAATGTGCAGTGTTCCCAATGCATTTGCGTGTATTGAAATAAAAGTTATTATAAGGATTTTGAGCTTTACTCACTTTTTTAATCACACTGCTATTATTTTGAACACAACTGTAAAACAAACGTCAGCAGTTGTTTTAGGACACATGCTGAAAGTTACTGCAGAAACAAGGTTGTGATGTTGCAAAGAGCAGAAAATGACAATATAACTGAGGCATGTTTTGAAACCAGTGGAGACGACAGCACAGACACCGCTCATATTAGGGCCCTATGAAATGGTTTAGTTGTTCCCCAAGTTTTTTTCTGTTTTAATTTTTCTGGATTTAGATTTTTTAAACTCCCATTTTAATGGTTACATCAAATTTTAGTATTTTTTTTTAAATAAATTATTATTTTTTATTTTAATTTTAATTTCAGGGCCATGAAAAACATTTCCCCCCTCCAATTCCTTTTTTTATTCTGGATTCCATTTTAATGGTTTAATTACATTTTAATAGTCAATGATTTAACAATCAGTGATTTTAAGAATAATACTAATAATTTTACATTTATATAGCGCTTTTCTGGGTACTCAAAGTGCTTTACATAGAAGGGGGGGGGGGGGTCTTCTCAACCAACCCCAATGTGTAGCACCACCTGGATGATGAGACGGCAGCCATATTGAGCCAGAATGCCCACCACACACCAGCTGATTGGTTAAGAGGAGATAGACCGATGAAGCCAATCAGCATATCGCTATATGGGGATGTTTAGGAGGCCATGATGGACAGGGGCCAATGGGTAAATTTGGCCAGGATGCCGGGGTTACAACCCTACTCTTTTACTCTTTTTGAGAGACTCTTCTCTTTGAGAGGTCTCTCATCCGAAGGATCCATTTCAATCTATTTTTTTTCCTTCAGATATTGTGTTTGTGTATTTTTATCAGAAATGTGGTTGTGTATTTACATTTTTCTGACAATCAAATGAAGGCATAAAACATTAATTAAATTTTTTTTTTAATCATATGAAATTAAAAATCATCAAAACATAAAAGTTAAAACATGCAGGTAAATTTTGATTTGTCTTTTTTCCCTTAGACCTGATGTCACTGAAAGAGGATAGTCAAGATCTGCATGGAAGGAAAGAGAAAGATCAATATGGAGATCATGATTTCATAACTGAAGAAACAGCTTTTAGTTGCTCACAGACTGAAAAAAATTCTTCACGAGAAAAAGCTCAAAAGACAGAAGCTTATTTCACATGCCAACAATGTGGAAAGAGTTTCAGACATAATTTTCATAATAGACACAAAATTTTCAAGACCACATAAGCACTCACACTGGAGAGAAGCCTTATACCTGCAGGTGGTGTAGAAAGAGTTTCACTTTTAAAGGACACTTTCAAGACCACATAAGAGCCCACATTGGAGAGAAGCCTTTCACCTGCCAACAGTGTGGAAAGAGGTTCACTCTTAAAGGAAACTTTAATAGACACTTAAGAACTTGCGCTGGAGAGACGGCTTATACCTGCAGATGGTGTGGAAAGAGGTTCAATCGAAAAAGACACTTTCAAGACCACATAAGAATCCACACTGGAGAGAAGCCTTACACCTGCCAACAGTGTGGAAAGAGTTTTAACAGAAAAGTAAGCCTTAACAGGCACATGATAATTCACACTGGAGAGAAGCCGTTCTCCTGCCCACAGTGTGGAAAGAGTTTTGCTGAAAAAGTAGGCCTTAACAGACACATGAGAGTTCACACTGGAGAGAAGCCTTACACCTGCCAACAGTGTGGAAAAGATTTCAAACAAAAAGGAAGTCTTGATTGCCACATGAGAATTCACACTGGAGAGAAGCCGTTCATTTGTGATCTCTGTGGAGAGAGTTTCAGATATAAAGAAACCTTTATGCACCACATGAGGATTCACTTATGAGAGAAGGATTTTATATGTCATCAGTCTGGAATGAGTTACAGACAGAAAAACCTTGGGTTTATGTAATAACTTAGAATCATTTCATGTGGCATCACTGGAAAGACTTGCAGAAACAAAGCCAACCCTGAGGTTCACATGAGTTTAGATTATAGAGATGCCTTTCACCAGCCCTCAAGGCCCTGAAATACTGAAATATGGCAAAGTTATTTTGTCATATTTTATCGGTCTTTGGTTAGGGGCAGCGCACTGGTGAATATCCCGTGTGGCAGTTGAATATGTGCTGTGCATTTTCCTTTCAGTAACAAAATAAATACGGTGAGAAAACTGCATTGGAGATGACAGGTTTTCCACCTGTCCAGCTCCTCAAGACCTCTAGGCTTTCACACAAAAGTAGATAGGATGCAGTTTTGAACTTGTGTTTGATTTTTGAATGCTTCAACTGTCCAAAGCATGAGATCAGCAATAAAGAATTTAGAAACTAAAGATCATTTCTGCTGTCCTTGAGCGTTCTTTAGAGCATTTGCAGTACATTCGCGGCAGACACAAGTGCCATTACGTACTGAAGCTTTGGTAACAAAACCAACGGTTCAAAAACAAAAATATCAAAGTGAGGTGAGCAACGCTATGCATTTTGCCACACTCTCGCTCGCCGTTGTTACCAAGCAACAGGGTAAACAGCTGCTGCTTTGATGACACAAACGCACCCCGGTTCGGACCCAAATAATATAATATGAACACAGTCCAGCAGGGGCAGGGGGAGGGGGGAGCAATCGAACTCGGGTTCAGCCCAGGCAATCGAACCAAGTGTGAAAGCACCATAAAAGTGGCTGCCCTCAAAGGGCCGGGTGTAACTGTAAGACTGTATAAATGATACTACTCCTCAACATATAGTCTCTTTACTTGATTATTATTTAAGTTACAAATATTGTATTCATTTTCATAGATGTAACAATATGTTATTGTTCTGTGATATTATAACAAAACCTTTTAACCCCTTGCCTGTCAGCCCCCATTTTGGCAAGTGGGGCCATTTGACATAACCATAGTAAAAAGGCTGCTGCTATATTTAGAAAGCCAACACTTGAGAGTTTGCAGCTGAATACTCAGAATTGCTCAGACTGTTATTAATATGGAGATATATAGGCTCAAACATAAAAACAAAAAATAGAAATATTAAGAATATATTTTTTAATATATATATATTGTAGTATAACAACTTATGACCACAACTAGAGTAAAGCCACAAGTGTGGTCATGCTTCATTTCAAATCTGAGGCTGTTATGTCCAAAACTATGAATTTTATGAAACATTTTCTAAGACCATATCAGGATTTTTTTTTAGAGATGTTATCAAATATGTTGGCCTGCAAACACCCATTTGCAGTCTTTTGTCTAATGTCTGGCGAGGAGAACAGCTCAATTCATGCTATAATGTCCTCATTCGACGACCGTTTTTGAGTGTTTGTATTAGCTTCCTGTCGGGATATAATGGGGGATTTCATTCATATGGTGATGTTAAAACATGTTATATTTAGCATTTTATATGGAGCTAATTGCTACACCTGCTAGCAGTTATAATGTAAACAACCATTATTGATATAAAATAGCCGAAATCACATGAAAAATCACACAAAAACCTTATGCCATAGTAATTGTGTGTTTATTAGCTTCTTAGTTCACCCGTAGAAATGTAGAATTGGTTCATTCTTCACAGGGACAGAATGAGGAAGTAAACACACAGAAGAGCATCATGCAGAGGGTAGAATTGAGCACATAAAATGATTGACAGCTCTAGAGCATGATGACTCATATCTGAGGCAAATCAGGAAGAGAAGAGACAGAGAGGGCTCTGTACATGTTTCAGCTGTATGGAGATCGCATAATTCAGTGAGAAATGATTAGAAATGGTATTCTGTATGACAAAATATTTTGCAAACGTGATAAATCAATATTTCTCCAAATATGTGCACTTTTGAACTAAGACCTGAACTGAAACCTGTTATTTGCGAACTGTGTGGACACAACGTAACCGCTGCAGACGAGAGAGAGAATTAATTTGCATGTGATATTCCATTCAAAATATTGTTCATTACAGATACATTATTATGCACTCCTGACATAAATTAATAAATTAATGTCACTGCAACCCAGTTTTATCATAGATATTGGTCAAATATCGAAGCTGAAGTCTTTAATCTGTGTAATGATACCGAGTTTGTCCAGATGAAGTTGAGTGTGATGTTTTAATTAGCAGTGAATGTTGAACTGTCTGCGATATTTGACTGCAAATGGTTTAACTATACGTGATCATGTTGTTTACTTGTGCACTACGCCCGATAGCCAACAGCACAAAGACATTTGAAGCAGTTTTACTTACCGCTTGCTTCCAACGCACGGCCGCTCTGAAGCCTAAATTAGGGTCGAGCTGGCCATTTCCATCTTGGCAGTGTATCATCGCACGTCACTCCCGGAAAACAGAAAATAGGCAAAGAGGCGGGACGTGGGCGGAGCTGAGGTGACGTGATGACTAACAGACAGCAGATAAATGGCTATCCACCTGTCACTAAAAGTGGCCATGGCCTTAATTATGCAGAACTTTAAGGCTTTATATAATGTAAACGAATGAGTTATAAAAAATTCACCCCCCTCACAGTCGTCATGAAGGGCAAAATTAGGCGTACAGACCAAAATCACAATTTGTCCCAGACTGTAAACATGTGTTCTTCTGCTGTAAAGTTGGGCATTTTAACATGAGCTCAGTGAGATTCTGCTCCTTCTGGAGCCTGTTGTAGTGGCAAATTTCCCCAAAGTGGCAAAGTGTCCCCTCAGCTCAGTCAATGAAGAAGAAAAAAAACTCTCAGAAGCGAAGTTCCAGGTCTCAGAAGGTTAAACTTTATTGCCAGAACAACAAAGTGAGATGCCAGCCGAACATCTGAATCTCCCCACTTGTAGCTCACACTTTTATACAGTTTTGACAAGTGATCTCATCTGCAGGTGCTGTTCTCCCTCTCATTTCCCAGCATCTACCAAGCACTCCAACATCTTCATTAAAGTCAAACCATTCATAAACTATCTCTTTTGTAATGGTGGCCAACATTTTTGGATTGTCCCAAACAGTGATTTTTGCCTCATTATTTTTATCAAGAGAAGAACACATCAAAGGCCACGTGAACCAAAAGAGCAACTCACTATCAGTGCAGGTGGCAAATGCAAGCAACTTCAGATAAAATCCTATCCTTTCCCATAAGACTTTTCTCAGTCATGAAGGCCATGAGGCCTCCAAACACGTATAAGCCAATTTATTCTGCAATTATTTTTAATTGTGGATAATCCCACACTTTCCAATTTTTTCAAAATAGCACCATCTTAAGGATTCTTATCTGACAGGCCTGCTTTTTCATACATTCTCATACTCTTTGTGTTCCACTCACATGCTCTTAGTGTCATCATATTCTCATGTGAAACTCCCCAACACACATTAGACCTAATTTTTATATTAACTGTGCTCTTTACTAAAAGTACAAAAAAAAACATATATTGACCTTTGAAAATCTCCAACACTGTCTCTAGTGGCCAGTCGATGAATTGCAGTTTAAGTCACTTCCGTATTGGCTTCAAGAGAAACTGCGGGAGGTTGCCGCTTGACCCATACTTGGAAAAAACTTACTGAAACTTGATTCTCGCTCTCGTGCAAAACTCACGAATGTGGCTGAGGGTATATAAGCTGCCGTCAGTGCCCAACGAGCGCATTGCATTACTTCCTTTTGGATCAAAGTTTCAAATTTCCCGATTAACCCTTAGAACCCGAGAAATGCGCCCACGCGTTTTGCTGGATTTTCCCTCATGACAGTGTAAAACAACATAAAATACTCCGTAATTTTTGGCCTCACAGACATGAACGATATGTCTTTACAAAGCTTAAAGTATCTACTTTTATTTGTGTACACTCAAAATAAAAACTAAATGTTGTGCTTTTCGCTAAATAAAGAAAACAAACAGGATGCACGTTCTCCTGTCTTTCTCCCTGTGATGTCCATTCTTAAATGCGTCTGAAAATGAACTTGCCTCATAGACACAACAGATGTCTCTTTATAAAGCTTGGAATGTCTACTTTTAAATGAAGTCATTTCTATAAAAGAAAAAAAATTCTCTGTTTATGTAATCCGTATGAAAACAGCGAGAGGCACAGTTCCTCCAGCGGAGCCTAATTATCTGTAATGTGACCACACCCACGCACACGAAAACCGATTCGTATGCAAATAGTCCACATGAAGGAACGCAAACCTGTAAACGCCCCCATCACCTCAAAACAAAGACTCATCTTTATCATTCTTATGCTTTCATTGAGTTCGGAAGATGCGCTGTGAGTTTACCTTGGATCTACCCTGATTTTAACATGAGCATTTATAATTTTGACATGATTTTAACATATCTTCTCACTTATATTAGCGTTATTGATGCATAAACTTCACATAGGCTATTAGTTGAACTATTGCCAGACTAAAAAGTGTGAAGCCAACGGAAACATGTTGAAATATGAAATAGGTAAGCAACCTTTCAATGCTAAATAAAGATACATTTACAGCATTGGGATATTTTTATGCTTTATAATATTAAACAGTATGATATAAAAGTAGGTAGTAGTCAGATTACTTCTTTTAAATTAAATGTGATTTTGTGAATAAGCTACAAACAATACATTCAATCATTAAGTCTCCTCACATTCATTATAGTTCCCTCTGTCACATTCCTCATTGATATTCAGGGTTTCATGTTTATGAAACCCTCCCCGTATACAGCCAGGCTTTCACATTGATCCTCAGATGCCATGTTCATAATTTATAGCAAAAAATTTAGCATTAATTCAACCTTAAACAGATCCATTATCAAACAGTTTTTTCTCCATCACCTGTGTGACATCATTAACCAACATGGTTGAACGACAAATTTGCGACAATACGGTTTCAGGAAACAGTTGTCAGTAGCTAGTTGATTTCTTCAACGATGCATCGTACTATGGTAGTTAAGCAGTGAGTTACGCCGTTGTACGGGAAACGCACCCCAGAATAGCAAAGAGAAGAAAAACGTATAAAAACCTTGGATCAACGTTTGTTTTCTTATCGACATATTTTTTAGTTGAGTTACGCCGTTGTACGGGAAACGCACCCCAGAATAGCAAAGAGAAGAAAAACTTATAAAAACCTTGGATCAACGTTTGTTTTCTTATCGACATATTTTTTAGTTATTTTCTTTTTTTATTTTAAAAAGAAAAAATTATATTTTCAATAAATGTGGATAGTTGATCGTTTGAGGGGCACTGAAATGACAGACAAAAGGGTCTAGAACTGCTCTTGAACCCAATTTTCATCAAAACAAGCTTTCCACTGCAGTGGACAAAATACATTGCTCTCTGTGCACAGACGGCTGTAACACACTGTACTGTCACCAATTTCAGTTCACACATCAGTGCTCTCCTGCTGGTTATACTTGTGGGATTACAAATTTATACATTGTTATATATAGGTTCCAATGTAATAGAATATAACTGAAAACATTATTTATATTTGTGTTTTACATTTTGAAGTAAACTTGAGGAAATTCTAAGGAGATTAGGTAAGACCGTGTAAGTGTTTGAGACATTAAGTCTTTTGTCTTTATGCACTTCCTGACCATTTAGCATAACAAGCTCAGAGATTGGTGATACTCTGTCTGGGCAGGTTTCCCAAAACCTGTATTTTCCAGGCCTGTTCCTGTTCTCTTCATTGTTTCTAAAATGAGCACCATTTGTCTTTAATGACTTTTGGAGCCCCTGAGTGGTAGGCTGATTGAATCTATGCATTTGAGTGACACTGTTATGCTGAGTGATTGGATTAGCATCTATGCATTTGATTGACACTGTTATGCTGATTAAATCAAGCATTGTATTGCCTGGAGTGTCTCCTCCCCTGCTGTATAATCCCTCCCCTTGAAATGTATATAAAATACAATGTTCAACTGGCTTTAGTCAGACTTGGAACCTCAGCGGAAAGACAGCACGTTTTTTCTCAATAAAGAATCCTGCTGAAAAACCTATCCAAGTTCTCATGGTCTCTACTTCAAGAAACAACAGAAGTTCACAACAGAACGGTGCCTTGTGACCCGGTTAGAGTTCCAGCTTCCTCACCTGAAATCCAAATTGAAATTTCAGGCTCAAAGATCTGCCTACGTTCCAGACTGGAATCCAGAGCGAAACTTCCAGCCGAACAAAGATTTCCAGACTGAATTCTTTCTGTACAACCAAGGGTTGGTGAGTCGCTCTATCCAAAAGAACCTTTAAGACCAGTACAAATTAGTTTTCCTCTGCGCTGCCATGGAAGAGTTAATGGACAGCTGTAGGGTTTGGTTAACTAAGTTACCCTCTAAAAAAGTTTGTTTTTAGAGACGAGTCATCCTCTGTTTCAAGCAGGGAAGTTATTTGCTTCTTCATAGGGAAGATTAGCATCAAGCTAATAATTGTTTAGCCTCTGTTTTTGGCAGGGAAGAAATGTTCAGCCTCTGTTTCAGGCAGAAGAGATTAGCCTCACAAGCTAATAATTGTTCTGTTTCAGGCAGGGAAGATTAGCATCAAGATAATAAATGTTCAGCCTCTGTTTCAGGCAGAAGAGATTAGCCTCACAAGCTAATAATTGTTCTGTTTCAGGCAGGGAAGATTAGCATCAAGATAATAAATGTTCAGCCTCTGTTTCAGGCAGAAGAGATTAACCTCACAAGCTAATAATTGTTCTGTTTTAGGCAGGGAAGATTAACATTTAGTTAATATTTGTGTTGTCCTCTGTTTTTGCCAAAGAAAGTTAAAACCCCTTATCATGCCTGCAAAATTTCCCAAAAACGCCTAAAAAAACATACCCAAAGTAAATTGCATGCTGTTCTTGAACCATTTGGAGTATATGCATATTTTTGGTCTCTTTTAAATGGTGACAATCTAAGGTAAACAGTCAGAATCACTGCAAGATGTAGGTGAAGATCCCTGATGTAGGTGTATATATGTCAACAAACAATACTTATTAGTAACATGAAAATTATCTTTCTTTGGGAGGGTTTGTCTTCGCCTTGCTTCCTAGACGTAGGGGTAGGAAGTTGGCAGCCTCATATGACCAGAAGGAAGTGAATACCTTTTTTTTCTCTTTGAAATCCTTTATTTGGTTGTTTGCTTGCATGTCATTGAGACATAAATCATGGATAATATCTAGAAAAATACTTATAAAAGGAAAATGACAACTATACACTGCGGCAACTATTGTATTGAGACACTGATAATTAATGTGGATTTATTTCTGTTAGCCTAATTATTCTCATCTTAAACAGGACAAACACAGAAAAACTCCTGGTGAAGTGACTGAGATCCACAGCAACATACAGATGGTGCTTATTAAAGAGGAGAGTGAAGACGTGAAGATTGAAGAAACATTCAGAGTGAAACATGAAGAAACTGAGGAACAAACAGAGAAAGAGGAGAGAGAAGACGTGAAGATTGAAGAAACATTGAGAGTGAAAGATGAAGAAACTGAGGAACAAACAGGTTGGTTTCATTCTCAAAACTGAACTCAGTCATTTGATCATTATTAAAATCTCCAGCTCTACAGAATTGATTGATATTTTGTCATATGAGTGTCATAATTAAAGTGTTATATAATTATACAGACATGATGAGATCACATGACCAGACAAACACTAATGCTGTGAAGATCCGACTTCCATTTGTTATTACGGCACATTAAATTAAGAAAAATAATTCAGTAATAGCCTTTTATCATTACTTGTGTGACCCAAAATCTACTTCTGTATTGAAATCCATTAATTTATCTCACTTAATTATACTAGATAACAGTATCTAACAAAATCTGTGTTTTGCATAAAGCAAAGCATGAAATGTGACTGATCAGCTTTACATTTGTTGTCTATAAGGGATTTTTTTCTCATCCCCAAAAGCGCTCTCTGTTTATCTAACATGTACTATAGAAGATTTTGTTCATAATCCACAATGTCATTGGAGATTGAAACGGTCATTGATATGGGGATTATGAGTGTAATCTGGAGAAAACCAGGGGTGTCCAATCCTGCTCCTGGTGGGCCACTGTCCTGCAGAGTTTAGCACCAGCCCTAATCAAACACACCTGAAATAGCTAATCGTAGGCTGCGTCCGAAACCTAAAAAATGCTGCCTTCGGAGGACCAATTTCAAGGCAGGAAGGCACCAAGGCACGTCCGAATCTAATGATAGCTTCACTTCCTGTCTCCTGAGATTCCTTCATCTGATCGATTTTTGAAGGCAGCATATTTGTATTCTTCGCTGCCTTTGATTTCCCACAATTCTGGAGTGCCCAGGAAGAACCCGACTCGTAGCCGGCACAATCTATCATCCCATCGTAAAGTAATGAAATTACCTGGACCCAATAGAGTGCTAAATGCTTCCTGAATGGGCCAAGCATTCAGGAGATCCCAAAAACATGGGCTAAAACACACACCCCCTCCTTTGACAATGACCATTTCTCAAAGATCCGAGTTGATGGTCATCATTTAAAAACCTGACATTTCTTTAGACATTTGTCTCATATGTTGTGTGACAAATATCAACTAAGTTGCAGTTCATTTTCTGCAGAGTATCAGAATGGACTTCATTGAGAGAAAGCCGGCAGATCGCACATCATGTTTGTTTTCTTTGTTTTGCAAATAGCACAGCATTTTGTTTTTTTTTGTGAGTGCACAAAAACAGAAGTAGAAACTTAACAGATTTGAATGATGTATAGCACTTTTCTGTAAAATCATGGAGTATTTTGAGTCTATTAAACTGGGGTTAACTTTTGTCTTTTTTGCCTTAGACCTGATGCAGTTGAAAGAGGAGTGTGAAGTACTAAAGGAAATGGAAGAAAAAGATCAATATGAGAATGATCATGATTTCATAACTGAAGAAACATATTTTAGTTGCTCACAGACTGAAAAGACTTCAAAAACAAGAAGTAAAAAAACTGAAAATAAAAAAGTTACTTCACCCGCTTTCAGGGTAGAAAGAGTTTGAATCAACAAAGAAATCTTACAGACCACATGAGAACGCACACTGGAGTGAAACCCTACACGTGCCCTCATTGTGGAAAGAGTTTCAAACATAAAGGACACTTTAAAGGCCACTTAAGGATTCACACTGGAGAGAAGCCATACACCTGCCAACAGTGTGGAAAAGATTTCATCCGAAAAGGAAACCTTAATCAGCACATGAGAATTCACACTGGAGAGAAGCCTTACACTTGCCGACGGTGTGGAATAAGTTTTGATCATAATGAAAACTTTAAAGTCCACATGAAAATTCACTCTGAAGAGAAACTCTACACATGCCCTCAGTGTGGAAAGAGTTTCAACAGAAAAGGAATCCTTGACACACACATGAGAGTTCACACTGGAGAGAAACCTTACGTGTGCCCTCAATGTGGAAAAGATTTCAACCATAAAGGAAATCTTGATTGCCACATGAGGATTCACACTGGAGAGAAACCGTTCACATGTGATCTCTGTGGAGAGAGTTTCAGATATAAAGAAACCTTTAAGCACCACAGGAGGATTCACTTATGAGAGAATGATTTTACGTCATTAGTCTGGAATTTCACGCGCACACGCCCTATCACGCCATATATTAAGAGCATAATAGAAACTACGAGCATGCAACGTTACAATGTCAATATGTAAGTCATGAAATAAAAGTAAAGTGCCAATAAATCACATAACTGGTTGACGTGTGTTTGCCTGGAAGGATTTGCATGCAGTTGTGATGTGTGTTCTGTTTATCACTGACACACTGTGACGGATTAGAACTGCTACAAGTGACACAGATCGAGGCACTAAACAGTAACATCTCAGGCCAGACTGTGGAGTCTGTGGATGCACTGGTAAAAATGGGGACCATCGGGGGTGAGACTGATGAACTCTTACAACTTATATGTGGTATAAACAATAAGCTGGATGAAATGTCTAAGTCACTCCTTGAACAGAACGATAACATATTGCAGCTTCCGGTAACACCAGAGAAACAGCCCCCCTCACCAGACACGTTATTCCTCTCAACAACATCCCCACTTCTGAGCTTCACAGAGAAAATGGATTTTGTTTATACTGGAACCAGACAATCACACTCGATCGCTGCGAGCTTCTTCGGTCACAACGCCAGGGCACACACCCTCCTCCATCTGCACCAAAAACAACTGATACCAGCTCTCAGTGACGTGTCCTGGGTCCTCGCAACGTCAACAGCAACCTTATCAAATGTTTACAAAACAAGCGTGAATCCAGTGTGCATGTTTCTTTCTCTATTTCTGTTCTGTTACGTGATAGAAAGTCCAAGGCTTTCTCAGGCCGTATGGCAAACCCGTCTAATCTGCTGCCTGTTACTTGTCAAACTAAGATTACTGTGGGGGGAAAAATTTAAATTAATACTGTTAAGTTAGCACTTTTAAACATCCGTTCACTTAAAAACAAATCATTTCTAGTCAACGACTTAATATCCACAAACAACCTA
This sequence comes from Gobio gobio, assembly GCF_949357685.1. NCBI lineage: Eukaryota > Metazoa > Chordata > Actinopteri > Cypriniformes > Gobionidae > Gobio > Gobio gobio. Next base: position 22,473,752 of record NC_137097.1, on the reverse strand, counting down.
GATTTTTTGCTTCTAAATGAAACGTGGCTAGAAGACAGCTACAGTGCAACAGTCCTCAATGAAACAGCCCCTCCTAACTTTACTTTTATGAGTGTCTGCAGAACAGTCAGAAGGGGTGGAGGGATCGCAGCTCTATTTAAAGATGTCTATCAATGTAAGCAAGTATCATTTGGTGACTATTTGTCTCTAGAATATTTGGGCATTGTGCTAAAAGGTGCACCACGCATCCTGCTTATCATTATTTATAGGCCTCTGAAATATTCTCCGGCCTTTATTGATGACTTTACAGAGCTGTTATCAGCAATCTCATCTGAGTATGGCTGTTTTGCTATTGCTGGGGATTTTAACATTCACATTGACAATGCTGAATCCAGTACAACAAAAGATCTCATGACTGTTCTTAACACTTTTGATTTGACACAACATGTACACGGACCCACACATGATCGTGGACACACTCTAGATTTACTTATCAGTAAGGGTCTAAACATTTCATCGATAGTTATTAAGGATGTGGCACTGTCTGATCATTTCTGTATTTTCTTTGATATATCAATCTCTCCTGCCATTGAAACTAGATCTGTCTCTGTCAAAAAGAGATGCTTAAATGAGAACACTAGTGTGCTGTTTATGAAGGCTATATCTCTAACACCAAGAATATCTGCAGATTTTCTGCAAGTTAAGAGTGTAATTGATGATATTGCTCCAGTGAAAGTCAGAAAAAAGAGTGGCAAACAAAAAGCACCTTGGAGAAACTAAACAGCAGTGCAATTAATGAAAAAACAATGCAGGAAATCTGAACGCATGTGGCGAAAGACAAAACTTGTAGTCCATTACAACATCTATAAAAACAGTCTTCGTGCTTTCAATGTGGAACTAGGTAAAGCTAGACAGACCTTCTTTTCAAATATTATAAACAGAAACATAAACAACACACGCACTCTTTTTGCTACTGTTGAGAGACTAACAAACCCCCCGAGTCACATTCCCAGTGAAATGCTCTCAGACAGCAAATGTAGTGAGTTTGCTTTCTTCTTCTCCGAGAAAATCATTAACATCAGAAATGCGATCAGCACAGTGAGTCAGAGGTGAGTCAGAGACCACAACCTCATAAAGTTATTATGACTGATTTCGAAGCAATTGATGGTAAAATTTTAGAAGAAACGGTACAGCACCTTAAAACATCAACCTGCGCTCTTGACACACTCCCCACTTCTTTTTTCAAAAGTGTGTTTAACTGTTTAGAAGCAGATCTCCTAGAAGTGGTAAACGCCTCACTTCTTTCTGGGACTTTTCCAAACTCCCTTAAAACTGCAGTAGTAAAGCCTCTCCTGAAAAAGAGAAATCTGGATAACTCCATATTGAGCAACTACAGACCAATCTCAAATCTCCCCTTCATAGGCAAGATCATTGAAAAAGTTGTTTTCAGTCAGCTGAACAAATTCTTAAGCTCAAACGGATACTTTGACAATTTTCAATCTGGTTTCCGACCGCATCACAGCACAGAGACAGCGCTCATAAAGATTATAAATGATATTCGCCTCAATACAGATACGGGCAAAACATCAATTCTGGTACTACTCGACCTCAGTGCTGCATTCGACACTGTTGACCACAACATACTTCTTGACAGGCTAGAAAATTGGGTTGGACTTTCTGGAATGGTCCTCAAATGGTTCAGGTCATACTTAGAAGAGAGAGGTTATTATGTGAGTATAGGTGACCATAAGTCTGAGTGGACATCCATGACATGCGGAGTCCCACAAAGGTCAATTCTTGCACCACTCCTATTCAACCTGTATATGCTGCCACTGAGCCAAATAATGAAAAATAAAAAAATGGCTTACCACAGCTATGCTGACGACACCCAGATCTACTTAGCCCTATCACCTAATGACTACAGCCCCATTGACTCTTTATGTAAATGCATGGATTAAGTTAACAGTTGGATGTGCCAAAACTTTCTTCAGTTAAACAAAGACAAAACTGAAATCACTACATTAAGAAACAAAGATGAAATTCTCAAGGTGAACACATATCTTGAGGCTAAAGGTCTAAAATCAAAAAATCAAGTCAGGAATCTTGGTGTGATTTTGGAGTCAGACCTGAGTTTCAGTAGGCATGTCAAAGCAATAACTAAATCAGCTTACTAGCATCTGAAAAATATTGCAAGAATTAGAAGCTTTATTTCCAGGCAAGACTTAGAGAAACTCGTTAATGCTTTTATCACCAGCAGGGTGGACTATTGTAATGGTCTTCTCACTGGCCTTCCCAAAAAGACCATTAGACAGCTGCAGCTCATACAGAACGCTGCTGCCAGGATCCTGAGCAGAACCAGAAAATATGACCATATCACACCAGTCCTCAGGTCTTTACACTGGCTTCCAGTTACATTTAGGATCGATTTTAAAGTACTATTACTTGTATATAAATCACTCAATGACCTAGGACCTCAATACATTGCAGATATGCTGATTAAATACAAACCCAACAGATCACTCAGATCATCAGGATCAAGTCAATTAGAAATACCAAGGGTTCACTCAAAGTAAAGAGAGTCTGCTTTTAGCTATTATGCCAGCCGTAGCTGGAACCAGCTTCCTGAACAGATCAGATGTGCTCCAACAGTAGCCACTTTCAAATCCAGACTCAAAACACATCTGTTTAGCTGTGCATTTACTGAATGAGCTATGCCACTGTACGTCCGACTGATTGCACCTTATCTTATGCATTTACTCAATGAGCTCTGTGCTTTGTCCAAACTGCTTGCTCTTTAATTATGTGTTTCAATTTAACCCTGTTTTATTTCTAGTTTTTAATTATACTTTTTATTTTTTATTATTTTTAATTTTGTTAAGGCTGTCTGGGTGGAAGAGGTTGAGAGACGGGGGAGCGATAAATCAAAATCCCTCCGGTGCGAGGAAGATCCGTTTAGATCTGCTCTGACGGATAGATCTGTATAGCCTTGGTGGTAAGAGGAAGGACCGTGTAGATCCGCTCTGACGGTCGAACAAAGTAGAGATAGCCCTGGTATTCCTGTCCAGGAAGATTTGTCTGCAAGGGTAATGTTTAAATGCACAGTTACCTGACAAATATTTTTTGAGTACTCCCTCCGGTGCGAGGAAGACCCGTTTAGATCTGCTCTGGCGGGTAAAACATCTAGAGAACGCCCTCAAGTTAGGCCAAGAAGATTTGTCTGTAAGGGTACTGTCTAAACGCACAGTTACCTGACAAATATTTTTAAAGTAAACCTGACTCTCCATTTTCTTCCACCCCAGATAGGGGATTTCAGCTTTATTTTTTATCTCGTTTTAATTCCTATTATAACTGTTATACTATATATATATTTTTTATTTTTGTTCACTTATGACTATTTTAACTTAATTTCTATGTAAAGCACTTTGAATTGCCACTGTGTATGAAATGTGCTATACAAATAAACTTGCCTTGCCTTGCCTTGACCCTTTAATGGCTCAGGAACCCTTTGCAGGTGTTTTGGATTAATTAGCTGATGAGCGTGTGACACTTTGAGCCGACAATACTGAACCTTTTCACAATATTCTCATTTTCTGAGTAACTGTACTAATATATTAGTTTCACCTTTTAAGTTGAATTACTGCGGGTGACAAAAAGCCTTTGACAATTTCTTCAATGTGAGAATATTTATGTTGATGGCCTTGTAAACAAAAATCAGCTAGAATATTTATTTGGTATGAATTCATTTGAAATGAGGAAACAAATCTACAGATAAACAATCCAGTTGTCTGTCACAACGTTCTGATCACATCACAATTGTTGTCAATCATCCTTCCATCTTATAATATAGTAATACCATTAATGCCTAGCAAATGAAGCATGTTTCCAAACCTCTAACTTCAGCTTTTTAAGGTGCATTTTGATTCGGCATCCCTCATCTCAGGGCTAAGGTCCTGCCCATGTGCCCTCAGTGCTGCTGCCTCTTGAGAGTATTTCATTTTTTCTTATTCCGCCAATGTGGCCCACCTGCCCTTAATATCATTCATTGAGCCTAAGGAAAAAGTAGATGCACAGAAAACTTAACACTTTAGAGTCAGCATCTATTTTTTTAAAGGTCCCATGGCATGGCATTTTTCTATTATTTTATAATGTTTCCTGAGGTGTACTTATATTGTTAGTATGACTTTTACATCATAAAATGTCATAATTTAGAAATAAAAGGCATTTTTTCTATACTGCTGTTTGCCCTGTGGCTGAATGCCCTGTTTCAAGAGGCGTGTCTGCTGTGAGACTTCAGTAAAAACGCCCACTGTTGTGATTGGCTGAAGTCTTTGCATTTGAAATGAGCGGAGGGGGCGTGGTTTAACGAGGTCTACGAGGCACTAGCAGGCTAGTGATGGAAATTTCGATTCTTTCAAGAGATTCGTTCATTTTCAGTTCGTTCATCAAAATGATTCGTTCAGATTCGTTCATTGATTCGTTCAGTGACCATTTTTTTTTAATATTCCATAAATATCCCAGCAGGTGGCAAAAAGAGTGTCTTATGCGTTATTTCTTAAGTCAACGAACGTATTCACTTACAAAAAAATCATTTGGCTTTATTAAAATGTGTGCATCTATCATTAAATAAAATAAGTCTACGTGGTTCAGAAGACCAAAGCACAAAGGTTTTCTTGCATGATTAACAATTAATTGTTTGGTCAGACATTTACACATTCATATTATTCAGATATATCTGGGATTATGGTAAACGAACGTAGAGTTATAAACAATCGTAGCCTAAAACTGCGCTTTTTAGCCATCCGCTCTCTGCTTATTGCTGAACGAGACTGATTCACATGCTAAATGACCGACATCCATTTCCACAAACGAGATGCACCACCAGTTCGTTCACGAACGAGATATAGCAGCAGTTCATTCAATTCGTTCACGAACGAAATCTCTCTCTCTCTCGTTCAGTGATGGGCGTGTTCGTTCAGCAGTATCGTTGGTGGTTCAATTCGTTCATGAACCAGATGTACCAGTTCGTTCGTTCACGAACGAGATCTCTCGTTCAGACTCAAAAAAGCAACTCGGTCAGTGATGGACGTGTTCGTTAACTCCAATAATATCGAATTTTTTATTTGTTTTGCAGTTTTTGGAGAAATGCATGACATGACTCAAACGTAATGAAGTAATTTGTATTAATTTTATAAAACAACAACAATGAAAATAAATAATACAAACACAATACATCAGTAATTATACAATCATTTAACCATCAGCCTGTATTATTACCATAGACTGTAAAATATTATTACACTGTTTTCATTAAAATGGTAAAGTGTACATGTCTTTCTTTGCTGCATACCGTATATGCCTAACTACACAAGCCGAGCTCTACATAGTAAAAGGCGTATTCGTTCACTGAATTCAACAAATCACATGCTCCGTCACATCTAATACTCGAACGCTATTGGCTCGAAGTTTTGTCATTGACAGGATGAAACAGTCCACAGAGCTGCGCATGCGCTCGCTCCTCGCTGCTAATAGCGCCATGCTGCTGTGGAGGGAGGAATTTCAGTGAACGAGAAATATGAGTCAGTGGACTACTTGAACGAGAACGATTCGTTCACCTAAAAGATTCGTTCAAAAAGAACGATTCGTTCACGAACGTAACATCACTAGAGCAGGCACAAGCTGCTGCCAGAGAGACAGATGGACCTGAGTTCACTTCACATCAGTTCTCAGCATGTCTGAACTGTTGTAGTTACAGCATATACTTCAGGTTATTAGTCTATTTCTAGTCGGAGGGACTGTCACTCATGTCAGAAAGTTAGTAACTTTAGTAAATTATGGATCAGCGCTGACTCGAGACGCGAACCCTTTAGAACGACTCAGTCCGATTTGGTGAACTGATTCGGTTCACTAAAAAGAACTGGTTCAAAAGAAAGATCGTTCGCGAACCGGACATCACTAATGTACCAGAGATGGAGCTCAGCGATTGCTAACAAAGTTATTTATAGTAACTACTGAGTTATGAAAGCGCTGTCAGTCAGCGCGAGTTTATTGTGTTTGTATCTGAGAGTTCTGAATAAACACGAGTCCCAGTCACACCGAGCCCGTTAGGGCTGAACGATATGGACAAAATTTCATATCTCGATTTTCATGCCAGATATCTCGATATCGATACAATACGATATGACTACGTGTTCGGTGAAAACCAGAATCTGAATTAAAATGTGTTTGATTTAAGCCTACATTTCAAAAATTTGTGTCAGAAAATGTATAGTTTTTAAGCCTTTCGCATGTACGATCACACAGGTGTAATCAGTCTAGGCTGGAGCGGATGATCAAGTGCATCACATGATCAACAGAGACAGGCGCGCTCAGAGCTGTCATATATCACAACTTTTCAGTGTTTTCAACCACATACTGTTTATTTTAGGTTTCAAACATTCAACATAAATTCACATAAGTACTAAAAAAAACAATACATTTAGAGTTTGTAAAATACACACTGATGTCTATTGAAGAGGTAATAATAATCCTTTCCATTATAATTCGACACGTTTTATTCATATCAGATACACATTGTAAGTAACTTCAATGTTTACTCTATTCTATTCCCAGTTCACCAGCCACTTACTTTTAAGTATTTCGGGAGAAGTGGATGAATTCACGTGTTGTAAACATAGAGGTTGTAAATCCAACAGATCCGATTCTCTGAACTGCGTCTGCGGCACAAACTAATGCTGCCTGCACGTGCTATCGGAAATTGGATGATTCCGACTTCTGAAATCGTGATTACGAGCGCATTGCATTCAAGTTTCAAAATGTGAGGGCGTTCATGTGCAATGTTTACCTAGGAAACTCGTATTTACGATAATTCCGAGAGCACGTGAAGGCAGCATTACACGGCGGCGCCCATCGCACATACAGCTCAACTAACGCGATCGTTATAAAGGTGTTTAAACAACAATATACTTCCACTTGGATGTATTTGACAATCGGAATATCAGATATTTCATGCCATAGCTAACACATTTGTGAATATTCTGAATAAAAAAGGAAAAAATGACAAAAGCAGATCATCATTCATTCAGCGCTGTTGCTGCTGCGGTGTGTCACGTGACAAGCAATGACGTGTCACCATGGAAACGCCGCCCCCCTCTCAAGTCCCTGTAGTGCACGCGTGCGCGCTGGCTTTAGCGGTGCATTCAAGGGCACTCAAACTGATGTTTGTTGTGACTGCCAGAGTTGTATGCAGGGCGAGCGCGGAGAGGGGAAATCTATATCGTTGCTTTTTTCGATAGTAATATCTTGAAAGTTCATATCTAGATATAGATACGATAACGATATATCGTTCAGCCCTAGAGCCCGTCTTCATCATTATTACCAACTTTGTAACACATGCAAAGTACCATTACAGCTGTCGAGATGAACGAGTTAAAAGTAAGTGTTGATAATAGCATTATTTTTAAAATAAAATAAAAGCGTCAGTGACGCGCGTTGAGAACACAGCGCAAACAAAGACACAACAGCAGTAATCGAATGTAATCCAGTTTATTGTGGGGCTAGGCTAGCCCGGATATGCTCACACTTACCCCCCTTCTGCTTAATCTCACGCCGCGTTTGGTGCCTCCGCTGTGGGCCAGATGCAGTACTGGGGGTCGGGGATGTTGAAGGCCACCGGCCAGTGCAGCCCGAGCTTCGGCGTGTGGGAGGTTTATCTCTAAAGATGTTACTCTGCCGATGTTGAGCAGAAACTCATGACTGTATGCACATTTTAGAACCGATAGACGCGACGTGGACATACAAAAACACTGACTCACAAGATAGAAAACACGAAAACACCGTTCTGTCGGGAGAGAAGCCGCATTGTGTGCACGAATAATAAATAATTAGCTACACATCAGAAATCACTGATCACAGATCAGAAGGAACTGAAAAAAGACTTCTGTTTTCATTTGTACATCCAAACACTGAGAAACTGCCAGCGTTCACTGATCTCTCGAGCGTTTGCATGGGCGTGCCAGATTCTCTGGGCGGGGGAAAGGGAGGTAACCGTTCCTGCTTGGACGTCAAACCAGGAGACTTCAGGATTGGCTCGTCTGGCCTGTCATTTTCTCAAGGGCAGAGAAAGACAGCCAGAACTCGGGTTTACACCGATCAACATTTCTATCCACTTGGGGACAATATTCAGGCTAGGGGAACTCATATTAATGTTGAAAAACCTCATAAAATGAAAATTTCATGCCATGGGACCTTTAAAGTAAATGTATACGACAATCTGTCCAACACACTGGTTTACTTGGGTTGTGAAACCCATTTCTCTGTAACAACTCAGTCTTACACTGATGAATGCAATTTGTGTGAGTGAAGTACTTGCCAGATCCTATCTTGAAAATTTGTTTCAAAACCCCTGATGTAAACAGGGCCACTATGTACAACAGCAAACCATTTAGTATAACAATTAAAAGCAAGCAGCCGTTAAATTTTGTCTCTCACCTTTGTTTTGAAGTATGTCCCTACAAAAAAGATTGTAAGGCGACAGGTCTCTAATATGAGCTTTGGCCTTTGATGGCCGGGGCTCAGACGAAGCTTTTGTCATTAAACTTGATCTTTTGTAATTACCAATCTAGTTCTGAAAAAGAAAGAATAACAAAAGAGTATTACACCAATTAAACTGAATGTCAACAATGTTTATTTGACGTTGTTTGTTAGTGTAGCACTAAAGTTAACCTTACTTCTATGACACTAGTGTCCAAACCAGTGGCCGATGCAGCTCTCTGTATCAATTCGCCACCTACTCTTGTCATTCCTTCCTTAAAGAAGGATTTCAGGGTTTCCCTTTGATTAGGACTGATTGGAGTTCTCTCTTGTTGAATAACAACAAAGAAAGAAAAAGCTAGTCAGTAATACATCAGTAATAAAAAAGACAGTGTTGCAGATCATATTATTGTTCTCAGGCACACTTGCCTATGCTTCTAGATTACCAACTGTAAGGCTTACCTCTCTGGGCCATCTTCAAACTGGAAATTGTTGCTGTAAAGGGAAACAAAAAAGTTAGGTAAAGAGATATTAATGTTACACAGGCAGGCAGACAGCTAGATAAACAGACTAACAGGCAGACCTGTGCTTTTGGGTTTTATTTTTTCAAGTTCAATGTCGAGGACAGAAATAAATGTGACACACCAACACCACATTTACGTCTCTATTTACTTCTAATATATTGCCATTTATCTTTTGCATAAATGTAATTGTAAGCTTCCTCGTGTGGGATCAAATCCAGCCAAGCTTTGTTCAAATCCACAGAACTATATTTTACATTCTAGTCAAGATCCCAAGGTTTCCAAACAGCCATTAAATACGAATTGGGTTTTAATATTTCACTTAAATTAATCCCTCTGTCATTTCCTCCGTCCTGGACAAAAAATAATTACAATGAATGAGTTACAATAAAGAAAAACGGACAACTCACATTGCATCCAAAGGTTAACTTAACCTTAGCTTAACATCTGAGGCCACTATTTTAGTAAATGTCAACTTTAAATTACCATGTGTGGGTGTACATTGTGTCTGGAAAGTTTTAAAAATACTGAACAGGTTTATTAATGAATCCTTGATTCCCATAACTAGGAATGCTTCCTGTTGTTATGCAAGCAAGTTTACGTTATATTAATAATAATATATGATATATTAATGAGTTATTGATACGATTAATTATTAATATTCATGATATATTAATACGTGTGTATAGATTCACAGACAACAGGCTAAAAGGGTTTTTTTTTTCTTCTCATATTATACTAACCGGTTGCCCGTGCCGACGCAGGTCTCGTGTCGATGCTGCTGATCGCATGGATATCGATGGTGCCACTGGTTCAGGTGTCGTTGTTGATCCCGGTGCCGACGTGGCATCAGTGGGAGTCACTGAACCATTCTCACTCGTCGAACAGGAATCTTAAATAGAAAGATCATACAAAAGTCAACTATATACGTCAACACAGTACGAAATAACAATGGCAATTAGCAACTAGTTAGAGCAAGCAGCAATTGTTATCTGCGACTAGACATGTGCCAGTAAACGGTAATACGATATACCGCAATAATGAACATGCTCAATATTGTTATCGTGGGCATTTCAAAATACCGTGAATAATTATTTTTTTACGAATTATTCCGATTTTTTTAATGAATTTTAAGAATACTTTACCCATCAACCGTTTAAAATGAACAACACGTCAAAGAGGAACGCGCAATGATGTAAATAGACCAAGAGGAACGCGCAATGATGTAAATAGACCAAGAGACGCAATGATGTAAATAGACCAAGAGACGCAATTATGTAAATAGACCGTGCATGAGCTGAGCACATGGCGGAACGATGGCGCTGAAGTGCACATTCACTCTCTGACAGCAGAGGGCGCTGACGGAACAGCAGAAACGCAGCCGTTCTCCCGCTCATCACATAACCTAATACATAATACTTAAAGACTTAAGGCTATTCATTTTCAAACAAGCATTTTATATTTTAATCTGGACTAAATTACATGCCCTAGATATTGTTTGAATATGTTCTGACTGTTGTTCAATCACATACTTTACAGTAAGGCTCCATTATTTAACATTAGTTCATTCATTAACAAACTGACAATGAAAAATACTTCTAAAGCTTGTATTAATCTTAGGTAAATGTACATTTCAGCATACCTATTGTTCTTTATAATTATTTTGCACTTTAATGCAAATCTGTTTAAATTAAAATCTGTTTTAAACATTTGTTTACTTTATACATTTTTGTGTATTGCTTTATTGTATTTAAATGTTTGGTTCTTTAGTTACAAGAAAGTTATTAAACCTGTTTATAGTATGACAACACTTTTTTTGCAGCTTATTTCAATATCGTGATAATACCGTATACCGTGATAAAAGCTTCAGCAATTAATCACAACATGAAAATCTTCTTCGTTGTTATTAATGAGCTTCGGCTTTCCACAAGCAAGCCAACAAAAAAATAACTCAAGCAGAGTGCGCCTACAGGGTTAATGTAATGTAAACTTAAAACACTTACTGTCCTCCATCAGCGACTCCAACAAACTGGTGGCCGAGTCAACTCCACCCTTCCTCCCGTTGCTCGCCGGTCTATGGCCGTAGATACCGTCCATCTGTTCGTACCACTTCCAGCTTTTTCGGTTTGAACCACTGAGGCCGTTGTGGTCATTTACAGCTCTGTAATCACTTTTCAGTTTTTTTTACTTTTCCCTACATTGCTGGAAAGTCCTGTTGTAGCCATGTGTGGACAGCAGTTCGGAGACTTCTTGATAAACTTTTTCGTTCCTCATTGCCCCATCAAGCTCTCGCTGGATCCTCTCTTCAGCAACCAAACAAAGGAAAGTCTGCACCTCCTCGTTTGACCACGGCATATACTTCCGAGTTACCATAATAGTAAATATCATGCAATCTCTGGACAAACTATTTAAGAACGGCTGGGTTATTCAGGAGACTCCGCAATGATGACGCAGTGAATAGTTACGATTCTCTCTGACCAATCAGCAGTCTGCGGTGTGTTCACGTCACATTTTAGTATCGCCTCAGCTCGCTCAGAACCTCGCCGGAGGTGGTACGAAAAAAAGTACCTGTGGAAAAGCGCCAAAAGTGTGGTACGCAGGCTCCCTCTAGTGGCACGCAGAGGAATCACTAAATTAAAGTTAGGCTATTTTCAAAAACACTCTCTCTGAAGGCACAGATGTAGCAACTATGCAAAGTCTTCTTTTCATAACAGCAGTCGACCCTTCATATACTGTTTGCCTTGCTTTCCACCAAGCCAGTGGGTCTTCCGTTCTTGGAATCGAGGTCTCTGCGAGGCAAGATACCCTCTCATTTGCAGTTGGATGCTTTGTTTGCAAGTGTCTTCTAAAATTTGATGTCGATCCTCCTTGGCCTGAGTAAACAATGTTACAAAGCTTGCATTTTGCTTTCTGGGGTCCAACCTCAGAAGCCACATACAGCTTCTTTTTCTGGAGGTCATCTTGTGTGGCGGCCCTTTCTACCTGTCTGCCTTGGTTGTTGTTTGTAACCTTTTGATTGATATTTGGTGTGTATTTATTGGTGTGTTAATTGATCGATTGATCAATGTTTATGTCGGGTTCTTCCAAAAAATTTTCAGGAGGCAGTCATCAAGTCAACAAAATCTTGATTTATTCAAGAGGGGGAAAACAAATAACTTATACAAGGGTCACATCAAAATAAATAAATAACTAAATGCAAGGGAAAACCAACGTGAGCTCTGGGTCTCTGATGTTCTATGACCGGGATCCCTCCCCAGAACTGACTCGCCATCACAACCAAACTTATTTTTAAGAAATTAGACCAAACCATTGCATTACCCAGGGGTCTCACAAATGTCTCATTTCATGGTTCACATTTTAAAGAAAAAAAATATTCACACAAATAAACTCCAGAAACATATGAAAACTCACATACACCATAAAGTAATAATAAAAATAAATATACACAAAATATTATACACAAAAGTATATCCATTCAAATGAACAAGATCAGAATTGTCATAGTGATTGTGAAAAACTGTAACCTTTAAACTTTAAATTAACTTTTTCAAACTTTCAGGTCTAGCTTTATCAAGCTAACATCAAAGTGTGTTTACAAACTTTACTCTAGTTTGACACTGTATGCCTATTTTCAGGTATTTTTAGACTCAAATTTACTTTAAATGTATTTTTAAAGTAGAGAGAAAAAAAACCCAGGAAAATTCATAACATTTTTATGCATTTCAGTGCTGATACACACACATATAAATAAATTAATATATAATGTATATTATATAAAAGGTATTCTCCTAAACAATACAGTTTTAACCTTTAGATCAAGTCTAACAGTCTTTACTAGTTTCCTAATATTTTCAGCTCATCCTTGAACAACATGTATTTAAGTCTATATTTCATTAATACATTAAACTCTGAATTTCTGTCATCTCTTGTAATATTTGAATGTGTGCACGTCTGTGATTGTAGACTGTCGCGTGTGAAGGGGACTTTTATTTTGGTGTGGTGATGTGACGTCATAAGGCTGCGCCGCGCTCCTGCCTCTGTTGTGATTCTGCTGAAGAAAGGTTTGTGTTTTAAGCGTTTAAAACTATAGAAATCATCTTCAAAGTTGTGCAGGCGACGCAGATCGAATGGTTTATTATTCAATGCTTTATCTAACACTTATAAACGTTGTGTGAGTAAAGTAACAGACGCAGTTTTGTTTGGCGCCAGAGCGCCTAAAGTTACGGACTGCTGTTTCTCCGAGTATTGGCTTGATTGCAAATGTGATGCTGATCTTGTACAAAAGTACAGTGCGTTTGAACGATTGAATGAATGACTCGCACATATAGACTTGACGCCACCTACTGGCTGCTTTATTTTCATATTTATACTTTGCATGGATTTTTATTTAAAATAGCAATCTTTTAACTAAGTTTAACTTGTACATAGCCTTTTTCTAAATTCAAAATCTTATATTTAAAACATTCATACAACATTATTTACCCATGAGCTGTAAATGTGTAATGCCACTTCAGATAGAGCTGCTGTGCCACTTCTGCAGTGCAAAGATTGATCTTTTGATGCTGATTTAATTAGATTGGTAAAAGTCTGATTGTGTCTTATTGCTCTAACTGAATTTATTGTTTAAATGAACATTTAAAAAAAAAAATTCTATTTTAATTGAAGAAATTGACAAAAGATGATGCATACATTTAATAAGATTAGGAAACATTGCTCTTATAATGGTAAAAATTCCCCTGGACATTAATTTAAAGGGCCAAAGATCGTCCTGTAATGGGAAAGTTATAATTGGAATGCGTGTTATTGATCAGAAAGTGCTCCTAAATTTCTGACTGTGCTCCTAATTTTAAAAAAGTGCTCTTCAAGAAAAATGTAAGCGTAGAGCCGTGAGAAGATGAGTGGGGTGAACTGAAGAGAAGAAGCACCAACATGATGTGTGAATCTGAAGGATCTGAAGAGATTATGAATGGAGGAATGGGCTCTGGTCTCTTCTCAGGTGTTCTCCAAACTCATCAGCCATTATAGGAGAAGACTCAGAGCTGTTATCTTGGCAAAAATGCGATGTGATTCATTGTGAAAGATGTGTATTAGAGAAAAACATTCATTTCATAATAAGATTTTCCCCCCATTTAAAATGTTTATTGTCCAATGAAAGGTTAGAATTTTATACATTTTTAGAACAAAAGATCAAAAGGTTTAACAACGCAGATTTATTTTCACAGCCTTCTTTGGTCACATTTACCAAGGGTATGAATAATTTCGGGCGTGACTGTGTGTGTGTGTGTGTGTATGTATTTATATATGTGTGTATGTATATATATATATATATATATATATATATATATATATATATATATATATATATATATATATATATATATATATATATATATATATATATATATATATAAATATAAATATTACTTCACTGAGCTGCCAAATTAAAGCATTTACATATACCTTCTCGCTTCATGTTTTGTCCCACTCCCGCCTGCATAAAAGTATAAATAGATTTTTTCTGATACAGTTTCAAGTAATTTAACGTAAGAGCAAAAGCGTGCATGGTTTGGCGTGGCAGAATGTGCGCAAAGTGTGCTCCCTTCGTAATTCCTAAAAAGCTATCATCTCAGTTGATCGTGATCCGCGGGAGTGCAGGTCCTGTGGTCGTCCCACTGGAGTGCAGGTTTCTAGACCAGGGCCTAAGGAGACTAGGGATGGGTATCGTTAAGGTTTTAACGGTATTACTACTCTAACCGATACTGCTTATCGATCCGGTACTTTAACGGTATTCCTATCGGTTCTTTTTTTATATTTTTCTTAAAGGGGTGGTTCCGGGGTTTTTTTAGGCTTGGTTGTGTTTATGGGGCACATATAACATGTCTTAATACTCCTTTTTTTTTAAACGCCGTATTTTTCTTATATTTTACCTTTATTCCACACCGCTGTCTCCACTGTCCTTTGAACGGCTCGTTGGCTTCCTGCTTCTGTGGAGATTTTTTCCCTCCGAAAAACGCAATGGTCTTAGATTGGTTAGATGGCGAAACGTAGTTTGTAGTTCTGCAACAGCTCTCTCTCTTTCGTAATGACTGCTACGTGCTCGCCCACTTTGTTGCGTGTTCGCGGGGGCAGTGTTTATGTTAAAGGGATAGTTCACCCAAAAACGAAAATTTGATGTTTTTCTGCTTACCCCTAAGACAGGGGTCTCCAAACTCGGTCCTGGAGGGCCGCTGTCCTGCAGAGTTTAGCGCCAACCCCAAATAAACACACCTGAACCAGCTAATTAGTGTCTTACAAGGCCCTAGTTAGACACCGATTAGCATGTTCAGGTGTGTTTAATTGGGGTTGGAGCCCCAAAAAACAAAGTCTATCTCACCACAGTGGCTCTACAATAATCATACAATGCGACGACAATAGTTTTTGTGCGCAAAAAAAAATCAAAATAACACCTTTATCCAACTTGTTCTCGACTTCCGTGTGTGCCTCCACGACGCATGCGCGAGAATATGACGTAGCGCCGGTGTTCGGGAATCGATGAAATACACACTTAAGCCCCATTTTGAGCACTACGCCGAGACCTAAAGCACGATCAATGTAGAATCCAACAGCTTAGACACGCGCGTCTTCCTCTGCTCGTAAACAAATCGCTTCTGGGTCATATGTCCGAACGCCGGATCTGCGTCATATTCTCGCGCATGCGTCGTGGAGGCATACACGGAAGTCGAGAACAAGTTGGATAAAGGTGTTATTTTGATTTTTTTTGCGCACAAAAACTATTGTCGTCGCATTGTATGATTATTGTAGAGCCACTGTGGTGAGATAGACTTTGTAACGACGTTTTAAGTGCCTTTCATGGATCTTGGAAGTGTCAATGTACTGAATGCCAATGGAGGCCTGTGTGAAGCCTTTCTCAGCCATCAGCTTTCAACTAAAATATCTTCATTTGTGTTCCGAAGATGAACTGAGGTCTTACGGGTGTCCAACGACATGAGGGTGAGTAATTAATGACAGAATTTTCATTTTTGGGTGAACTAACCCTTTAAGTAACTTAAGGAAGGTCTACTAACATTAAGTAACATGGCCTACAAAGAAATCTAATAAAGTAATGAAATGTAAAATAACGCTGCATAGTTTTCATTGTAGAATTGATAGAGCTGCGCATATTTTCTCTTTGCCTTTTGTTGTTTGATTCACATTAATGGCCCAATCGTCAGCTGGTTTATTAGACGCTGCCCCTTTAAGACCGAATGCAGCTCTAATAATATCTCATTCTCCCATTTCTCCAAACTATTTACACCCATTTAAGACATAAACTGTGTTTAAGTGACTACTCTACAATCCATATTCTATTTGTTGTGTATTTAATTGTTTAGATGCGCACACAAAGTCTAATGTATGATGTGCAAGTTGGTCCGTTTTCACAGCACACACACACACACACACACACACAAGCCGCCTTGAAGTTGGAAACAGCGTCTCTTCCGTGGATTATTGTGCATTTAATAGCTCTTTGTATCACCAAATATATCCTGCATTTTAGCAACTGTAGACACTGCCTTTTACAACAATCACTGATTCTGACATTGAGTTTAGGGCGAAATGACAGCTCGCTGCTGTGAAGGGAAGGAAGTTGCGCTCGACAGAACACGGCTAGTTTATAATAGTTTTACCTCATATCTTCTTTTTGTAATCCTCAAAAAAATTATATTAATATCACAGCTGTAAATTGTAAACTTTTGTTTAGTTCTCTTGGCCATCGTCACTCATTAAACTGGGATTGTTGTGTTGTGCTCGCCGTAGATCTCTCTCTCTCTCTACCGATAGCGTCAGAGCTTGTCGATTCTGCGGTCTTTCATAATTTAGCACCGGGGCTCATTTAATACCGGGTTTCGGGACCCATCCCTAGGGGAGACTGGTGGCTGAAGTATCTCCATGTCTGGGCTGTTGTCGGAGCATTGACCAAGGAGAGTGTTGGGGGGAACAGGTTTCTTTATGAAAACTCTCTATGGGTCTGTTTCTTTTCATTGTTCGTCGTGCTGATGCTGATTATTGTTCGTCGTGCTGATGCTGATTATTGTTCGTCGTGCTGATGCTGATTGCTGTAACTGATTCTCTGCTGCTCGGGCGCAATTTCATTTCACACAGCACAGAGCAGTGTAGGTGTACAGGAATATCTGGACAACAGCCAATCAGAGGCAAAGACCTGCCCCATCTCTGTCTCTGATTGGTTTAGACCACGATATGATCCAACCATAAGTAAGAGTTCTGTCAAAGGAGAACAAACGCTACGGCTTCGTTCGTGGAGAGGAAGTGGACGAGAGGATATAAGGTGCAAAGGTGCGACCTGGGAACATTTTTAGTTGCACCCTTACAAATTTTGGTTGCACTCTAGAGCCCTGTATGTATATAGTGTCTGTATAATTTGTGTTGATTATTAGTTTGTAGTGCTAGATTTGAGGTTTACTGAGACTGCTGATACCGAACTAGAGCTGATTGAAACCTACTCTTTTTCTTTCTGTTAATTATTCTCATCTTAAACAGGAAAAACTCCTGGAGAAGTGAATGAGATCCCCGTGACACTATTATAAAGATGGAGTTTATTAAAGAGGAGAGTGAAGACCTGAAGATTGAAAATGTATTCAGTTTGAAACATGAAGAAACTGAGGAACAAACAGAGAAAGAGGAGAGTGAAGACGTGAAGATTGAAGAAACATTGAGAGTGAAACATAAAGAAACTGAGGAACACACAGAGAAAGAGGAGAGAGAAGACGTGAAGACTGAAGAAACATTGAGAGTGAAACATGAAGAAACTGAGGAACAAAGAGAGAAAGAGGAGAGTGAAGATGTGAAGATTGAAGAAACATTGAGAGTGAAACATAAAGAAACTGAGGAACAAACAGGTTGGTTTCATTCTCAAAGCTGAACTCACTCATTTGATAATTATTAAAATCTCCAGCTCTATAGAAATGAAGGATATTTGTGAAGAATGTCTTGTTAATGTCCTCAATCCTGCTGGTTGAAGTAAACTTGGCATTCATCAAGTCTACACGTCCGCAGATCCTCTCATTATAACAAGCAAAGCTTATGCACGATACGGTCGCACAAGGGTTAATCACGTCTGCTTTCGCTCTAACTGATTTGCTGAAATGAAAACAGGAACGTTAATAGAATTGAGTGCCAACCAATGACAATGGCATTTGTGCATTAGTTCCACCCATTTCCGGAGAATCTGCATATCTTCGACTTATTCTTAAAAGCTGAATAATTCAGCCACTGCGCAATATCCCCAAATTACAGCGAGATGGCGGGTGTTCATTTCATACTGTGTGTACAATGGTAGCTTATTTACAGTGAGGAGAACAAGTATTTGATACACTGCCGATTTTGCAGGTTTGCCTACTTACAAAGCATGCAGAAGGCTGTAATTTTTATCAAAGGTACTCTTCAACTGTGAGAGACGGAATCTAAAACAAAAATCGAGAAAATCACATTGTATGATTAAGTAATTAATTAGCATTTTATTGCGTGACATAAGTATTAGATCACCCACCAACCAGTGAGAATTCCGGCTCTCACAGACCTGTTAGTTTTTCTTTAAGAAGCCCTCCTGTTCTCCACTCATTACCTGTATTAACTGCACCTGTTTGAACTCGTTACCTGTATAAAAGACACCTGTTCACACACTCAATCAAACAGACTCCAACCTCTCCCCAATGGCCCAGACCAGAGAGCTGTGTAAGGACATCAGGGATAAAATTGGAGACCTGCACAAGGCTGGGATGGGCTACAGGACAATAGGCAAGCAGCTTCGTGAGAAGGCAACAACTGTTGGCACAATTATTAGAAATGGAGGAAGTTCAAGATGACAGTCAATCTCCCTCGTTTTGGGGCACCATGCAAGATCTCACCTCGTGGGGCATCAATGATCATGAGGAAGGTGAGAGATCAGCCCAGAACTACACGTCAGGACCTGGTCAATGACCTGAAGAGAGCTGGGACCACAGTCTCAAAGAAAACCATTAGTAACACACTACGCCCTCATGGATTCAAATCCTGCGCAAGGTCCCCCTTCTCAAGCCAGCGCATGTCCAGGCCTGTCTGAAGTTTGCCAATGACCATCTGGATGATCCAGAGGAGGAATGGGAGAAGGTCATGTGGTCTGAGGAGACAAAAATAGAGCTTTTTGGTCTAAACTCCACTCGCCGTGTTTGGAGGAAGAAGGATGAGTACAACCCCAAGAACACCATCCCAACTGTGAGGCACGGAGGTGGAAACATCATTCTTTGGGGATGCTTTTCTGCAAAGGGGACAGGACGACTGCACCATATTGAGAGGAGGATGGATGGGGGCATGAATCGCAAGATCTTGGCCAACAACCTCCTTCCCTCAGTAAGGGCATTGAAGATGGGTCGTGGCTGGGTCTTCCAGCATGACAACGCCCCAAAACACACAGCCAGGGCAACTAAGGAGTGGCTCCGTAAGAAGCATCTCAAGGTCCTGGAGTGGCCTAGCCAGTCTCCAAACCTGAACCCAATAGAAAATCTTTGGAGGGAGCTGAACGTCCCGAAACCTGAAGGATCTGGATAAGGTGTGTATGGAGGAGTGGGCCAAAATCCCTGCTGTAGTGTCTGCAAACCTGCTCAAGAACTACAGGAAACGTATGATCTCTGTAATTGCAAACAAAGGTTTCTGTACCAAATATTAAGTTCTGCTCTTCTGATGTATCAAATACTTATGTCATGCAATAAAATGCAAATTAATTACTTAAAAATCATACAATGTGATTTTCTGGATTTTTGTTTTAGATTCCGTCACTCACAGTTGAAGAGTACCTATGATAAAAATTACTGTAAGTGGGCAAACCTGCAAAATTGGCAGTGTATTAAATACTTGTTCTCCCCACTATATGTCAAAATATGTAAAAAACAAAAAAAAACGGGACTTGAAAAACATGACTTAAGTTAGGACTAGGGGTCGACCAATATGCGTTTTTCAGGACTGATACCGATACCGATTATTACAGATCAAGTAGACCGATAACCAATCGGTTTTGAAAATGGCCGATACAGATAACCATAAAAATGCTTAATATCGGCGATGATAATCGGCCATGCCGATAATCGGTCGACCCCTAGTTAGGACTTGAGACTTGCTTGATATCAATAAAATACTAGAATTGACTTTGACTTGAGACTTGACTCAGACTTCAGTTAAATTCCTAAAAAAAATCAGTCTTTTGCTTAATAAATATCTGTTTTTGAACACATCGCTACCTTAGGGAACACGTGACACAGCAGGCAAGCAGAGAGCTAGCGTAAGTGCATTGACAGTCGTGACTGAACATGAAAGGCGCTACACCAAGTATAATTGAGTTGGGGTACCAGGATTATGTGAATTTCAAGTTTCCATGGTAATCAGTCGCTCACGGGTCATGGTACGCTCATGCTCACACCCACACTGTATCCATCATCAAAGAGATCATGATGAGTTCAAAGCGGTTAAAGACCTCTTCACTCTGTTGTTTTCAACACCTGTTCTGAGTGTGCTCCGGGACAACAGATGTTGTGTTAACAGGGTGTCCGCGGGGTTGTAAAAGGTAGTAAATTAAATTTTGTTTGTAAAAAGGGTTGTAAAAAGCCAAAATTAAGGGCCATAAAAAGTAGTAAAAAGTAGTAAACATCATCTGACGAGGTATTACATTTTCGAGGCCAATTTTTTTAGATACATTTTCAATTTGTGTTAAGTACAGGCCTTTTTTTCTACAATTTGCGTGGATTTATTTATTTGTTGAGAGTAGGACCTGCGCGATATCATGTGAGGTGGTGTTCATTCGCGCGCGCGCTGAAACAAACTGGGTCCGCGGCTGGGTTGCTGCCAAGCATGTAGGTGAGCTCGCTTCCATTCAGTAAGTAAAGTATGGGGAAATGCAAGTTTTCGGACCTCTGGCTGGAGGACTCACGATTTAAAGACTGGCTTAGGCCAGTAGTTTGCAACAGCCGCGAGGCTTATTGCCACGTTTGCAAGAAGACAATTAATATAACTTGGGTGGGGGTGAATGGCGTCAAATCGCATATAATCATATAGCAGCCACCAAGATGCGCGGACGTAGCGAGCAGCTTCCCATTTCAATGTTCTGCGCTACGGATGCATCAACGACCTCAACCTCCACTGCTTTGCCCTCAACCCTGACTGCTCTCCCGATTCAAACCACTGCCAGCAGTAACGTTAATCCTAGCAGCATCATCATCAGGTAAGTGACAGACGTCAGACAGCAGACGCTATGCCCTATCACCACCGCTACATTGCGAACTGAGGTGCTGTGGTGTTTAGACCTTGCAACTAAACACCACTCTTTATATTTGAGCGATGGCATTGAAGAGCTGTTTCGAAATATGCAAGTTGCTTAAAGCTGGGCATACACTGTGCGATTTCAGCAAGGTTATCTACTCACACTGTACGAGTAGATCGCATGCGATGTAAAGCCAAAGCTCACGGTTTGTGCTCACACCATGGCTCACACTGTGCGGTCCGATCGTCAAACGCGACTTGTCTGCTCACTGTACGAGTGAAATATGCGCGAAAAACCTATAATAGAGACATAGCCTATCAAATGCATCAGCTATCGATATCAAGAGGATTTAGAATTTACAATTTATGTATAGGCCTATAAATGATTATTATTATTATTAGGGTAGGCCTACTTTTATTATTAAATTGATATTACATTTAATTTTCCCCCGTGATAATTTCATAATGCATCAATGCATAACCGACGCTGCATAATAATAGAATAGATAGATTAGCTTACTCCTCATTATTTAAATACATTTTGCCCAATTAAACAAGGAATTATAGGCCTATAATTAAAATGATTATCAGTCTATAATATGTCAGAACACTACAATAATATCAGTATTATCAGAAAGTAAGAGCAGCTTTATTTCAATACAACTTGTTTAACACGAAATGGGCCTATACTTCTCTTCTAATTTGTTTCACAATATGGGCCACAAGAGAAATATTAAGAATATAAATTCAGACAGTTATAGGCTATACGTTATCAGCATATGTTAAAGCAGATTTATATAAATAACGAGATATCTCTTGTCTCTGTGAGAATATGCGCCGAAAGCTTGTCAGATTTTACTTTCACTTTCTGTAGTGAATAATTGACTAGGTTTGAGACTTCACCGACTCTCGCGCACATTGCGTTTTTGTGTGATATCCACTGACTCGCCTTCATGATTTAAAACGAAAAAGTAAAAAAAACTATATTGCGCCGTGAAAATTGCTCTCGTTTCCCTCTGTACACTGCACGAACTATGAAGAAGATGTCTCCTTCCTCTTCTGTCTTTATTTCTATTCTCATCTCTGTGGGCTGAGTTGATGAGTTGATGTTAAGTTATAATGACCTCGTTACATTGTGATGCAATATGTTATTCCATTTGGAAAGATATTTCATTTACGCACCTATAGTTGCAGCTTGAAGTCGCGCTGGTATTAAAAAATATTTTTAAGGTATTAAAAAAGGTAGTAAAAGGTATTAAATTCAACTTAAGAAGTTCTATATATACCCTGGTTAAATACAACACAGAATATGTTGTGAAAATACACACGTGTTACAAAACACATTAATGTGTACTTTTTGTATACATCTAACACAATTGTGTGTTAAAAAATTATTTTATTATTTTTATATTGTATAAAAAGATTATTGTATACATGCTCTGTTTCCCTTCCCATTTCTTGTTAAACATGTCTTCTTTTCCACCTGTTATCTTGGAAAATTCAATGTCCACCTGCAGTGCATAAAACAGAAACAATGAAATATCAATATTAACAAATTATGAACCAACCTTTGCTCATCACCTTTGTTAAAAATATATTGCCACGGCTGGCATGTCTATGAAGACAGCCGCGAGATAAACAATATAATAATAACACCATATTATAATGCCGTGATCATAAGAGTCATAATTTAATACAATGAGAAAATAGAAATGTTAAATGTATTCATCCCATGATCAATACAATTTTAAAAAGCCAGGTGGCACAAAGTGGCACATTTTTACACAACACTCGTTGCCACAACGTGGTTTAACCTACCACATAGGATTTGGTAAAAGGACTATGTAGTAAAGTTTGTTTGTGTGGGAAGAAGGAGGCGGGAACCGGCGAACGTTCAATAGACTTTAATAAAATATTTTTTTTTTAACTTGCATAAGTGTGTTGCATCGTTCCTGTTAGATCTAAAAGGCACAGCATCGTTTTATAATTTCATTCTGTCTGAAAATCCAGTCTTGACCGGTGTCTTGTTTACAAATAAATCCACAGTTAAATGACATGAACAAATGCACAATGTCTTACCCACGTGAGCTGGAACTTAATTTAAACTTAATAAAACTTAATTAAATATAACAAAGTTCAACCACATTCCTAATTTTGGAATCCAAATGAATCTTATGCAGCATGTTTATTGCTTGGAAGTTCCGGTTTAGCTCCACGTAGGCCTATGTTATTTATCTATTACATGTCACGCACAAATCGGTAGGCAGGGCTACAGAATCAGGCGTTTGTCATCTTCGGTCAAGGTGGCGTTTCACTGCACTCTGATGTCATAGGGAAGCACATTCACAGATTGAGCATTTGTTGAGCCTGCTGTCAATAAAAGCTTTTCTTTGACTAACAAGGAAGTTTTCAGCTCCGAAACTTACAGGATATTCTTATATTACCATGACCTTTTATAAATCAAAAGCTCAAGTTGATTTCTCAATTCATGACCCCTTTAAAAATGTCCTGGCTAATCCAAGTATTATAGTGGCAGTAAATGCAACCCAGGCTCATTGCAAATACGTGACTCTGCCTACATTTTTGCAAACCCTCAAATATGTACCCCCAGGTACGTTTCCCTGCACTTTTCGGGTGAAACGTCCACTAGAGGCGCTAAGTGGTATCAGTTTTTCTCCTTTCCAGATGCGTGTTTATTAAAGGTTATAAAGGCTTCAATATCCGTAAATGATGTTCAGTCTTCTCAGTATATACGAAGTTTAATATCAATTAATTAATTCCGAGCTTTTGAGGTGCCAAGGATGCGTGTCTAAGGAAAACATGACCATACTGTCAGGATGGATCGCACTTCAAGTTCACCGAGGTAAGTTACGTTGTTAACCGATACAGTTGGTAATTGCCTCGCAAACGGAACAACAAATTTTAAAAATGTATGTGTATGTTTTAGTTTTCTGTGTTTATTGAAATAAAACGGAGGGGAATTGCGCGCAAATCACCTTGTTGATTACGTACTAAACCGCACAAAACGAGTTGGCAAACTATTCTTGAAAGGCCAGCAATTAATAATTGTATATGTGTCTCTGGTGTCTTACTAAGCATTAAACAGTTAACTGTAAGCCGAATATAAGATATCGAAAGCATAAATAATTAACGATGGTTTTGTCAGAACGTTTAGTCAGGTGGTTAATATGTACTCGGTGAAACGTATAGTAGTTTACCAGTGGACACCCTTAAGCCTAGTAACGTTAAATAAAATATTCTAAATTGACCCCATGATCTCAATTGATCTCTTTTGTTTTCAGTACGCTTGCTTCTCTGTAATTAGTTCACATTTAGGTCCAATAATTTGCTTACGATGCCTTCCAAAAATTACTAGGCAGGCCTAGCATTAGGCCTAATACAATAAATGAAATGTTTATTATTTTTTTTAAATGATTGACGACCATATATTAATTTGTTTAGTCATACTTGATTTTTGTTTATGATTGATATAATTGTACATTTATTTGTAGTGTAGGATATTGCAACTGTCCTGTATAGTCTCTTAAATGAAATGAAAAATGAAGGGAATATTTTATGTCATAGCGCATATTTTACAGATATTATTATTATTACTATTATTATTGAAGAGGTTCTAAAATGCGCAATACGCAAAATATTCGTTTGACGTCACAGTTCAGACTGAATGGGGTGGGGAAACGTTTTGTCATTATTTTTTGCGTACTAACGTAACATTCACATTGAACGAATCTGCACGTTGTCATTTTAATCCACATTTATTTTTACATAGAAAAAAAACGACAGTTTGCAACAAGATTTGGGTAGGTTCATGTTTAAGTCTATAATATAATAGAATGTAATTGTGACATCAAATACATTAGAGATAACAGATTAAGTTTATTATCAATTTATGTACATGCTAGCAGACAGCTTTGGGTTAGCACCCCCTATCATAGTTCTTTATTTCATCAGTACATAAACAGTGTCAATCAAGTAATTTTTTTTATAGCATTTATTTATTTATATGTATTTATTTATTTTACAGACACTTGAGATACTATTGCTAATATTGCTCTTTTTTTCTGTCCAGGAATCCCCGGGAGCACGAAAAAGACGTGCCAGAGTTGCAAGGCCATTATCAATGTTGCCTTCAAAACATGTCCTGCATGTAAGACTTGCCAGCCCTACAAGGCAAAACTGCAAAAGAAGAGGGAAAGATTTAAATTAAAAAAATCTGATTGGGCTGCTTCAGTCCAAAAAAACTGCAACAGGACTGTTGTTATTAATAGCAGTTATTGTTTGGTAAGTGTTTTAACTGCATGTTTGTAATATAAGTGACCACTTATTATTTAACTTATTAATATAATTAATAAAGCATATACAGCTCTGGAGAAAAATAAAAGACCACTTAACATTATATCTTATTTTTTTTCCAGAACTAAATGTGAAATGTTACATGTCATTAACATGTTAAATATTTTGTAATATTGACAGTGGACCTTGCTCATGCAACATAAGGAGAGGGAATTTCTGTTTAAATAATTAATGAAATCATTTAATTGCAAACAGTCTACAATAAATATGTTTTGTTCTTCCCCTTTTTTCATGGCCCTTTGTCTGTAGATTGAAGTATTCACTTCAAGCAAACTGATTTCTTACTGAATTTTGTGTATAAATTAGTTACACGCATCTTTTTATTATTATTTCAGCTTGACAAGTTGGCTGCTCTTGAACTCCATCCTATACTGCTTCTTGGAAAGATTACAGAGAACAGTATTGTGGCTGATGCCATTTTAGGTGGTGACCATGTTTTAGATGAGGATCTCCTCCAGAGGTTGAAGACTGTTTATGAAGCAGTATTAAAAAGTTTGTTTTCTTGAATTTTCTTGCGTTTTCTTGCATTACATTTAATTAACTTTATTATACTTACAATCATTTATTGTAGAGTGTGCGTTTATTTGTAAGTGTGTAGTGCACTAGGTTGGGTAATGTATCAGTTTTACAAAGGATCCAGTTATAATTTCTTAATCTAAACAGTGATACAATACTCACTTGCTGTAAACATTTTTGTTTTTGCTATAATTTTAAAACTTTGTTGTCATCTCAAAGTTCATTTTCAGAGAAAGAAAAAGGGGACTAGACCACAGCTGCAGCAGCCCAACACCACTGACCCGCCAGACCTGCAGCAGCCCAACACTGCTGCCCTGCCAGAGCTGGACCCACAGCCAGAGACCTCCACACTCAAGTTCCACAAGCTAAAACTATCAAGTGCCACAAAAAGAAAGAAAGGTAAAATGATGCACCAAGTTTTAAACAACAATGTGAAATGTATTTTTCCATGATGTTTTAACAATATAATCTTTAACTCTAGAGTTAAGATGCACAAAGGTGAACACAAGATGCACAAAGGTGAAGTATCTAAGTCAAAGATGGCAAATTATTAGCCTGGTTAAAACCAGACCATTCTCAGTAGTAACTTGGGTTATGGTCTGGCAAAGCTTCATAGACAAATCATTTCCAAAGGGGCGTCACCAACGGGCGTCGCTCAAATACCTCTCGGCGCAATTGGATAGACCTAAAACCAATCAGAGCGATGAGGGAGATGACGTATGCAGAGCGACGGAGAAACATCATATGCTGCGTTCCACTCCAGTTTTAGACACACACTTGCAAACTTCCCTAAGCACTTCCCCTCGGGGGAATCCCCGCCGCCATTTAGTTAATAGTCCACCTACTCTGCTAATGGACAAGCATGTTCTTGACAGTATCACTCAGTATATATTTGTATATTTTAGGCTACAATAAAACAAAATATATGATAAAACACCACTCTACCTCTTTTAATTTTCATTAAAAAAAATATTAAACATATTATAGCCACACAAATGTAGTGCAGGCAATGCATATTATCTTCAATGCATGTTTATAACAAAACGAAATATAAAAAACCCAGCCTCTTTTCGTTTACATTTAAAAAAACACACACATTAATGTGTGCATAATATAGGCTATGATTATCACTGTAATAAATTAAATATGACATTAAACACAACCCAGTTTCTTTTCATTAAATGTCAGTTTATGTGTGATCAATAGCAATTATAAAAGTATAAGTAAAAGGTATAAGAAGCTATACAATAAATAAAGCAATTCAGTCAAAGTCAGCGCTAGGAGACTACGGTAAAGTTTAATAGCTTAAAAATATAAAGTTATGAAACTTCACTTTGCCCTTAGACAAAACGATCTGTCAGGGAACAAATTATAGATTAATAAGAGCAAAGATCAGCCATTAGATCTACAACAGACGAATCATATCTGATGTTTAACCACTACAGAGACATCAGAGCCAGCGGCAGACGGCAGAAGGACTGGCCGAGGAAAGGCTGCTCTCGCTGGGGTTAATGAGCGCTGAGCGCCGCTGATCCGCTGGAGCTCACAACTCCGAAAACGGCAGATCAAATTTAAAAAAATGTGTTCTCTTTATAAATAAACCACAGATTCGAGTGTTGTTCTTTGCTTGGGTTTTAACGAAAAGGAAAAGTTTAAATCGCTTAAAACAGACGCGATAGCTGATTCGAACGAGTGATGCTCACCGGCGGAAAATCTGCTTCAACGTCGCTGCGCTGTCGTCATCTTGTAAAGCCCGCCCCAACATTTCTGATTGGTGCCTCGATTTCTAGGCATTCGAAATGGGCTTGAATGGGCTCTTTGCCAGACTACTTGCAGAGCAAATCTAAATTTGACGGAAGTTGTCTGGGTTTTCCCAGGCTAGCAAATTATGTTAGTTGACATGTATTAAAGGTCAAATTATTTGTTTTAAATTAAATATTGTATGTATTTATGAAAGAGCTCTGGCTCCATTCTCTTGACTGTAATGAAATGGTTGTTCTTTTAGATTTATCAAGGAGATTGAAAATGCTCTCTTTTTTGTTTTTCCTTCTTGTTTTCTGTCAAAAATCTTTCTTGAATTTTCTTGCTTTTTCTTGCATTCATTTAAATAACTTTATAATACTTACAATCATTTATTCTAGAGTGTGCGTTTATTTGTAAGTGAGTTGGTGGTCCAGTGGGTTAAACCATGGAACTGACACACAGAAGGTTGCTGGTTCGATCCCAGCGGTCACCACCAGTGTGTCCTTGAGCAAGGCATTTTACTCCATGTTGCTTCAGGGGGATTGTCCCTGTAATAAGGGCACTGTAAGTCGCTTTGGATAAAAGCGTCTGCCAAATGCATAAATAAATAAAGTGTGTACTGCACTAGGTTGGGTAATATATCAGTTTTACAAAGGATCCAGTTATAATTTCCTAATCTAAATACTGATATAATACTTACTTGCTGTAAACATTTTTGTTTTTGCTATAATTTTAAAACTTTGTTGTCATCTCAAAGTTAATTTTCAGAGAGAGAAGAAGGGGACTAGACCACAGCTGCAGCAGCCCAACACCGCTGCCCCGCCACACCTGCAGCAGCCCAACACCGCTGCCCCTCCACACCTGCAGCAGCCCAACACCGCTGCCCCGCCACACCTGCAGCAGCCCAACACCGCTGCCCCTCCACACCTGCAGCAGCCCAACACCGCTGCCCCGCCACACCTGCAGCAGCCCAACACCGCTGCCCCTCCACACCTGCAGCAGCCCAGCACCGCTGCCCCTCCACACCTGCAGCAGCCCAGCACCGCTGCCCCTCCACACCTGCAGCAGCCCAACACCGCTGCCCCGCCACACCTGCAGCAGCCCAACACAGCTGCCCCGCCAGACCTGCAGCAGCCCAACACAGCTGCCCCGCCAGACCTGCAGCAGCCCAGCACCGCTGCCCCTCCACACCTGCAGCAGCCCAGCACCGCTGCCCCTCCACACCTGCAGCAGCCCAGCAACGCTGCCCCTCCACACCTGCAGCAGCCAAACACCGCTGCCCTGCCAGACCTGCAGCAGCCCAGCACCGCTGCCCCTCCACACCTGCAGCAGCCCAGCACCGCTGCCCCTCCACACCTGCAGCAGCCCAACACCGCTGCCCCTCCACACCTGCAGCAGCCCAACACCGCTGCCCCGCCAGACCTGCAGCAACCCAACACCGCTGCCCCGCCAGACCTGCAGCAGCCCAACACCGCTGCCCCGCCAGACCTGCAGCAGCCCAACACCGCTGCCCCGCCAGACCTGCAGCAGCCCAACACCGCTGCCCCGCCAGACCTGCAGCAGCCCAACACCGCTGCCCCGCCAGACCTGCAGCAGCCCAGCACCGCTGCCCCGCCAGACCTGCAGCAGCCCAACACCGCTGCCCCGCCAGACCTGCAGCAGCCCAACACCGCTGCCCTGCCACAGCTGGACCCACAGCCAGAGACTTCCACAGTCAAGTTCCACAAGCTAAAACCATCAAGTGCCACAAAAAGAAAGAAAGGTAAAATGATGCACCAAGTTTTAAACAACAATGTGAAAATAATTTTTCCATGATATTTTAACATTATAATCTTTAATTCCTAGAGCCGACTAAAAAAAGGAAAGAAGACAAGATGCACAAAGGTGAAGTATTTAAGTAAAAGATGGCAAATTATGTTAGTTGATATGTATTAAAGGTCAAATTATTTGTTTTAAATTAAATATTGTATTTTAACTGATGAAAGAGATCTGGCTCCGTTCTCTTGACTGTAATGAGATGGTTGTTCTTTTAGATTTTAGATTTATCTTTTTTCCCTTTTAAACAGAAAAATGTGCTGAATGCTTGGAACGGCTGGAGAACAACAGCTTCCCATACCAGAAAATATTAAAAAAGAGAATGATAAAAGTAAGTGAATACACTTAACAAATAAATCAGATTTCTCAGTTTGCCAATTTTATATAAAAATAGAATTAACACTTAACATTTAATGTCCAGTTAAAAGTTAGTTCACCCAAACATGTAAATTCTGTCATTAATTACGGTCCCTCATGTCGTTCCAAACCTGTAAGACCTTTGTTCTTCTTCATAACACAAATAAAGATATTTTTGATGAAATTTGAGAACTTTCTGACCCCACATAGATAGCAACACAGCCACTTTCAAGGCCTAGAAAGGTAGTAAAGACATTGGTAAAATAGTCCAGTGGTTCAACCTTAATGTTATGAAGTGACAAGAATACTCTTTGTGCGCATAAAAAATACTGGCTTTGTATTGACCAGCATCACACACATGTCGTGGTACTCACGTGAACATCGTAGGCCAATTGGCGTTATAGAATACTTTGAAGAATACTTGTGTGCAAAACAAAAACAATGACGTCTCCTATACTGTTTACGTAGTAAACACAGGGCAGCGTTTCATATTCTACGTCAGAACGACGACGGCCTTTGGCCTACGCTATTCATGTGAGCCCCATGACACATGCGTGCAATGCTGGCACAAAGCCGGCGTTCTGACATAGAACCCAGAAGTGCTGGACTGTGATTACAAAGTAAACAGTTGTCTGGTATCGAAGAGAACAAATTCCTCAATAAAGTAATTATTTTTGTTTGTTGTTTTTTTGCACAAAGAGTATTCTTGTCGCTTCATAAAATTGAGGTTGAACCACTGGAGTCACATGGACTATTTTAACAATGTCTTTACTGCCTTTCTGGGCCTTGAAAGTGACTGTTGTGTTGCTGTCTAAAATCTCTCAGATTTCATCAAAAATATATTAATTTGTGTCTAAAGATAAACAAAGGTCTTGAGGGTTTTGAACGACATGAGGGTGAGTAATTAATGACAGAATTTACATTTTTGTGTGAACTAACCCCTTTAAATATGCTACAATAACAATTTTGTTTGGTATTTTAGCGCATAAGAAAAAAACGTTTTATTTCCACTGATTAAAGGGTTAGTTCACCAAAAAATGAAAATTATCCCATGATTTACTCACCCTCAAGTCATCCTAGGTGTATATGACATTCATCTTTCAGACAAAGATAATCAGAGTTACATTTAAAAAGTCCCGGCTAATCCAAGCTTTATAATGGCAGTGAACTGTTGGGTCATTTTTGAAGTGCATCTATTCATCATATAACTGCTCCAAATGCCTCCGGGGGTTAATAAAGGCTTTCTGAAGTGAATTGGTGCATTTGTGTAAGAAAAATATCCATATTTAAAACTTTATAGACTAAAATAACTAGCATCCAATGGTCATCGGTATGCAGATCGACTTACGGTGAAAGAGTAACCCTTGACCCTTGAACCCTTGACGTATTGTTCGTATTGAAGAACGCAGAAGTGCAGAGGATAGAGCAAAACAAAACACTGGTCATGAATTAGAGTCTAAAACAAGGATTTTTAAAGAGAAATGGCAGAGGATTTTGATATAAAAGAAGAGGGGCTTGAGTCTGTTGCCCAGCACTATCAGCGAGAGGCGTCAAAGCGTGCAATGCTCCTGTGCATCACCTCAGGGGTTACTCTTCTGCTGTAAATTGAGCTATGTACCACTGACCGCCGGAAGCCAGTTATTTTAGCCTATGAAGTTTAAAATATAGATATTTTTCTTTATTAAAGGCAGGTGCGAACTTACCATTAGGCAAAGGTAGGCGACTGCCTGGGGCCCGCTAAAATACTTGTTATATACGATACGCGTTCAGCGCGGATGGACAAGCGGTTGCTGTGGTGTTCATTACCACAAGAACCGCATTTTCGTGCATCTTGTAGAAAGTGTAGGGCCTTATGATTTCCGCGATTCTGAAAACGCGTACAGGATCACGGAATACATTCATAAAACAGAATGTTATGGAATGAATGGCACAGGCGCGCGGTTTTGTTTACTACTGCAGCACACGCGATGCTCACCTTCACAATTAATTCACACAGAGACATAAATAATATTTAAATATGAATCCTGCATGTTTTTTGTCATTTAATATTCACATACACTAGTAGTCCATATTGAGATTTGATTGAAGTGTGCTGACTTGCATTGGATTTATTCATCCAAAATTTGACAAATTCTGTGTTAAACAGTAAATTCCATTTTTAAATACTCACATAAAAATGTCTTCAAGGCAACCTGTCAAAATAAAAGTTTGGACAGTATAGCATAGCCTATGCCTTAATGTAATAATTTTAACAGTATAGGCTAAGCCTAAACCTCTGTTGTGTAGCACTTTGAATGTACACAAATTAAAGGATTTGTTTAATTTTAAATTGGAATAAAAGATACATGTTGTATGCCTTCATTAGATTACCAGAAAAATTGTAATACATAAATTAAAGTTTCATGATTTCAATTAATTAGACATGTTCTTTGGTTAATACAATTTAATATAACCATCCAGAATTAAAAAAATAAAATAAAAAAAGGAATCTGGAATTTGGAAAAAAATAAATAAAACTGATTTCATAGGGCTCTACAAATGAATATATCATTCATCTGAAGTTATAATTAAATACGGAGCAACAGTGAGTGTTATGTAGATTGTTTTAAATGGCCATGCACAGTTGCTTTCCACACAGACACACTTCATTTTTGGTTGAAATAATTATGTGTAATAAGTTCCTTCAGTCTAATTGAAATTTGTGGGGGTGGAGGGGTCGTGCAGCAGCAGTCATCACAACAGTGAAAAGAGTGTCATTTTCTCAAAGGCAGAGAAAGACAGCCAGAACTCGGTTTACACCCATCAAAATTTCTAGTCACTTGGGGACAATATACAGGCTAGGGGAACTCATATTAATGTTAAAAAAACCTCATAAAATTAAATTTTATTATGCCATGGGACCTTTAACACCCGGAGCTGTGTGGAGCAGTTATATGATGGATGGATGCACTTTTATGATGGATAGATGCACTTTTATGATGGACGGATGCACTTTTATGATGGATGGATGCACTTTTATGATGGATAGATGCACTTTTATGATGGACAGATGCACTTTTATGATGATAGATGCACTTTTATGATGGACGGATGCACTTTTATGATGGATGGATGCACTTTTATGATGGATAGATGCACTTTTATGATGGACAGATGCACTTTTATGATGATAGATGCACTTTTATGATGGATAGATGCACTTTTATGATGGACGGATGCACTTTTATGATGGATGGATGCACTTTTATGATGGATAGATGCACTTTTATGATGGACAGATGCACTTTTATGATGATAGATGCACTTTTATGATGGACAGATGCACTTTTATGATAGACAGATGCACTTTTATGATGATAGATGCACTTTTATAATGGATAGATGCACTTTTATGATGGACAGATGCACTTTTATGATGGATAGATGCACTTTTATGATGGACAGATGCACTTTTATGATGGACAGATGCACTTTTATGATGGACAGATGCACTTTTATGATGATAGATGCACTTTTATGATGGACAGATGCACTTTTATGATGGATAGATGCACTTTTATGATGGACAGATGCACTTTTATGATGGACAGATGCACTTTTATGATAATAGATGCACTTGTATGATAGATAGATAGATAGATAGATAGATAGATAGATAGATAGATAGATAGATAGATAGATAGATAGATAGATAGATAGATAGATTTCATTTACCTAATTCACATTCAGTACATTAAGCATTGTACATATATTCGATTTTCTTGAGAATTACTTATTTTCTAATATGCTACATTTTTTCCCCCACAGGGGAACATAGAAGTCCTTGTAAGATGGGCTTCCTGCACATCATGGTACGTACTGAATTGTGAAATCAATATTCTGCCATCATTCAATAAATTTTAAATGGTTATAGTTTGTGCCTAAATCTTGTCTTTTTCTGTTATAGTGGAATCAAGTGGAAAGACTCTTGGGAGCCATCTTCTTTCATTGGGATTTAATCAGTTTTTTAATTATTTTTTAAAGAATTTTAACAGTTAAATGTAAATATTGATTCTTAAAGGTCTTTTATTTTCCTTATTATTATTTTACTGTTGTGAGTAAAATCATAATGGCTGTTTTGCTGCAGTTTGAAGTGTAAATCATACTGCTGTCATCATATGAGCAAAAATAAAGTCAAATTTCAAATGTTTGTTCTGACTGTTGAAGTACTTTTTCATCTAATTTATAATTAGCAGTGATTTGGGGTAAATTAGATAAACAAAAAATAAAAAGTTTGCTTTTATGCATAATATGATAGTTCTCATACCTCTGGTTACTTTCAATCAAATTGTAATCATTTGTAATCCACATGCATAATTTGCATATTTGTTAATACCAGCATGCCACGTATTATTATGAACACACTCATTATAAACACACATAGCACTTTATAACCTGGAATATGTGTATTATACACTAATATATCTATACTTTTCACAACGTGTGGATTATGTGTACATCATCCTTCTGACACTGTATGGTATTTAGTATGTCCATCCATTCATCTTCCTAGAATTAGTTCCACTCATTTGTTGGGTCCGCTTCACTCACACACATTTGATTAGGCTCAGGTTTTACGCCGGATGCCCTTCCTGAGCACCGGGTGTGCTAGGACACATTCACACTCGCACTCCTACAACATTTTGGCATATCCA
The DNA here is from genome assembly GCF_949357685.1 of Gobio gobio. Taxonomy (NCBI): domain Eukaryota; kingdom Metazoa; phylum Chordata; class Actinopteri; order Cypriniformes; family Gobionidae; genus Gobio; species Gobio gobio. The sequence goes on along the minus strand of NC_137097.1, from coordinate 22,438,939 downwards.
ATTCACCTAACCTGCCTGTCTTTGGACTGTAAGGGGAAACCGGAGCACCTGGAGGAATCCCATGCTGACACAAGGAGGCCATGCAAACTCAGGACAGAAAGGATTCCTGGCTCAGCCGGGCATCAAACCTTGCCATGAGGCGACAGTGTGCTACTGTGCCGCTCAATTCAGTGTGCCCATATTTAATTAGGTGCTTTATAAATATGGGTAACATAGGACCCCAGGAACACAAGACTCCCCATGGTGTTACCCAACAGGTTCCCAGTTACTAAAATATTTGCACAAACAGATCATGGGGTTTGTTTTTTGTTCCACTAAGGCACACAGACATTGAACTGAGGAGAGGTTTGTCCACGACAAACCCTAACCCTAACCCCTAACCCGGTCAGGATAACACCCAGAACCATATTGTCAATTGTATGTTGTTTTTTGTGCCAGCTGAGGGAAGTATGTCATTTAAAGATGTTGTATTGTGAAAAGGAAATAATACAGGTGTGGAGGTCTTGATATTCTGATATACATATTGCTACACCATAAAAAGCAGCTACATTTCTCCTGGGTAATTCATAACTTTAGTACTGCTGGAAAATGTGTTGTGAGAGTATTAAGCACACTTCATATGTCAAGTTGTTTTAATTTATTTTAACATGTATTATTATTATTATTATTTTACTTATAAACACTTACACATACAGCCTATGTAAACAAGTGAATGCTAACTAAACTGTTACTTTATTGTAATTAAGTTACTGTTACTTTACAGTGCATTAACCACTGTTGCATGTGGATGATACTACAAAATATAATTTTGACAAAATCAATAAAAAAAGCAAACAAATATATCTCAATTAGGGAGCGCATGTCCCAAGGTCAATTTTACACACACACACACACACACACACACACAAAAAAGAGTGGAGTCAATCCTTTCTTTAACTTTTTAATACAAAGTAGTGTTTGTTTTAACATTGTTTATTTCAGAAGTGAAATTTACAATGTTGTAAATTGTGACAGATAAAATAAAAATAAAAAGTTACACATTTTTTGTAACACTAAAGACCACTAGAAAATCAGAAATGTAAACATTTACATGTCTCCGTCAGCTGAATCAGATGAATCTGTAGACATGCTTTCATGAATTTCACAGTCATCATCTTCAAAGACAGCCAAACTATCCCATCCAGTTACAATTCTGTGATATGCTTCTTTCACCCTTTCTTTTTCCTCCTCAAGTTCATGCAGCTGCCTTCGAAGAATACAGAGCAAGCCACAATATGCGTTCTCCGACAATCCTGATGGATAGGCTTAAAAAAAAAAAAAAAACACTTTTACAATAACGATTAATGATTAAATTGCTTAAATTGTAAGACATTATAAATAACATAGGATTTAAAAGGCAACCTAGCAATGTATATCAATACAATAAATAATACAAGCCTGACAAATTTCTTTATTAAACCCCAATGAGAAGCACAATTGTTCACATTTAATAATCAAGGGCTTCAGAGAAGTCAAAAACACTTACTCTTAGTAGCTAGGCCATCTGAAACTATCAGTCTGATCGTTTAAATCTTTGACAGTTCTGCAGATGTGACTCCAGTGTCTTTTCATTTCCTCAACAAGTATGGCCTCTTCTTCCTCAAGTCTGTCCAACTTCATCAGCTTGTCAAAGACCTTTTTCTTCACGGACAGTGAAGCATCATTAACTGAAATAGAAAATGAGCTTGGTATGTAACAGTCAAAAAAAAAGAAAGATGTGGTGCAGTTTTTTTTGCAAGTTTATCAATTGAGGGTGTTCACACGACATGTTTGGTTTGATTAAAACAAACCCTGGTGTGATTGCTCTGCTAGTGTGGCTTGAACGCTGCCATCCGCTCCCTGGTGTGCACCAAGAAAGCGAACCAAGGCCGCTGAAAAGATGGGTCTCTACTGGAACTCTGGTGAGGTTCAAATGAAAAATGTACGCAACACGGACCAAAGACATGCAAGCAAACCAAAAACAGGAAGATGAAACTCTAAAAAGGACAGGATGCTCACGCATATTCATCATGGTGCCCATCATAGTTTGGTTCAAGCATCAGAACCGTGTCTCCTCGCTGAAGATCTTTGTTTGTGTGTGTGACGGAGGGATTCTTGGTGTTGTTTTGACTCTTTTACACATTTCATAAGCAAGTTCTCAGCTGGTAAAAATACCATCATATGTAGACTACACACATACAACGAGCACATTTAACCACGCACAGTTTTGGATGTTCGGTAAATTCAATCTCAAAATAAGCAATACGCCATAAAAGCAGACCAATCAGGTTGTGAAAGTATCTCTATGCCTTTAGATTCAGTAAAAAAAAAAAAAAATTCTAAAAGCTAATCGGACCAGGACTATGATTTTTGTTTTGTTTTTGGCTGGTCCAGACCAAACAAACCAAATGACAAGTGTGAACACACCCTAAAAAATATTTTATATAAATTAAGGTCATACCCATTTCCCATGGCCAGATAGGTGCTTCTGCAGCAAGCAAATCGTCCACGGAACTCAAGGCTTTGGTGCTTGTTGGAAGGGAATTGTACTGGGATATGGCATCGGACAACTTCTTCTTCTCTTCAACAATCCGTCGTCGGACTTTGTGGCGCTGTTTGTTGCGATCTGGGTCAAAGGAAAAAAAAAATGACAGAACTAGTGATTTTAACAGCCCCTTTAAAAGCAAGTATGATGATCTACATAAGAAACAATGGATACATAATTTTTTTTACCTGTAATGCGATACAAATCTCTCTTTTTCTGCTGAATGCCTAAATACAGCCCTTCAATCAGATGCTGCAAACCAGCTGGATCATTGATTCTATTGCCATCGGGAACTAAAATTAAAATATAAAATATTTCAAATAAGTGATTAAAAATAATATAAAAAGATGGAAAGCAAAAATTCAGCATGCACCTTGAGATGCCCATTCCTTATTAACGTCACACACCCATTGTTGTAACTCTTCTTTAGACCTGCACAAGCTTGCCTTAGCAGCCTCAATATCTTCTTTGCCTTCCTTCATCTTTTGTACAGTCTTAAACATAGGTGAGATTATACACTTAAGTGAAAAAGAATCCATTTAAAAAGAAATGTATAGTAAATGTATGGCTTAAACAACACCATTTTTAAGTTGTAGTACCTTGATGTACCGCTGAGACAAGTAATTGTGCAGGTTTTTCCTCTTTTGCTCATTCCATCCTTTGGCATGAAGTGTGATCATATCCACTCGTGCTAAACGGGAAAAGTACAGCTTTTACACACATTCATATATGCATATACACACACACACACACACACTCACACATTCCCGCAAACCCCACAAAGTGAGGTCTGAGTCAAAAACCTCCAAACTGAGGACATGCCTTTCCCAGTGTTTCAAGAAGAAAACAATACACTTTCTAGACACTAGTTGGAGGTGCAGAGCTATACACTCCATTATAATATCTTTAGAAGCAAGATTTAAGGAAAAGTTTTTAACCATCATACTGAGGACCCATCACGATATGAACTATAAATAGAATGTGTAGTGGTTCACAAAGTGCAGTCCAGGGCCTTCTGGGGGCCTCAGAGGCACTGCAGGGGTCCCCCAAAGATTGCCTACATGACAAGTACAGAATTATATGGAGTTGAGTGTAAGTGAGTTACAAATGTTTTGTTTGAATGAGTATTTATCTTAGAATAATTGTTTCACGATTTTAATGTAAATTTATGAAAAAGTTCATTCTTATCAATACTGTTCATTTGCATTTTTAGGAGGTCTGTGGTGAAATTAGGTGAATTAAACACTACAAACTAGACAAATGTTTTAAGCATATTTGCCTTTAAATTTTTTGCAGAACAAACGCAAATTATTTGAGGGCTTACAATAAAACAGTTATAGCAGCTTTGATCATCAAAATAAAAAAAGATTAATATCTGGCAGCTTGCAAATAAAACTTAAATAAAATATTGGTCTTTAACCAAGGCAACAGTACATTGTGTCTCATCTTGTAAGTGCAACAGAATTATACAACAGTTTGGCTCACAGAATGTAAATCTATTTTATCCACAACGGAAAAGAGCTCAACAGGCATAAACCTGACCAAAACGGCTTCGTCCCAACACAGGGAAATTCAAGGAAAGTGTATGTCCTTTACAGTGCAGTGTGCATGGGTGAATGAACAACTTTTAAATCCTACAACTAACTGGTGCCGAACACTGACAGAACCACAGCAGAAAATCAAACTTCTCCTCCTCTCTGAAGCCACGACAAACTTTAGCAGCATCCTTAAACATTTTGAAACAGCCTTCTCTTGACTTTAATTATCTCATTGTAAACATAATACTTGACATCCTTCCAGGTGCGGTTCTTCAGTGCTGGGGACTCATGTGTGATGCACAACATGCAGGCTTCTTTCCCAGGCACTCGTCTCACAGCTATGAATTTGCCCATCCTTCTCTCCACTGCACTCTTTTCCTCCTCACTCCACGGTCTCTTGGTCTGTTTTTGAGCATCTGAAAAAGGAGTGATTAAGTAAGGGTTAATGCCCTTTGAGGTGTCCATTATCAGGTATGAATGGACGACAGCGAGGCGTGAAACGTCCGACGCGCAGCGGAGACAATGGACACCTCGAAGGGCATTAACCCGCTTATACCATGGTGACTTACAAAAAATAAATATTTAATCAATTAATAAAACTTTAATGTGTTTTAGAGTAAAAATCGTGAGGGTTTTTATTTATTATTAAGTCGAGCGCACTATTTAATATCTCCCGTATACAGGCGTTGCCAAGCAACGTGGCCACAGCGACCCGACCACAGCAGTTGATCAATGAGTTTGAGCCAGCGCAATCATTTAGAACTGTCATCAGGCAAAATAACGGGACGCCTTTTCTAGGTGTACATTATCACTTTTTAATGGACACCCTGCAGCCAATCAGAATCGAGTATTCACCCAGACCATGGTATAATTGAAGTTAAACATCATATTTACACAAATCTCTTACATTTCAGTCTCTCAATGTCAAATATTGGACTAGACTTATTTGTATACACCCCTGTAGAAACATTATGATGTCCAGTGTCTAAATTATTTGTAACTGAAATAAGGCTAACTTTGATGATAACAGTATCAAAGAAATCTATCATGAGGTATGCTTTCATTGATTATACATGTTCCAAATATAAAATACTAAGGATAATATGAATAGGTATTTTTAGTTTACTAACCAAAATGTGTTATTGTGTGTAAACTGTGCTGTTATAGCTAACGTATCCAAAGCCCTTGCCATGATCTCTAATTAATAATAAAAAAATAGGCACATTTTGCAGTCTTAAATGTGCAATAGAAGTAAATATTACCAGTTACTCCACTTTACCTCCACACTGTAAAAAATCCAACTTGCAAAAAGTTGTAATAACTAATATATATTAGTTAACTGGACAAAAAAACTAAAAAAAGTTGACTTGACAAGTGGAAATAAGTTGGTTCAAAAATTGTCTGACCAACTTAATTTGAACTGTTGACTGGACATGCACATGCAAGTTTACATGCACACATGTTGGTTTGGTGGTTGGAGCATGCGTGCTGTGCATGCAGACGGAGCTCACATGGAATGATAGCGCCATTTTGATCGTCAAAAGTGCAGAGATCACGACAAACTTCATCGTTTAAAGTAAGTAATGGTATCTTTATTGTTTGACTGGTTTTGAAAATAAAGTCATAAGTAATGTAGTGTCACTGGACAAGCTTATTTTAAAGCAAGTTTGCATGAACGTTCTTAAGGAAAAAATATGTTGCAATCGAGGTTTTATCTTGCACATCTTAGAACTTCATGTTTTGCCATCCTGGCTATATTTATCACAGTTATCGAAAATAATGTGGGATTTGTCACTCAACTCAAAATATAATCGCGTTGTTTATTACCTCAGAAAACACCGTCAGAGCTCACATGGAATGATAGCGCCATAAGTTACAGTACGAGATCACGACAAACTTCTTCATTTAAAGTAAGTATCTTTATTCATTGTATAATATTAATTAGATTGTTAAAATGTTTGTAAAACAACAGATAATAAGTATTTTGTTTAACACATGCAATCTAACATACAATCTAACAAATCTTACTTCATGTTTTGCTATTCTGGCTATATTTATCACAGTTATTGGAAATAATGTGCGATTTTTCATATAGAGTAAACTAAAAATATATGTGTGTTGTTTATTACCTCAGAAAACACGGTCTGAGCTCACATGGAATGATAGCGCCATACAGAAATCACGACAAACTTCATCGTTTAAAGTAAGTATCTTTATTCATTTGATTATATTCCCGATTGTTAAAATGTTTGTAAAACATCAGATCATAAAGAATTTTGTTTAACACATGCAGTCTAACTAACAAATCTAACTTCATGTTTTGTTATTCTGGCTAGATTTATCACAGTTATTGGAAAAAATGTGCTATTTTTCATATAGACTCAACTAAAAATATATTTGTGTTGTTTATTACCTCAGAAAACACGGTCTGAGCTCACATGGAATGATAGCGCCATAAAGTACGAGATCACAACAAACTTCATCGTTTAAAGTAAGTATCTTTATTCATTTGATTATATTCATTAGATTGTTAAAATGTTTGTAAAACATCAGTTTGATCATTAAGCATTGTTTAACACATGCAATCTAACATACAATCTAACAAATCTAACTTCATGTTTTACTATTCTGGCTATATTTATCACAGTTATTGGAAATAATGTGCGATTTTTCATATTGACTGAACTAAAAATATATATGTGTTGTTTATTACCTCAGAAAACACGGTCTGAGCTCACATGGAATGATAGCGCCATACAGTACGAGATCACGACAAACTTCATCTTTTCAAACTTCATCGTTTAAAGTAAGTATCTTTATTAATTTTATTATATTCCTTAGATTGTTAAAATGTTTGTAAAACATCAGATCATAAATAATTTTGTTTAACACATGCAATCTAACTAACAAATCTAACTTCATGTTTTGCTATTCTGACTAGATTTATCAGTTATTGGAAATAATGTGCAAATTTTTATTTTATTTTTTTCATATAGACTCAACTAAAAATATATTTGTGTTGTTTATTACCTCAGAAAACACGGTCTGAGCTCACATGGAATGATAGCGCCATACAGTACGAGATCACGACAAACTTCATCGTTTAAAGTAAGTATCTTTATTCATTTGATTATATTCATTAGATTGTTAAAATGTTTGTAAAACATCAGTTTGATCATTAAGCATTGTTTAACACATGCAATCTAACATACAATCTAACAAATCTAACTTCATGTTTTACTATTCTGGCTATATTTATCGCAGTTATTGTAAATAATGTGCAATTTGTCTCGTAGACTTAACTCAAAAATATATTTGTGTTGTTAATTACATCATAGAAAACGCTGTCGGAATTCACATGGAATGAAAGCGCCTTATGCTGCGTTCACACCAAACGCGAATAGAGCGTCCGGAGCGAATGATTACCATGTTAAGTCGATGCAAACACGCATTGACGCGTGTCTGGATGTCCTGCGGCGCCTTTTAGCGTGGCGCAAAGGACGCAAATTCGCCTCGTTCACACGTCCAAGTGGTGCTTTTTGTGCATTCACGCGTTTCAAGCGAATTCGCGTCTGATGCCCAAGTTGAAAGATCTGAACTTTGCCATCTATTCGCGCTGTGTTAACCAATCAGGAGCCTGCTCGCTGCTGTCACGTGGTAAAGTGACATGATGAGAATCCCAGCATAATTTAAAAATACTGTTATTGTGTCACAAAATGTAGTTTTAAGAATTTTTCAGGCAAGAATGTAGTTCTTTAAAGCTCAAATCTGTGGTTTATTTGTAATCGCCTATTTGCAAATTGTATCTTGCGGTTTTGGAGTTGTGAGATCCAGGCGATAACCATGCGCTCGTTAACCCCGGCGAGAGCAGCCTTACCTCGGCCAGTCCTTCTAGCGTTTGCCGCTGGCTCTGATGTCTCTGTAGTGGTTAAACATGATATATAATTCCTCTTGTGTAGATCTAACAGGCGATCTTTGGGCTCATGAATCTATCATTTATTGCCTGTCAAATTGTTTTGAATGAGGGCAAAGAGAAGTTTCATAACTTTATTTTTTAGGATATTTAAATATACATCCAGTGAAGATAATCCAGGTAGTGCGTTGCCTGGACCACTTTTGTGTGGCTATTAATGTTTAATATATTTTTTTTATGAAAATGAAAAGAGACAGAGTGGTGTTTCATGACATATTTCTCCTGGAGCGCCTTGAACACACGTCTATTTAGCTTCAAACACTCGATTTATACGCACGTCCAAAATTCGCTGTGGATGTGCGAATGGATTCAAAATGTTCAAGCATCCAACTAGACGCGAATTTAACGCTCCATTCGCGTTTGGTGTGAATGTAGCATTACAGTACAAGATCACTATTTTTACCAGTTATCGGAAATGTGTGAAATGTGTTGTTTATTAGATCACAGAAAAAGCATGATAAAGTGGATTAGTTATATTAAAGGAACACGCCGACTTTTTGGGACTTAAGCTTATTCACAGTATCCCCCAGAGTTAGATAAGTCCATACATACAATTTTCATCTCCGTGCCATAACTCAGTCTGATGCACCCACTAGCTTAGCACAAAGACTGGAGGTAAACGGCTCCAGCTAGCCTACTGCTCAATAAGTGACAAAATAATGCCAACATTTTCTTATTTACATTGTGTACTAAGACCAACAGAAAATGAAACGTTGCGATTTTCTAGGCCGATATGGCTACGAACTATACTCTCATTCCTGCGTAATAATCCAGGAACTTTGCTGCCCTACCATGGGTGCAGCGGCACAATGATATTACATGGCACCTGAAAATAGTATCCAGCACTCTCTCTGTGTAAGCAGGTTGTCACGTTGATGGAAGTTAGACTATTTTCAGGCGCTGTGTAATATCATTGTGCCGCTGCACTCATGGTAGGGCAGCAAAGTTCCTGGATTATTACGCAGGAATGAGAGTATAGTTCGTAGCCATATCGGCCTAGAAAATCGCAACGTTTCATTTTCTGTTGGTCTTAGTACACGATTTAACACATCACAACATGTAAATAAAAATGTTGGCGATTGAATTTAGCATTAATCAGCATATTTCAATACACTGTTCTTTATGATCATTATGATCAATGACAGCCTCACTGACAGTCATCATTCACTTGCATTCTGTAAATGATAAATGATGCAATTAAATATAAATTAGCATTATTAAAAGAATATGCAACCTTTTATAATGTATATTATATCAAACTGTTACATTCCAACCACTATACAAAGATATGAAGTATGTGTTAGGTGTTTTGTTCATACAATGTAGGTCAATTGGATTCAAAACTTTTATTAACATACAAAAGGACAGTTCAGTATGTACATTGCAAAACTATGATATTTGGTTGTTTCATGTAATTAGTTGTTTTTCTAAATAAAAAAGATACAAAACTGAGATCAGCTGATAATGATGTATTCGTTGTTTCATTAGGACACATCTCCAGCAGACAGACCAGAGTGATGAAAATGGGAATTCTTGCTGTAACTGAGGATGATGTCACCCCTAGCGCGCTGCCTTTCTTTACAAACTTTGCTGTTGTTTTGGAGGAGGCAATTGTTCTGAAAGACATTTCAGACCTACCATCTGCTCTTTCTTGCCTGTTTGGGCTTATCTACGCCTTGGATTTTGAATACCCAAAAGAACTCAAATAAACTTTTGAGATAATCGAGAAGGTGTTTTTGGAAATGGGCACGCACTGCTCTGCAAGGGTACAGTCCTTGAAAACTAAACTCTTGCTGTGGACATTCAAATCTTGTGTGGGCATCTTTGAAGTTGAACAGATATTAAATAGTATCTTGAAAGGATAGTTCACTGAAAAATTTTAAATTATGTCATTTATTCACCCTCAAGTTGTTCCAAACTGGTATGAATTCATTTGTTTTGTTGAAAACAAAAGAAGATATTTTGAAGAGTTTGTTACCAGGCTGATTTAGGCCACCATTGTCTAGTAAATTTATACCAGTTTGGAACAACTTAAGGGTGAGTAAAGGATGACAGATTTTTTTTCTTTCGGTGAACTATGAAACATACGAAAGGATTGTTGAACTGTGAATTGTTAAATTATGTTTTAAGAATGTTTAGTTTTTTTGGTGCTATGGAAATGGGCACTTTCTGCTCTGCAGTCTCTGAAAACTAAACTTGCTAGGAACGTTGAAATTTTGATGTGAGCATCCTTTTTAAAAAAACATCTTTTTTTTTTATTATTGATTTTTGACATTTTCCATGATTGTTTTTTTATTTTATTTTAATCGACTAATTTTTTTCTGTTAAGAAAGATTGCTATTATTTGACCTTGGTTGGTATTTATTTCAATATTCAGTATAATAAACAACTTGAAAACTGCAGTTATAGTTTTATTTTTTTACATTGTGTAAATGCTAACTAGAACAAAACATCTTTGTCCGTACAACTCACAGAAAAAAGCTTTATTGAAACAAACCAACAAGGAATTACAAGTCGTTTTAACTAAAAAAACTGTGTTAGCTGAACAAAAAAGAGTCATGTGACTTTACTCTGTGATTTGGGTTGAAAAAAGTTCACGTAACATAATTTATTGAAACAAACCAACAAGGAATTACAAGTCATTTTAACTAAATAAACTGTGTTAGCTGAACAAAAAAGAGTCCTTTGACTTTACTCAGTGATTTGGGTTGAGTGAACAACTTCGTCCAAAGTTGAGTAAACTCAAAAAAGCTGTGCAGCAAGTTGCCTTGAAATTTTGAGTTGAGTCAACTTTTCATTTTTTACAGTGCATATTTAAGAAACAAACAAGCAAATGCTTAGCTGTTTCAATCCCTTGGAGCCAGAACTAGGGGTGCACCGATCCGATATTAGGATCGGATATCGGCCGCGATACTGACAAAATAGCTGGATCGGGGATCGGAAAAATGAACAGATCCACAAGCCGATCCAGGTGTTTTTTTCCGTCGCAGCAGAACCTCCGTCATTCGTCAGCTTCACGTGTGTCGCATGCTAGAAGCAACACGGAGCGAGCCAGAGAGTCCGGTGTGGAGGAGATATTTCACGCTTGCCACGCCAACTAGTTCGTCGCTGTTTGCAATGTCTGCAAAGTAACTTAAATGTTTCGAGGGGAGGTGGTGTTACTGCAAAGTCAGGGTCTTTCCTGCATTGACCATTTTTTGACGGCCACCAAAGACTAATTTGATGAGTTATTGTGATTTACGAGTGATGTAGAACAGATGCTGCGCTCGTGACTGAGTGACAGAGAGAACGATCAGAGCTCCTCCCCGCACACACTCTCTGGGTCTTCAGAATAATCAGTGTTAGCTCTCTCATATTTCACATATTAATCCAATTCCAAATCAAAAGGTCGGAAGACCGAAACCATGTTGCACGTGACACATTCGGACAATTTTGTCCTTGAATTACCGCTGGGTGTGAATTGCGCTCAAAAAACATTGACTCTTCTCTGACCAGCTGACATAAAGCATACTTTCAATAAGCGGGAGACAAATTATATCCAGTTATGAAGTGTTTTCTCTGTGTTGACATCTTTCGCGATGTTCTAACAGACGGGATTCGCACACAACGCGTCTGCTAATGTCCGATTCGTGACCTAATGACTCCTTTGAACCGAATCATTTAAACGACTGTTTAGAACAACTGATCCGTCCAACACTGAACTCACAAATCAGTTTATTAATTTACTCAGAACGCATCTGAAATGAGAACACAAGTGTGCTCACCCAATTAAGCAAGAGTGGGTAGTAAGAATTATTTTTAATTATCAACAGTATTTCAGCTTATTTCTGTTGACAATGTGTAGTAAAATAAATAGGCCTAGCCTACAATCATTTAGACAGGAGTGAGGAAACCAGAACAAAGTTATTAGCTAGCTGATAATTTTTATTAAATTGCATATGGCAGAAAATTAAGACTATTTGTTCATTTGTAATGCTACTTTTGAATATTGATATGATTATATACCAAAACAATTATCTGTAGTGTAAAAAATGTTTGGTAACTGTCAGATTACTATTGTATGTTTGACTGTTTTTTGTTTCCACTGCTACATTTTATTTATTTAAAGAAGTTTGATTATATTCTATTTTAGATTTGAATGCACAATTGTTTTTTAAATAAATAAGAATTCAACACTTTACACACATCTGTTATTTTGTCTTAGTTATGTTTAGTTAGTAAAGTCTGGTGCCTTTAGTCTCTTCAAGGAAGGTATAAGGTGGAAGATATACAGTTTATTATTAATTCAACAATAGTATCGGATCGGTATCGGGTATTGACAGATACACAAAGCCCAGGCATCGGTATCGGTTATTCGGACTGAAAAAGTCGGATCGGTGCACCCCTAGCCAGAACTAAGCAAAGGTAAAGAAAAAAAAATAGACAACAGCAGCCCTAGTTTCAAGATCATACCATCAGTGCCTTTGGGTCTCTTTCGGTGTGGTTTAACCTTGGAGGGCTGGTCTAGCATGCTTTCCTCTTCATCTCCATCAGCACCATCTAACTCTGAAGACAAAGACACATAATAAACTTCATTAAAATGTTCAGTTCCAACCTAAAAGCTCCAGACAGAGGCAGAATAATAAAAATTAGGGATGCACCGATATGAACATTTTGGCCGATACCGATATCCGATAATTCTTTATATTTGAAAGCCGATAACCGATATATTGGCCGATAAATCGAAATACAAATTTTAATAAACTCTGAGAGCCCGATTACAAAAACAAAAGGCTCACCATTAAAAGCCCTAATGTCCCAAACACTTCAACATAAATCAAACCTGTACACTACAGTAGCCTATTTGAACCAGTGTGAGATTCCTTACCTTTTCAAATTAATTTTACACTCCTATGGCCAACTTACTTTATAAAAAAAAAAATGTTAACACTTTACAATAAGGTTTAATTTTTGTTAGTATTAGTTAACCAACAATAAATGAACAATACTTCAACAGGTTTTATTCATCTTAGTTCATGTTAATCTCAACATATTCAGACCCAGAGTTGTGTGTGTTAGCATTAGGTCTGCGCTGTGAATGGACTGTTAATAAACACAAACATTTTATTACTAACATAAACAAAGGTTATTGCTCTCGGTTTGTTCGTGTTAGTTAATGCATTAACAAATGAGACCTTATTTGTAAAATGTTACCAAAAATTATATTGCCTAAAAAATTTAAAATAATCTACCTAAATAATGCAAACAAGTTATTGGACAGCATTACTTAGGCTGCATAATAAAGAATCAGAATGCAAGTGCATGAAATAACCTCCGCACAGACGATAAAGAAATGGTTTTAATCAAACCGTATTGTTGATGGAAATGATACGAGAACAATAAAAGTGCTAGTTATTAAAAATAACGCTTCTGTGTTTTTGAAAAATACATGTTTAATATTACAGTAATAGTAAACATCTGTAATATTAGTCTAGTCCAGTGGTCGGGAACCTATGGCTCGCGAGCCACACCTGGCTCTTTGACAAAAATAATGTGGCTCAGGTCTCTCACCCTTAAAATGATCGATAAAAAAAATTAGACACATCAACAGAGATCCGCTCTCTGCAGAAAAAAAGCAGCCAATTACAATTCCCTTGTTGTACAGCCTACCGAAGTTAATGAAACGTAGGATAATAACTAATATTCAAGTTGTACCGGCCGTGCGCGTTCAGTGCTGTTAGCGAGTGTCACGAGTCGCGACAGCAAACAATAACCACTTGCGTTTCTGTGGTAACAGCTTCTGCTCTGGGATTCAAGCAGCTGTAGCTTGTTTAAGGTAACCGAAAACCATTTTTAGAACAGCAGCGAAAATATAAAAGTAGGCTATACAAACTTTAATATATCCTTTTATTGAAACTGGTGGTCTGTTGTGTAAAGAGACATTTCGAAACATTTCACCCGCGGGTACTTTCTTTTGCCGCAGAGACCCTTGTGATAAATAAATGTGTATTTATGATAATCCACGCAGATTTCAGTTGACGAAAATGAATGATAAAAGCGTGATAAGTCGCGAAAGACAATTTAATTACTCACAGGATGTTGTGCACGCGCTCCGAGCGCAACACGGACAAGCACAGCTTTGTCCTCGGCTGCACGTCAAATTAATAGACTACAGAAATATATCAAAATGCCAAGTCGAGTATTCACGTAAACACAGTAGATGTTCACACACACAAAGAGGATTTATAACTCAACCTCACAAAGCCCTGCACAATTAATTCCATATTGCAACTTATTTATTGTTTTCTGCATATGTGTTTGTTTTTAGTTATGGACCTTATAATTACTATTGTTGAAATTTTATTGGGGAAAAAAGCATGTTTTTTAATAATAATTTAATATAATTTTTTTCTGTGGCTCTTTTGGAAAAATGCATTAACCAAAAATGAAAAAATGGCTCTTTGGTCAAAAAAGGTTCCCGACCCCTGGTCTAGTCTATTGGGAATAATGTTGCTGTTTGAGAGCGCGCTGAAGCTGGAGAGAATGAACGAACAACCATAAACTGAAGCGCTTAGAAGTTTAATTAACAACTAAACGCATCATTTATGAGAACAATCAGATATTTATACAAAATAAATATAATATTACAACTTATATTAGCACAAAATCACGCATGGGTGAAGGCCTATAACTCCTGTGGATGCTCTTCCCCTGTTTGAGAGCGTGCTGAAACTTAAGATGATCACCGGTACAGTGAAGCACTGCGGGTTACTGACTTAACCAAACGCATCCTATATGACATTAATCAGATGTTTATACGACAAAAACGTAATATTACGACTTACATATGCTTAAAATGATGCTGGTCAGAATGCGTTGTGGACGGTTCCCACAACATCGCTGAAACAACTAAACCCAGAGAATTCACAACGTTTTATAACAGAAATATTCTCATTAGTGTTATGTATAGGACAGTCCCAGTAGTTATTAATGCTGTGCATTTCTGTGTGAAATGCGCGCTGAAGCTAAAGACCGGTACAATGAAGTGCTTTACTGCATCGTTAATTAACTCAACCAAATGCATCCTATATGAGATTATATACACAGCATAATAAATATAATATTACAACTTACAATGGCACAAAAGGCTGTGAATGCAAAAGCGAACTTGACTGTGCTTGTCAGGTGTAACTCCGTGGGCGCGCTCTTCCCTCAACAAACGCGCTGAGACACAACGCTCTTTCACAGCCATATTCTATTCTCATTCTCATTATAATTTTATGTAGATTATATTAGACTTGCGCTGCATATGTTGCACATAACTGTATTTTCCTTTTCGAAGTGATTCCAATCATATCTAGAGCAATTCAAACCCATCATGGTGGACAGCGCGTCTGTCTCAGCTGAAGGAAATAACACATTATCTATCGGCTTGAATATATCGGTCACATTTTCTTATTGGACCGATAACGATAACATCAAAAAATAACTATTCATCGGCCGATAACGATATGTTGCCGATATATCGTGCATCCCTAATAAAAATACATTTATAATAACATCTGAAAACTTTAGTCACAAAGAGCAGTGAGCAGGAACAAGTCTAGACCTGGACTAAACCCAGTATTAAGTACTAGTACTAATTAAAATGAATAAAGTTAACTAAAGTAATCATACCATCAGTGCCTTTGGGTCTCTTTCGGTGTGGTTTAACCTTGGAGGGCTGGTCTAGCATGCTTTCCTCTTCGTGGTCCTCTCTGTCAGAGTGTTCAGACACTGAAGACAAATACATATTCATGTTACTTATTTGGAGTGCCCACTTTAAACATTATCTTAAAGTTGTTGCACTTAATGGAAGAAGTATATTAATCTACTTATAGTTTAGAGAAAGTGCCTATCTCGTGTTATGTGTTACAGTTAACTAGTATTGCACAACATAGACGCGGTTACATACCGGATTGGCACTCCTCTTCGCTCCTTGATCGAATCTCTGTTTGGGCTGTAAAAAAAAAAGAAAAGTAGTTAGAAGTCATATGATGCTTATGGAGACATTAATTATTTATTTTTTTAACAGTGCAGACCATAGACTGCTGAATCCAGGGTCTGAAGATTGTTTCCTTTAAGTGCTTCGGCTCCACCTTCCATTGCAAATAGAAGCTTTCCAACTTTAGCTACTTGGAAGGTTTTATCAGTCTGCCTGTAGTAGTTACAGTGTACCCTGATGTCATGTCCCATAAACTTCGCTACCTGCTCAAGCTCTTGGTTGGAGAGGTCCAGCAGCTGGCACAATGTTGCCACATGCTTTCGCAGGTTGGTGGATCTGAGCAGTTGTGGATTATCCACTTTACATTCAATTGAACATTTTCTCAAACAGTCACAGCCACGAATATTTGTTTTGGTGCCAATGTTTGCAAACAAAAATGGATTGTCCTTAAGAACACCAACTTTGTCCCTGAGCGCAATCATGAAATCGATGGAAGCTTTAGTGTGGTCAAGAAACAGAACAGGTACTTTCCGACCTCTTTTTCCTCTGGTTACCATCCTAGTTAGCCTGTGACTCAACATTTTCTCCACAGGAGACAGCGTCTCATAAATGTCCTTGTTGACTTGGCCAGAGTCAGCTTTCTGGAACATCTCTAGTGTTCTCCTTGATGCTTCCCCCTCACGTTTCTTGTTGAACACTAGGACTTGAGCCAGAAGACTTTCACTGAGTCTTCTGTATGCAGCCACTGTTACAGTCTGTTTAAGATCAGCCTTTGCTTTATCTTCTATAGCCCTCAGATGATTCTGCAACGCAAGAATGTCTTTAGTTAAAGGAACACTTTCATCTTTGTTCCATTTGTTTTGTTCCATGGAACTGTGGGCATTTGTTGCAACATAGTTTGACCACATTTTGTCGAGAAGCTCCTTAAACTTCTTAGTCTTTTTTTCAGCAACAAGATCTGACACCATCATACAATGAGCGATCCAGGTCTCAGTTGCTGCTTTGAGTGAAAAGCCTATTTTCACTGCGGTTGAAGGTTTTCCGTACTCAGTCTTGTCTGAGTTGAAGTGTGACACTTTTCTAGCTGCTGCTATTGCCAAGTTAAATTTGGTTGGATCACACAAGTCTTTGAGTCCTCCAATTTTTTGGTCAATTTTCTTAGCTGCCAAGACAAAGCGACCCAGTTCCCTCAGTTTCTGTGCAATATAGCGATGTTGAGATTGTTCACGTCCTTTTCGAGCAAACAGTGAATCTCCATATTTACATATCATCTCATCCCCTCGAACGTGGGCAGTGATGTTGTCTTGTAACATGTTATGGATTACATTTTGGACTCCCTCTGATGATGTCTGTATTGGAAGAAGTTTGGAAGAAACAGTTTGGATGCGCTTTCTTTTTGTTCCTACGTCGGAGTTTTCCTTTTTATCCCTACAAGTTTTGTCATGTCTCCATAGGTCTACTTTTTTAAACATAGCAAAGCAGTGCTGGCAGGGCAAATAGTCACAAACTGATGAGTTTTCAGAGGGCTGTTTCCATCTAACGATCTCCCCTTTACCCTCCTTTAGGACTTCCTGATTATGTCGCCAGTCACCCTTATTTCTTAAAGACTCAAGACGTTTCTTTCTCTCTTTGGAGCCAAGTGGAAAGCTGAAAGCGTGGGCAACATCAGCTTCATCCATGTGCTTCAACTGTAAATGGCGGGCCATTTTTTTATTTATTTTTTCGCAGTACACACAGTAATGTGCTTTGTCCCACACTCTTTTACCATTGTTTTTTTGGCAAGTTTTAACTCTCAGTTCAACGGTCTCTGTGTTGTTCTTGCGACGATCCTTTTTTGAATATGTTTTTGATGGTTGACTGTTAGACTGTGTTGGTTTTGACTCACATGACAGGCTGGAGCAGTTTGAGACTATGCTGCAGGATGAAGAGGAGTCTGGACTCCCTGGAGGAGGCTTGTACTCCTCACCATCACTATAGCAACTTGACATTTCTGAAGCTTCTTCATCTTCTTGATGAGGTGAGCTCACTGTAGAATCAGGAATATCCTTCTCCAGGGCCTTTACCTGCAACATAACAATTTCAACATATTATCTGCCTGCATGAAGATTTGACCTAAATGAATGTCTAAAATGTTTAAAACTAAGTACAAGTATCACTTTCAGTCAAGTTTGGTAAAAGTTCAATCATCTACAAACATCTGTTTTTCATTAAATTACTAAACATATATATATATATATATATATATATATATATATATATATATATATATATATATATATATATATATATATATATATATATATATATATATATATATATATATATATATATATATATATATATATATATGAGAAATGGTCTCATAAGCCACCCCCTTCCCTGCTTGAGTTTTTGCTCATTTAAAATTTTTTTTGCCATCATCTGAAAGCTAAAAAAAAGAATAATTGAGCTATAGTGTAAAAAGAGCTTGTTGCTCTATCAACACTCTAGTTTTCTAAAAACTAAGCCTTCACCAAACTGAAAGCTCCTGTTTTAACTTATTCAATATGGACTTTCTTTTTTAACATGTTAAAAACAGTTGCATAAACTTTTGTGATCATGCATAATTTTTAAAGGGGGTATTATGCTTTAGACATTAATTTGGCCATAATTCCAAACACATCTGATCATTATTTTACACTTTAATAAATGCTGTATTGAAACATGAAAATGCAACGCGTGTGCACAGGACACGCGGCCCTCGCCTGAAAATAGCCATTGGGGAAAGATTCAGAAATACTCTCATAATGCTTGAAAGGTTCAAAACATAATTCCAGCTATGTTTTTAATGAGGGAACAACATTGAATATAATTCATTCTGAGAGCAAAATTAAGTGACTAGATCAATAAAGAAACATGTTATCTTGTTGTGCTCTAAAAGCAATTTATTTTGTGTTCATCCCGTTCTTCGTGATCCCACTGTTCAAACTTTAGTTAGTGTGTAATGTTGCTGTTAGAGCATAAATAATACCTGTAAAATTATAAAGCTCAAAGTTCAATGCCAAGCGAGATATTTTATTTAACAGAAGTTCCCTTTCAAAGCCTACAGCGAACGGCTGGCTTGGACTACATCCTGGTACTTCCTACATTAATTACGTCAGTAGAACAGACTAACCTCCGCCCACAAGAATACGCGAAAAAAGGGGGCGTGGTCTTGTTGCTGTCCCACGTGGAGAAGAGGAAGTGTTGCGTGGAGAAGAGGAAGTGGTGCGTTTAAGTGTGTTTGTTGCCATGTCGTCGAGACGCTGTTATTTTCATCCCGGAGTCAAATCACCTTTGTTTGGCTTTCCCAGGGACGCTGTAGAGATCATTGAGCGCATACATCTCCCGTTAAGAGGCGTGACCTTTCCGTGCAAGTTACGTGCGCTAAGCTGCTGTCGAATCACAACACAGGAACCGCTGGCACAATCAGAACTCTTTACGTATTTCTGAAGGAGGGACTTCATAGAACAAGGAACTCATCAGCCGTTTTTAGGAGAGTGAAAACAGCGGTGTACAGATGAGTCAATGTGTGAAAAATACTGTGTTTTCTTACACGCGAAACATGAACACATGTTATATTGCACACTGTAAACACAATCAAAGCTTCAAAAACACACGAAGAACGGGACCTTTAAGACTAGGCTATTTCCTAGGCAGATATTGACTTGGGACTATATTATGGGGAAGCAGAGGCGAAGCACTGCTACTTGGGCTCAGAGATATCACGCAACACATGAAATCCCCTATTCACACAGGTTGTGGGATTTCATGTGTTGCGTGATATCTGCGCCTAGGAAATCGCCTAGTCTTAATCTGCATCGCTTTTTGTACTAGTTGTGAATACGCAGGCCACAAGAAGTAATTAGGTGGGTGGGGGGGGTGTTGGATCACTTTTACTCTGAACATGCTAGCTGGCAACATAGGATTCCATCCATTATGCTAAGCTAAGCTAGCGGCAACCCTGCCAAACTAAAACAATGCATACACTGACACAAAATTGCATTTGCCCACATATCTAAATGTAGGAAAGAAGTTGAATAAGCCCTATTTCTAAAAACGGTGGAATGTTCCTTTAACTAATGCACAAATAATCATGAGTTAATGTATGACTAATGAAAAACTAACATTTATTAATGATTTATTAATGATTACTGCATCAGCAACTAATAAAGATTCTGCATGATTAATAGATTAAGTAATATATGAATTGCTATTAATTAAATATGACATCATTAATTCACTAATAACATAGTATATTAACTAATAATGTAAATGAATGCATTAATTACCACAGTGGGTCAAAGCCATGCATTTCAACTCCCAGTTGTCTGCTTTAATTAATCACTAGATAACAATTTGCAAAGGCATCATTATGTTATGACTTTACTTGTTGAGGCACATGACTATTAACTAATTGTTAAGTCATATGTCATTGTGGTTATGGCTTTTGAATTAATTTTGAATTAGTTAATAGTCTTGCACATCTTCTGTTTGATGCAGCTAATGTTATGGAGCATGTCTATTGCAGGTTCAACCCCTATACTGCGTTAAGGTGCTTCTTTGTCTCTTATGATTGCAAATCTAACAAATTCTTAATTACAATATCTAATCTTATCATTTCTTCAATTACAGCATTGCATATCACTCCCAAAACAAAACATCATCGTGCCTTTCCGTTGACTTAACATTGAAATCATTCGCGCTAGACACTCTATTCGTGTTCGGTGTGAACGCAGCATTATAGATTTACCTCAGATTCAATATTGCACAAATTTAAGACATTAATTACAACAACTAGAATTTGACTCATTCTCCTATATTATGAAGAGAAAAAGAATTTCTTAATTGAGTAGTTTATCACTTTTGTTCAATAGATGCCTCAGACAATGCCTCTTCTGCCTTTGGGACTGCACCAGTCATTCTGACTATGTTAACTGGCTTCTGCAAGTGCACTAGATTGAAATCATCTTCTTGACTTTTCCTTGAATTATTCACAAATTAATCCAATTGGTCTCCAGACTTTAAGATGTTGATAAAAGTAGATCACTTATAGCAGGAATGTGGAAACAGGACATTATTAGTCAAATGCATGTATTTAATGTTAACTTATATATTAATCATTATTATTAATAACTTTATTCTTTAACATTCTGGAAACTACATGTTTATAGTGCACTGCCTCTCACATCCTAGTAAACATTACAAGTTACATTAGGTTGTAATCAAAATACTGATTTCTATTCACTGATGTCAATGGGGCATTTGGTCTTTATTTTTTACATTGAGTATAGTAACTTCAAAATATTACTCAAGTAGAATTAAAAAGCATGGAGGAATAAATGGGCATGGGCACTTAGAAGAAGCCTATTCAAAAGGTTAACTAAGTAAATGTAACTTCTCCCTGCCCACCTTGGGGATTTGTGCATCTTTTTTGCTGCATAGCAAAATAATATTTCTCTGCAGTATGGAACAGTGTAAAAGCCTGATGCACTGCAGTACCAGTACTGGCCATTTGGGGGCACCTGAGCATTTTTACATGAAGTACCAATTTCTGCCAGAGAGGGCGCGCCTGAACATTTTTACATGAAGTACAGATTTCTGCCAGAGAGGGCACTCTAGAGAAAATGTGTGTGAAGTTCAGCGGGAACAAAACTCATTGTGGATCAAAAGTGAGGACTTTACAGCAGAGCATCAGGGACCCCACAGGAAGCCTATTCAGGCATTTTTGGCTTTAGCAAAGTGAGGACAGCCCAAAATGTCCTCACTTTGCAAAATAGGGCTCGGGCGTCTGACATCATTACTTGGCGTGGCGGCCATGTTGATGGCCTCCTTTACTTCTACTCGGACTACTACGCACTGTTTATAGACGTACTCCCTCTCAGTCGTGTGTCTTAATTTGATTAATTTGGCGTCGAAAATGGATTAACTTTCCACCGCTTTCCTGCTTGGAGGCGCAACCAAGTATCCGATGTAACAAAGAGTCGTTGGCTTTCACATAAGGACGCTGTCAGCTGGATGCAAGAGATGTGGAGAGCACAAGAAAAAATGCCCACCTCCGAATTCACGTGTAAAGGGTGATTGGAACCGTCCGCAACAAGTACACTATTTTGTCAGATAAAGTAACGATTCACATGGTGTTGCCAAGCAAGGACGAAGACATGACATTCCTATATAAAATTGTGTCTGTATGTTGTGCTCTGACAAACATGAGCCCTAGCGTTGTGCTGAAATAAATGTGCATTAAATACAGCCATAAGTGTCTGTTGCATCCATACCCACAATCTTCACAATAAATATACTTAAATCAGTATAATGTGCAAAAGCAAGAAGTGTCACACAATCAGATATTTTTCAGTGTTTATTTGCAAGTAGTGCAACCTGAGAACACAGAACGCTGCAGAATGCTTCAAGGTAAAAGGTTAACGTTACATAGGCTTCATGGTCTGCAGCTCCTGAACCCATCCATTTGTGAACTGCAAATTTCATATGAAACCAAACCGTTAATAGTTCCAATTTTGTCCATATACCGGTCCCTGGCTTCCCTATTTAACATATCCCGGTAAATTCCACATCCTTTTCGGGATTTTAACATAGTTTTTCTTTCTCCCAACTCTGCTTCTCCTCGTTCGATTTGCTGTATGTTTACATTCGCGAGGCCATCAACATGGCCGCCACGTCCCAGAATGCAACGCAGCGCCCGAGCCCTATAGTCCTCACACTGTAGGTAAAAAACTTGTGAATGTCCTCACTCTGTATGGTTTACAAACACACACACACACACGCACACGCACACGCACACACACACACACACACACAGACACAGGTTAGCATGACTTATAAGGACAATTTCTTCAAACCAGAAAAAAAGGTGGTTTAGGGGGACTATGACTTCCTTTAATGCTAGAGCTTTCAAATAAAAATGGAAATGCTTTAAAAAAATCCTGGGTTCAAAACACAAACTTTATTATTTATTTAAACTTTATAAAACATGATACATGGCACCCTGATTTTTCAGTCACCTCAGGAAGACATATAGTTAACACATGCTGATCTAGTTTGACTCCCTGGAGTGTTATTACTACACCAAGGGCATCTGCCTGCCAGCACGTCTTGACACAGACATCAGAGCAGCACCTCAATAATAGGAATTCAAAAGCACAGCAAAAAACACTTCAATCATCAAAATCACTCATTGAATACAGAGAGGATTAAATATAAAGAGGTTATATGTAAATTGATTTAGTAAAGGTAGGAAATAGTTATAAATTGATTATCATTAATTCTTATTTTGATATTAGATCATAAAATCGTTCATGAAGGATATGGGTCTGGTGAAGAGGCAAGTGATGTTTGGCTTGACCCTTAACCCTTCACCGGGATTATGAGGACAAAGGGTTTACAAGGACTATGTGATGTCACAATGACATCACAGTTCATTAGCATATACAACGAAACATGACTACACACTGCACTGCAAAGACAGATGGGTTTACTGGGACTGTGAGATGTCTTTGACATGAACGTTAATTATCACTACACAAAAACGAAGCCAGAAAGGTTTGTACTCTGATATCACCCATGAAACCAAAACAGGCCTTTAGCTTTAAGGTTTATTGTTTGGATTATATTATAAAGTGCTGGTCATATAATTAGAATATCATCAAAAAGTTTATTTATTTCACTAATTCCATTCAAAAAGTGAAACGTGTATATTTTATTCATTCATTACACACAGACTGATATATTTCAAATGTTTATTTCTTTTAATGTTGATGATTATAACTGACAACTAAGGGAAATCCCAAATTCAGTATCTCAGAAAATTAGAATATTGTGAAAAGGTTGAATATTGAAGACACTCTAATCAGCTGATGAACTCAAAACACCTGCAAAGGCCTTTAAATGGTCTCAGTCTAGTTCTGTAGGCGACACAATCATGGGGAAGAAGCTGACCTGGCAGCTGTCCAAAAGACGACCTTTGACCCCTTGCACAAGGAGGGCAAGACACAAAAGGTCATTGCAAAAGAGGCTGGCTGTTCACAAAGCTCTGTGTCCAAGCACATTAATAGAGGTGAAGGGAAGGAAAAGATGTGCTAGAAAAAAGTGTACAAGCAATAGGGATAACCGCACCCTGGAGACGATTGTGAAACAAAACCCATTCAAAAATGTGGGGGAGATTCACAAAGAGTGGACTGCAGCTGGAGTCAGTGCTTCAAGAACCAGACGTATGCAAGACATGGGTTTCAGCTGTCGCACTCTTGAACAACAGACAGCGTCAGAAGCATCTCGCCTGGGCTAAAGACAGACAGGACTGGAGCTGCTGAGTGGTCAGAGTTATGTTCTCTGATGAAGTCAATCAGGGTCCCAGAGTCTGGAGGAAGAGAGGAGAGGCACACAATCCACACTGCTGGAGCTCCAGTGTAAAGTTTCTACAGTCAGTGATGTTTTGGTGTGCCATGTCATCTGCTGGTGTTGGTCCACTGTGTTTTCTGAGGTCAAAGGTCAACGCAGCCGTATACCAGGACGTTTTAGAGCACTTCATGCTTCCTGCTGCTGACCAACTTTTATGGAGATGCGGATTTCATTTTCCAGCAGGACTGGGACCAGCACACAGTGCCAAAGCAACCAGTGCCTGGTTTAAGAACCATGGTATCCCTGTTCTTAATTGGCCAGCAAACTCGCCTGACCTTAACCTCATAGAACATCTCTGGGGTATTGTGAAGAGGAAGATGCGATATGCCAGACCCAACACTGCAGAAGAGCTGAAGGCCACTATCAGAGCAACCTGGGCTCTCACAACACCTGAGCAGAGCCACAGACTGATCTCCTCATGCCACACCGCATCGCTGCAGTAATTCAGCCAAAACCAGCCTCAGCTAAGGATTGAGTGCTGTACATGCTCATACTTTTCATGTTCATACTTTTCAGTTGGCCGAGATTTGTATTGGTCTTAAGTAATATTCTAATTTTCTGAGATACTGAATTTGGGATTTATTTGAAATATATCAGTCTGTGTGTAATTAATGAATATAATAGACAAGTTTCACTTTTTGAATGGAATTAGTGAAATAAATAAACTTTTTGATGATATTCTAATTATATATGACCAGCACCTGTATGCTGGGTTCAGTCCTTTTTGTTGGGTGGTTTTCACTATGACGACTAGGTTTTGGGTCACTCACTGCCGAGTTAGCAGCTGGGTTACTCTCACTGACAGTAGTAATAGTGCTCCCCATCACAAACATGTCCAGCTAATGGGTCACATAACCCACGCACTATCAAATCTTTACAGAGAGAAAAGAGAAGACTGCACCCATACCAACATCACAGAGTGTAGTGTCATGACGCATGCCTTCTGCCGCAGCCACAGGTGCAGTCTGGGAATCTTTGTTGATTACACTGGGAGTCATGTATAGTGATCATACCATGCTCGACTGAAAGTGAAGCCTTTAATGTCAGAATGAGGGGATGACACCAGCTACAGCTGCTTTAGCACAGAGCAGGGGTGTCCAAACTCGGTCCTGGAGGGCCACTGTCCTGCAGAGTTCAGCTCCATCTTGCCTCAACACTCCTGCCCGGAAGCTTCTGTATGCCTTGATGAGCTGATTTAGCTGTGTTTGATAGGGGTTGGAGCTGTACTCTGCAGGACAGGACAGTGGCCCTTCAGGACCGACTTTAGACACCCCTGGTGTCTCATCAGAAGACTGGATTAACCCCCTCCATTCATATGGATTTATTTGACCATCTCTTTATGAACGTTTTGAAGCCTCAGAGTTTTGGTTGAACAGACTTTCAATGGAAGGACAGAAATCTCTCAGATTTCATAAAACATATCTTCATTTGTGTGCTAAAGATGAATGAAAGTCTTATGGGTTTGGAACGACATGAGGGAGAGTAAATTATATTTTTGGGTGAATTAACCCTTTGAAATATTCAAACCATTAGAGTGATACTGTAGTAGTGCTACAGTGGTTGGATTAGAAGCATGACTGCCTCCGGATCGTCTTTGCAAGTTTTACTGAAACATCCTCGCGGGTTCTAAAGAAACAATACCTCCCCGTCATTAAAGAGGCTTCTGAGAGGTGGCAAATAAGCAGTTCAGCAAGTTATTAAAATAAAGTCACAAGTTTTAACCATGTTAATGTTTTGAATTTAATATTTTGAAGAGCTTTAAAACAGTCAATGTGAACAACAATACATTTTGGTTATCTTGCCACAGATGAAGATATCTGAAACATCAACTACAGTTAATGCATGTCAGATGAAACAAAATGCCCAATCACAGCAGCCACTTCTGCTTTTTCTTCATATCAGTCGATGTTCCCACGATGTTCAGCACTTCCATCACTAAAAACAAGAAAGCATTGCAGTGTGAAATGTTTAATATTTAAAAAATGTTCAGACTTCTAAAATCTAAAAAACTGCCATACTAGCGAGCTGACTTGTTCTCCTGTTTTATCAACAATTTCCTCGCTCGCCACGGCACTCATTTTCCACTGGTCACTCCCCGCCGGTTCTGTTACTGAAGAGTCCAACACGAGACAACGATATGCCGCAACCAGACAGGATACTATCAACGGTGCGTACACAGATCTGTGCGTAGTGAGTGCGTAAAAGAACAGTTTCACGCAAAGTGTGGGATCTAACAACTTGAACTTGGACGTAGAAATGTGTGTAAATATAAGCACACCTCTGAGCACGCTTACGCTGAGAATCTAGTGCTAGAACAGCGACACTACACATAAAAAGCATTTAAGACAGTTTGCATTAAGCAGATCACATATGTCCTGTTTCCTTTAATTATAAAACACTCAATGTCTCATTTTTGTAGTTTTAAACAAGATGTGTAATTTTTGTCAAACCCTATAAAAGACAGCTGTGACAAATGTAATTTATTTCCTTGGACCCAACCTACATCCAGTTCCCTTACCGAAATCCTCAACAAGCTGGAATAAAATGGGGCTTTCATGCTATCGCCATAAAAGCCCCATCATCAATGAATTTGATGATGTAAATAGAAAAGGGTTTCATTCTGTTAACACGCAAATCATTTGTGATGCAAATTTGTTGTTGTTAAACGTCGTTGCGCAACTCCTTCTGTGTTTGTGAAGTTCCTCTTCTTCGCCACAATTGCAGTGAGGAAAAAACACAATCACGTGATTTTTAAAGGGAAGTGTTGTCCCCATATATGGTTGATTGGAGGCGTTTCCGAATGCTTATGACCGTGAACCAGCATTGCACATGTGGGATTTATCAACATTGAGTGCGTACTCATGTGCGTAAGAACTGTGGTGCGCATGTTTGATAAATACAGATTTTATTGTACTTAGGCCCATTCTAAATTTCATTCGTAGGACAAAATATAGAACCTTTTCTACGCACTGTTGATAAATGACCCACAGTTCAGAACATGTGATTTGCGGATTAATTGCAAAATTTAACCAAAAGTCCAGTGCTCAGATACTGTACTAAATAAAATATTAAAAAACAAACTGGCTTAAACACTAATGTATCTTACAAAACGACACAATACCTGTTCTGAACTTGCTTCTGGCAAACAGGGTGTAAATATCTCAGTGGAGGCAACATCTGTGTTCATCTGTAAAGGAGAGGATGAAAAGAAACACGGCTGTAAGACACTCGCTGGAGCTCAAGAAGCTGCAAAATAAGACTAAACCTAGACATGTAGTTTTTGGCAACAAACTGAATAAACATGGGTTACTCTGAAGGCATTCTGTTTCCTCTATAACTAATACACTACAGTGTCCTAGTAAACCCGTCTGTCCTCCCAATGCAGTGTGTTTTCAGGTTCACACACTCATGCCCCAGTGTTTCCTCTATAACTAATACACTACAGTGTCCTAGTAAACCTGTCTGTCCTCACAATACAGTGTGTTTTCAGGTTCACACACTCATGCCCCAGTGTTTCCTCTATAACTAATACACTACAGTGTCCTAGTAAACCCGTCTGTCCTCACAATGCAGTGTGTTTTCAGGTTCACACACTCATGCCCCAGTGTTTCCTCTATAACTAATACACTACAGTGTCCTAGTAAACCTGTCTGTCCTCACAATGCAGTGTGTTTTCAGGTTCTCACACTCATGCCCTAGTGTTTCCTCTATAACTAATACACTACAGTGTCCTAGTAAACCTGTCTGTCCTCACAATACAGTGTGTTTTCAGGTTCACACACTCATGCCCCAGTGTTTCCTCTATAACTAATACACTACAGTGTCCTAGTAAACCCGTCTGTCCTCACAATGCAGTGTGTTTTCATGTTCACACACTCATGCCCCAGTGTTTCCTCTATAACTAATACACTACAGTGTCCTAGTAAACCTGTCTGTCCTCACAATGATTTGATTTGATTGAAGAAGAAGGATGAGTACAACCCCAAGAACACCATCCCAACCGTGAAGCATGGAGGTGGAAACATCATTCTTTGGGAATGCATTTCTGCCAAGGGGACAGGACGACTGCACCGTATTGAGGGGAGGATGGATGGGGCCATGTATCGCAAGATCATATTAATGTTTATTATATTATTTTTAAAATGTTAACAAAAAGAGGCAGGGTGTTTTATACTTTGTTTTATTATAAATATATAAGATAATCAATGTAGGCCAACCAGAGAGGCAGCGTCGTCAACCAGAGGCAGCAGCTTAAGCCAGAGAGGTGGCGTTGTCAACCAAATAGGCGGCTTTGTCAACCGGAGAGGTGGCGTCAACCTGAGAGGCAGCGTCTTCAACCTGAGAGGCAACTTCAACCAGAGAGGCAGCGTGAACCAGAGAGCCGACAGCATGAACCAGAGAGCCGGCAGCGTGAACCAGAGAGCCGCGAGCGTCAACCAGAGAGCCGGCAGCGTCAACCAGCGAGCCAGTAGCGTTAAATAGAGAGGCATCATCACCCTGAGCGGCAGCTTCAACCAGAGAGTGGGCAGCTTCAACCAGAGACGCAGCAGCTTCAGCTAGAGAGTGGGCAGTGTTAAATAGAGAGATAGCGTCACCCTGAGCGGCAGCTTCAACCAGAGAGTGGGCAGCTTCAGCCAGAGAGGCAGCAGCTTCAGCCAGAGAGGTGGCGTTGTCAACCAGAGAGGCGGCGTCAACCTGAGAGGCAGCATCAGCCAGAGAGGCAGCAGCTTCAGCCAGAGAGGTGGCTTTGTCAACCGGAGAGGTGGCATCAACCTGAGAGGCAGTGTCGGTAACCAGAGAGGCAGCGTCGTCAACCAGAGAGGCAGCGTCGGTAACCAGAGAGGCAGCGTCGTCAACCAGAGAGGCAGCGTCGGTAACCAGAGAGGCAGCTTCAATCTGAGAGGCAGCGTCGTCAACCAGAGAGGCAGCGTCGGTAACCAGAGAGGCAGCTTCAATCTGAGAGGCAGCGTCGTCAACCAGAGAGGCAGCGTCGGTAACCAGAGAGGCAGTGTCGTCAACCAGAGAGGCAGCGTCGTCAACCAGAGAGGCAGCTTCAATCTGAGAGGCAGCGTCGTCAACCAGAGAGGCAGCTTCAATCTGAGAGGCAGCGTCGTCAACCAGAGAGGCAGCGTCGTCAACCAGAGAGGCAGCTTCAATCTGAGAGGCAGCGTCGTCAACCAGAGAGGCAGCGTCGGTAACCAGAGAGGCAGTGTCGTCAACCAGAGAGGCAGCGTCGTCAACCAGAGAGGCAGCTTCAATCTGAGAGGCAGCGTCGTCAACCAGAGAGGCAGCGTCGTCAACCAGAGAGGCAGCTTCAATCTGAGAGGCAGCGTCGTCAACCAGAGAGGCAGCGTCGTCAACCAGAGAGGCAGCTTCAATCTGAGAGGCAGCGTCGTCAACCAGAGAGGCAGCGTCGGTAACCAGAGAGGCAGCGTCGTCAACCAGAGAGGCAGCGTCGTCAACCAGAGAGGCAGCTTCAATCTGAGAGGCAGCGTCGTCAACCAGAGAGGCAGCGTCGTCAACCAGAGAGGCAGCTTCAATCTGAGAGGCAGCATCGTCAACCTGAGAGGCAGCAGCTTCATCCTGAGGGCCAGCGTCAATCCGAAAGTCAGGCTCAGAATCTGTAGCAAAAGAAGAAAGCAGAAACTATTATACTTTTAAATTTACTTAATTTTTTATCAGTATAATGGTTACTGTGATGTAGCCTGGGAAAACCCAGACAACTTCCGGCAAATTTAGATTTGCTCTGCAAGTAGTCTGGCAAAGAGCCCATTCAAACCCATTTCTAAGCCCCAGAAATCGAGGCACCAATCAGAAACGTTGAGGCAGGCTTTACACGATGACGACAGCGCAGCGACAGTGAAGCAGATTCTGTACACTGACTACAAAGATGGATGCAGCAGTGGAACATCACTATCAGCTGTCGCGGCTGTTTTAAGCGATTTAAACTTTTCCATTCCGTTAAAACCAGAGCAAAAAACAACACAAGAAGCCTTCATATCTAAAAAAGATGTTATCGCTGTCTTACCGACTGGATTCGGCAAAAGTCTGATATACCAGCTTGCTTGTCTTAGCGAGAGCCCTGGTAGTGTTAATGCTTCACAAAGTATAGTTTTAAGTCCTTTCAGGCGAGAATGTAGTTGTTTTTAAAGGCAAAATCTGTGGTTTATTTATGAAGAGAGCGCCTTTTTGAAAATTTGTCCAGCGGTGCTCAATTGCTCAACCCCACCGAGAGGCGCCTTTCCTCGGCCAGTCCTTCTGCCGCCTGCCGCTGGCTCTGATGTGAAGATATGATTCGTCTTGTGTAGATCTAACGGCTGATCTTTGCTCTCATTATTCTATAATTTGTTCCCTGACAGATCGTTTTGTCTGAGGGTAAAGTGAAGTTTCATAACTTTATATTTGTAAGCTATTAAACTTTACTGTTGTAGTCTCCTAGCGCTGACTTTCTTTGACTGAATTGCTTTATGTATTGTATAGCTTCTTATACCTTTTACTTATACTTTTAAAATGGATATTGATCACGCATTAAACTAACATTTAACAAAAAGAGACTGGGTTTTGTTTTATATCATATCTCATTGTATTACAGTGATAATCATAGGCTATATTATGAACACATGATATTACATGTTTTTATTTTTTAATGTAAACGAAAAGAGGCCGGGTTTTTTAAATATTTCGTTTTGTAATATACATGCATTGAAGATAATATGCATTGCCTTCACTACATTTGTGTGGCTATAATATGTTTAAAATAATAACTATTACCATCATAGGGAGTTCATTCTCCGGAGTCAAACTTGGTAAGTCACGGACGCAAGTTAGAAGTTCGCGTACAAAATATGTCATAAAACACCACTGCCTCATTTCATTAAAAAAAAAAACTTAAACATATTAGCCACACACATGTGGTTCAGGCAACGCGTAGTTAGGCCTACATTCATTATCTTATATATTTATAATAAAACAAAGTATAAAACACCCTGCCTCTTTTCGTTTACATTTTAAAAATAATTAAACATTAATATGTGGTTTAGGTAAGGTGACCAGATTTCTGAAATGTAAACCGGGGACATTTCCTATTTGAGAACACAAGCACAGACCATAGACAGTGGTACAGACAAGAACGCATATTGAGAAACGGCCAGAGTCTCAGATGTTTCTCCGTCGCTCTGCATACGTCATCTCCCTCATCGCTCTGATTGGTTTTAGGTCTATCCAATTGCGCCGAGAGGCATTTGAGCGACGCCCGTTGGTGACGCCCCTTTGGAAATGATTTGTCTATGAAGCTTTGCCAGACCATAACTCAGTTACTACTGAGAATGGTCTGGTTTTAACCAGGCTAACTGTGATGATTAAAGATGTTCATATTTTTTTATTGCACTGTTGGGAAAAGTAATTCAGCTATCTTTAAATCCTCTTTGTAAATTTGCTGTAAAGGCTGTAACTCCAGTCCAGCAGGTGGTGCTGATACCAGCGCAACAGTCATTGACCGCAAGATGAGTGTGGAGGAAAAAAATTATTTTGCTAAAAACATCTGTCGCTGCGTCCCAATTCGCATATTATCCATACTAAATAGTATTCGAAAAAAGAATTAGTATGTCCCAAATCGTAGTATGTTGAAAAGAGTATTCCAAAAATTCCCGGATGGTCTACTATTTCCGGTCAGAGTCCGAAGTGCAGATCGATGCGCACTCTAACGGCTTATATTGCCCACAACCCATTGCAAGATGGACGAGGATTCGATTAGAACTAAAAACGCGGATAAAAAGTGTTACAAACATGACGGTTACGCGAGTCTGACGGTTAAGTAGAGAGGATAAGATAAAGGGGTTTGAGTGAGCAATTATCAGTATTTAACCTGACAAAAAGATATTTATTCAATGTTAGCAACATTATATTTCACCTGCAGCAGCATTGTGAACTTTTGTAATGATACATTTGGCCATTAACTTTGCAAACACATGATGAAAGTCTCTGCATTAAAGTATGTCCCAAAGCTTGCATACTCTTCTGCTACACACTCAAAAGTATGTACTTTTTCTTCACAAAAAGAGTACATACTTTTAGGACGTAGTATAAGTAGGCGAATTGGGACGCAACACCAGATTCTTATATGTTTCAACAGAAAATTGTAAGGATCATATATGCTGCAAAAAAACATATACAAATTGTTCAATATTAACATATTTTCAATCATATATGTCCTACACTGTGGGAAAAAAATGTTTTATGCTGGGTTGTGTTAAATACAACCCCTGCAAATCAGTTAGATTTTGCTTTAGTATATTAATTAGCAAGTAAAATAAATAAAAATGGGTACACCCTTACGCACCCTTATAAGAAAATATATTTCCTTATATATATATATATATATATATATATATATATATATATATATATATATATATATATATATATATATATATATATATATATATATATATATATTAGTTACACACCCCATATATATATATATATATAAATAATATATATATATATGAATGATAAATATATAAAATTATTTAACAGTAAGTTATATTGAAAATATACAGGATAAATATATTAAAATATTTAATAATACATGAGGAATTACTACTTTTCATATATTGAAAAATATGTGACAATATATTTACTAATATATCAATGTATGTAATTTTATATTCAGTAATTCACTTCATAAATACTTCATAGATGTGCATGTAATAAGACACTGCAAAATATATTGAACATATATTTACTCATGCAGTATATACACATACATATAGAAATATATAATTCAGATGTAACCCCCTTTTGTAACCATTAACATTTTCACAAGTAACTGTAATTTAATGACACATTTTTTTCTTTGTAACTGTAACAGTTTACAGTTGTTTATTTTGTAATTCAATTACATAACGCTGTTACGTTTAGCTAATTACACACCCAAACACTGTATGTGTGTTTATATACACACTGTACTCACATGGACTGATTTAAATATGTTTTACATTGATGGATCATGAGCATAAATTGCTTTGCTCCCTATGCAGGCCTCACTGAGCCTTCAGATTTCAACAAAAAATATCTTCATTTGTGTTCTGAAGATGAACGGAGGTCTTACGGGTGTGGAACGGCATGAGGGTGAGTAATAAATGACATTATTTTCATTTTTGGGTGAACTAACCCTTTAATTTCTCAATATTTTTTTTATGTGTTAATATATAGCCATACAATGTCAATGCATACATTGCAGTATATTGAAAAATATAAGCATTAGTTTCCTATATGGAAATTATGCACTTATGTAATAATTGAAAGGCTATATATATATATATATATATATATATATATATATATATATATATATATATATATATATATATATATATATATATATATATATATATATATATATATATATATATATATATATATATATTAGTCGGTGTGTGAATGGGTGAATGTGAGGTAGGCATGTGCCGGTATCAAATTTTCATGTTGCGATTAATTGCTGAAGCTTTTATCACGGTATACGGTATTATCACGATATTGAAATAAGTTGCAAAAAAAGTGTTGTCATACTATAACAGGTTTAATAACTTTCTTATAACAAAAAGAACCAAACATTTAAATACAATAAAGCAATACACAAAAATGTATAAAGTAAACAAATATTTAAAACAGATTAAGTGCAAAAGTATTATAAAGAACAATAGGTAACACTTTACAATAATGTCTCACCAGTTCATGCATTAACATTAACAAAGAATGAAGAGCTACATTTTTACAGAAGTTATTCTTCTTTGATAATGTTAGTTTAAAAAAGCAACTGTTAGTTAGTGTTAGCTCAGGTCCATTAAATAATACAGTTACAACTTTTGATTTTAATAACGCGTTGTTAAATGCTGAAATGTACATTTAACTAAGATTAATACATGCTTTAGAAGTATTTCTCATTGTCAGTTTGTTAATGAATGAACTAATGTTAAATAATGGAGCCGTATTGTAAAGTGTGTGACTGAACAACAGTCAGAACATATTCAAACAATATCTAGGGCATGTACTTTAGTCAAGATTAAAATATAAAATGTTTAAGTTTGAAAATGAATAGCCTTAAAGCTGTAGTCTACGATGTTGAAAATCAGTCGAGAAAGCCTGAATTTTTAAAAAAAACTCATCCCGCCCCTCCACACGCACACCCCTCCCCTCTGTGCTACCTGATCCCTCCCACCGGGAAACGACCTGAACAACGTCACTCAGTCAAGCAGGAGTAAACATTGGAACAGAGATGTTGATAGCTCAAAGGCACACGTTTGACTTCACGCCCACGCAAGATTAGCAACACATGCAATGTTCTATCGGCTCGAACAGAAAACCGCTAACGTTAGGCCTATTGAAATAGTCAAGCACTTCAAGAAATATAATTACTTTGACCCGTGATAGGCGATGCTAAACGGCTAACATTCCAATGCCGACCGGCAGCATGATCATGTTGTCATGCTGATAAAAAGCTATTTATGTAATACACCACACCATAAAAGTATAAATAAATGTTTACCTGCTCAACAAATAATCAGCGTCGGTTTTAAGTCCAAAGGTTTCTCTGAAGCTTCCTCCAACGGGCAACGGTGGACCCCATATTGATTCGGCTTTGAGTCCGGCGTTCTTCACATTTATTTTAAATATCTGCTCTTTCCTCAATTGACTTTCTCTTTATTCCAACCTTGACTGTTGGGGCGAGCAGGGGCCGCTTGCCGCTGTCTGTTTGTTGGTTTTTCTCCATTGCTGAGTTGACGCTGCCTAAGTTACTTGCCAGCAAAATTTCATGTCGCAGGAGGGGGCGGGGTGGGGTGCGGTGGGTGGAGACGCGAGTGGAGCAGGGGATTGGATGAGAGCAGTTAACCAATGTAAGCCGTCCGGCCGGACAGCTTACATTGGTCAATTTCTCTGCGGGTGTACACCCAATAGAGTGAATGGATTTTTTTCATTCTTTTTTCTCTTCATATTGTTAGGATTGTACTGTAGAACCATAACCAGCATCTAAACGAGATTATTAATAATGAACAATCTTTGAAATCGTAGACCATAGCTTTAATAACTCTTTTACATAAAGCACGTCCTGCACTTAATGTTCTCATTCATGCATGTTCTATTCGTATAGGCTACAAACCGAAACCAAAACATCAGACGCAAGAGCTTTGCTTCCGAAGGACACACGCAACTTTTTTATATTAATATATAATACGGGTTCTTTATTTAGCCTACAAAAAACAGTAGGCCTATATTAATCATTATTAATTAAACTATCAGCTGTTCTGTTCCTTGCGCTTCACTTGCCGTGGCCGCTGTCAGAGAGCGAATTCATAAACCCAGCGCATCAGCATCCAAAAACCAAACTATTTAGACACTTAGCAGCCATTAAATGTCTTTAAAATAAGATGGATATATCGGCAGAAGGTGGAGTTAGAAAACAAATAAACTGTTCCTGAAATGAAGTGATGACACAAAGAAATCCACACAGAAATCAGAACCGGCTTAAGTCGCCGTTTTCTTGCCTTTCCCGACACTGACCTGATCGTTGGTCATGCGGATTGATATTATGGTCTGTTTGCACTTTGTAATTGTAAAAAATACGTTTCTGAACCGAATGATATAAGAATCAGGAGTTGTTTCTGCGTCGAAAGTAAAGTAAGCGATTACAATCAATATTTAAGAAGCCCACGTCCGGTATTTTTTGGTACAAAATAATAAAACGTAGCGTCAATAAAATCATTAATTTCAGTATTTATAATGTTATAAATGAAAAATTGAGTACTGCATCTCAAAGCCCTTGGTATAATCTATCATTTACAGCAATAAACACAAATCACCTGTTTTGGTCATTTTTATGGTAATGAATACTTTGACGCTCTATATCTCCTAATTAGATTATGCGACTTTAGCCGGGGTTTCACAGACGGGGTCACATTTACTCACCGTCAAGTTGTTCCAACCCTGTATGAGTTTCTTTGTTCTGCTGAACACAAAGGAAGATATTTTGAAGAATGTTAGTAACCAAACAGATAGAGCAACCATTAACTACCATAGTATTTTTTTCCCTATTATTAATTAAACTATCAGCTGTTCTGTTCCTTGCGCTTCACTTGCCGTGGCCGCTGTCAGAGAGCGAATTCATAAACCCAGCGCATCAGCATCCAAAAACCAAACTATTTAGACACTTAGCAGCCATTAAATGTCTTTAAAATAAGATGGATATATCGGCAGAAGGTGGAGTTAGAAAACAAATAAACTGTTCCTGAAATGAAGTGATGACACAAAGAAATCCATACAGAAATCAGAACCGGCTTAAGTCGCCGTTTTCTTGCCTTTCCCGACACTGACCTGATCGTTGGTCATGCGGATGACCAACGATCAGTAATGAATACTTTGACGCTCTATATCTCCTAATTAGATTATGCGACTTTAGCCGGGGTTTCACAGACGGGGTCACATTTACTCACCGTCAAGTTGTTCCAACCCTGTATGAGTTTCTTTGTTCTGCTGAACACAAAGGAAGATATTTTGAAGAATGTTAGTAACCAAACAGATAGAGCAACCATTAACTACCATAGTATTTTTTTCCCTATTATTAATTAAACTATCAGCTGTTCTGTTCCTTGCGCTTCACTTGCCGTGGCCGCTGTCAGAGAGCGAATTCATAAACCCAGCGCATCAGCATCCAAAAACCAAACTATTTAGACACTTAGCAGCCATTAAATGTCTTTAAAATAAGATGGATATATCGGCAGAAGGTGGAGTTAGAAAACAAATAAACTGTTCCTGAAATGAAGTGATGACACAAAGAAATCCACACAGAAATCAGAACCGGCTTAAGTCGCCGTTTTCTTGCCTTTCCCGACACTGACCTGATCGTTGGTCATGCGGATGACCAACGATCAGTAATGAATACTTTGACGCTCTATATCTCCTAATTAGATTATGCGACTTTAGCCGGGGTTTCACAGACGGGGTCACATTTACTCACCGTCAAGTTGTTCCAACCCTGTATGAGTTTCTTTGTTCTGCTGAACACAAAGGAAGATATTTTGAAGAATGTTAGTAACCAAACAGATAGAGCAACCATTAACTACCATAGTATTTTTTTCCCTATTATTAATTAAACTATCAGCTGTTCTGTTCCTTGCGCTTCACTTGCCGTGGCCGCTGTCAGAGAGCGAATTCATAAACCCAGCGCATCAGCATCCAAAAACCAAACTATTTAGACACTTAGCAGCCATTAAATGTCTTTAAAATAAGATGGATATATCGGCAGAAGGTGGAGTTAGAAAACAAATAAACTGTTCCTGAAATGAAGTGATGACACAAAGAAATCCACACAGAAATCAGAACCGGCTTAAGTCGCCGTTTTCTTGCCTTTCCCGACACTGACCTGATCGTTGGTCATGCGGATGACCAACGATCAGTAATGAATACTTTGACGCTCTATATCTCCTAATTAGATTATGCGACTTTAGCCGGGGTTTCACAGACGGGGTCACATTTACTCACCGTCAAGTTGTTCCAACCCTGTATGAGTTTCTTTGTTCTGCTGAACACAAAGGAAGATATTTTGAAGAATGTTAGTAACCAAACAGATAGAGCAACCATTAACTACCATAGTATTTTTTTCCCTACTATGTAGTTAATGATTGCTCTATCTGCTTGGTTACAAACATTCTTCAAAATCTCTTCCTTTGTGTTCAGCAGAACAGAGAAACTCATACAGGGTTGGAACAACTTGACGGTGAGTAAATTATGACATAATTTTCATTTTTGGGTGAACTAACCCTTTAAGTCCATTAACTGAACTACTGAACTAGAGCTGATTGAGACACTCAGAGATTTTGTGTGGATTTGTTTGTTAATTATTCTCATCTTAAACAGGACAGAGTTTTCAAACACACAGAAAAACTCCTGGAGAAGCGACTGAGATCCACGTGGCACACTATTATAAAGATGTCATTTATTAAAGAGGAGAGTGAAGACATGAAAATTGAAGAAACATTGAGAGTGAAACATGAAGAAACTGAGGAACAAACAGAGAAAGAGGAGAGAGAAGACGTGAAGATTGAAGAAACATTGAGAGTGAAACATGAAGAAACTGAGGAACAAACAGAGAAAGAGGAGAGAGAAGACGTGAAGATTGAAGAAACATTGAGAGTGAAAGATGAAGAAACCGAGGAACAAACAGAGAAAGAGGAGAGTGAAGACGTGAAGATTGAAGAAACATTGAGAGTGAAACATGAAGAAACTGAGGAACAAACAGAGAAAGAGGAGAGAGAAGACGTGAAGATTGAAGAAACATTGAGAGTGAAAGATGAAGAAACCGAGGAACAAACAGAGAAAGAGGAGAGAGAAAACGTGAAGATTGAAGAAACATTCAGAGTGAAAGATGAAGAAACTGAAGAACAAACAGGTTGGTTTCATTCTCAAAGCTGAACTCATTTGATCATTATTAAAATGTGGACAGACATGTTTAGATCACATGACCAGATAAACACTAATGCTGCTTCAAGTGAACCTGTGAAGATCTGATGTCCATTTGTTACGACACATTAAATTAGAAAAAAGGAATTCAATAATAGCCTTTAATAATTACTAAAACCCAAAATCTACTTCTGATTTGAAAACCATTAATTTGTCACTTAATTTATACTAGATTACCGTATCTAACACAATCTGTGTTTTGCATAAAGCAAAGCATGAAATGTGACTGATCAGCTTTACATTTGTTGTCTATAAGGAATTTTTTCCTCATCCTCTAAAACGCTCTCTGTTTAGCTGACATGTACTATAGAAGATTTTGTCGTTGATATGCTCATTGATTTGGGGATTATGTGTGTAATCTGGAGGAAAGTGAGCAAGGGAAGTGTGTAAACATTTGATGTAAAACACTGAGTCCTGCACGTGGGAGAGCGAAGCGCTAGTATTGAATGAAATGAGTGGAAATATTGAGCGTGTCATTTGTAGTACGGGACAAATAGGGTTGACGACTTGACAGCTCAACAATAAACCTTAAGAAAACATTAGATCAAGTGTGAACTTGCAACAGAACACATTTGATATTGTTTTACATTTGATTATTTTATTTATATCCAAAGAACTCTTTAGTAGCATATTTGGTGCACTTTAAAGGGATAGTTCACCCAAAAAAAATGAAATGTCTGTCATCATTTACTCGCCCTCATGATGTTCCAAACCTGTATGAGTTTCTTTGTTCTGCTGAACACAAAAGAAGATATTTTGAAGAAAGTTTGTACCCAGGCTGCTCTGGGGGCACCATTGACTTCCATAGTAGGAATTAATCTTCCTGTGTTCAACATAACAAAGAAATGTATACATGTTTGGAACAACTTGAGGGTGAGTAAATGATGACAGAATTTTCATTTTTAGGTGAACTATCCCTTTAAGCAGTCATTCTGAACCAGTTCTCAACCAATCACTTTTGACAAAAAAAATCAAAATTAATTTACTTAAATTATGACTATATTATTATGTAATTATCTGTCCCAATTTTATCTTTTTTAAAATGTCATAAACTTTTATGACAGGATTATTTATGTATATAATTAATGTAGCCTAGCTAAATGATAAATTAATAATAACATTAATTAGGCTATATTCTATTAATTAACTTGTCTAATGTCTAAAAAATATAATAATTCTGTCTGCCAAGCTTTGATAATGTATGGAATTTTATATTAATATTACCTTTAGAAGCACGGATGTGTCTGTCAGCGCTGCTGCTTTAAGTCAGACAGTCTGAGACACTGAAATGCTGCTTCAAAGTGTGAAGTTCATCATGAGTTACTAATACTTTCTAACACTCCAAATTCCTATAGTTGTTTATTGATCTATGTGTGGACCTATGTAAAATACGGGACAGGTCACGTCCCGTATTGGTTTGATACGGGACTCGTCATTTTGCTTGTAAATACGGGACGATTATGTATTTCACGGGATGGGTGGCAACCCTTGGTACAAATGTACAAAAGGCAGACTAACAGGTCTGAGGGTCAGAATTCTAGCTGATAGACAGGTGTTCAAATACTTATTTGCAGCTGTATCATACAAATATATTGTTTAAAAAATCATACATTGTGATTTCTGGATTTTTTTTTTTAGATTATGTCTCTCACAGTGGACATGCACACACTCGATGACAATTTCAGACCCCTCCATGATTTCTAAGTGGGAGAACTTGCAAAATAGCGGGGTGTTCAAATACTTATTTTCCTCACTGTATAAGCCTTTCTGTGTCTGCAAAAGAGAGAAATGGTCTAAGACGGGCTATGTTTCTCAGGTGGAAAAATGCAGTTTTAGAGATGTGTTTTATGTGTGCTTCAAATGTTAACTGTGGATCTAAAATGACACCAAGATTTCGCACCTGATTACCGTGGTGGAATCAACAATCAAACTGATCTGCTTGGCCTTACGAGTAGCCACCACTGTACCAATCTGCATCAATTCAGTGTTGGAGCCGTTCAGCTTCAGTAAGTTATTCTGCATCCAGATACTGATCTCTGCTAGACAACTACGCAAAGCTATTAATGACCAATGGACATCAGGACTAGTGGTGATGTAAATCTGCGTATCGTCCGCATAGCAGTGATACCCAAGACCATATTTCCTGATGATCTACCCAAACGGAAGCATATAAATGTTAAATAAAATTAGACCCAATACTGAGCCCTGAGGAACTCCCTGTTGAACAGGCACGGTATCAGATTTGTAGTTACCCAGGCTAACAAACTGGGCACGATTCATTAAACAAGACAGAAACCAACAGAGTACAGTTCCAGAAAGACCCAACCAATTTTCCAGCCTGTCAAGCAGAAGAGTGTGACATATAGTGTCAAAAGCAGCACTGAGGTCTAATAAGACCAAGATACTGCAGGCACCGGAATCTGCCGCAATAAGATAATTTACTACCCTAATTAAAGCGGTTTCAGTACTATGCACTCTTCTGAACCCTGATTGAAAAGGTTCAAAGAGACTGTTCAGTGCTAGGTGATTATTTATCTGAATGCCCACAACACGCTCCAGAACTTTAGCCAAGAATGGGAGGTTAGAAATGGGAGGTTAGATTGGCCTGCCGCTGCCTCACAGATGCACAAATCACTTTTGCTCCACATTTCACGTAGTATATGGTGCATAAGTGAAAGCGTGTGGAACTTGTCATTTGAAGGCGAAAAGACTGCGTTTGAGACTCGTGGCAGCTGATTCAAGCAGTTGTAGTGATTGGACTTGTGATTGTATTAAAAAATATCCAAGAAAAAATGCATTTGTGACCAAATATTCTACTAGTGTGCAACTCTCATTGCATGGATTCATATTAATTTGCGGATGTGCAAAATTTGTCTGTGACTTCACATTTTTGATATTTGAATAGGATTTGTGCACCTGCAGTGAAGATTGTGTGAAGGTGTAACTGTTGTGTTGTGTTTGTAGGTGAGAAAAAAAAATCTACAAGTTTACAACTCCTAGAATATTTTTCTCTGTGACTTCAAATGTATTGATACACATGTGTGGACATGCTCTACAGCTACAAATTCCACTCTCACATGTGTTCAGTGGTTTTGCACCAAAAATACCTTCAGTTACAGGAAATTTTCTGAAGAGTATCAGAATGGACTTTATTAAGAGGCGGCAGATCGCACATCATTTGTTTTTCTTTGTTTTGCAAATGGCCCAACATTTCGTTTTTATTGTGAGTGCACAAAAATAAAGTAGAAACTTAACGAATTATAATGACGCATAACACTTGCCTGTGTGACAAAGTATTTTGAGTCTCTTTTGCACTGATAAGAAAAAAAGTGAGTTGGTCATGCCAGACCTCTATGGGTTAATGCTTTACATGTGTAAATGGTTTTTATGCCTGTTGTGTTGTGCTATTGGTTAATTTTTGTATTTTTTTCCTTAGACCTGATGCAGTTGAAAGAGGAGTGTGAAGTACTAAAGGAAATGGAAGAAAAAGGTCAATATGAGAATGATCACGATTTCATAACTGAAGAAAAATATTTTAGTTGCTCACAGACTGAAAAGACTTCAAAAAAGACCAGAGAAAAAGCTAAAAAGAAAGAAACTATAAGTTCTTT
The DNA here is from genome assembly GCF_949357685.1 of Gobio gobio. Classification (NCBI taxonomy): domain Eukaryota; kingdom Metazoa; phylum Chordata; class Actinopteri; order Cypriniformes; family Gobionidae; genus Gobio; species Gobio gobio. Next base: position 22,396,344 of record NC_137097.1, on the reverse strand, counting down.
CACCACCGTTCAGGGTAGAACGAGTTTCAATCGACAAGGAAATCTTACAGACCACAAACCCTACACGTGCCCTCATTGTGGAAAGAGTTTCAAACATAATGGAAAATTTCAAAACCACTTAAGAATTCACACTGGAGAGAAGCCGTTCACCTGCAAACAGTGTGGAAAAAGTTTCAACCGAAAAGGAATCCTTGATGATCACATGAGAGTTCACACTGGAGAGAAGCCTTACACCTGCAAACAGTGTGGAAAGAGTTTCAATAGAAAAGGAAACCTTGATGGTCACATGAGAGTTCACACTGGAGAGAAGCCTTACACCTGCCAAGTGTGTGGAAAAGGTTTAAGCCAAAAAAGAAGTCTTGAATATTACATGAACATTCACACTGGCGAGAGCTCCTACACCTGCAGACAGTGTGGAAAGTGTTTTGAACAACATGGAAACCTTAATGTCCACATGAGAGTTCACTCTGGAGAGAAACCCTACACGTGCCCTCAGTGTGGAAAGAGTTTCAATTATGAAAGATTTCTTAACATACACATGAGAATTCACTCTGGAGAGAAGCCGTACTCCTGCCAACAGTGTGGAAAGAGTTTCAACCAAAAGGGAAATCTTCATCGTCACATGAGAGTTCACACTGGAGAGAAGCCGTTCATTTGTGATCTCTGTGGAGAGAGTTTCAGATATAAAGAAACCTTTAAACACCACATGAGGATTCACTTGTGAAAGAATGGTTTTATTTGTCATCAGTCTGGAATGAGTTTGGGACAGACTAAACCTTAATCCAAAAGTATAGTTCATTTTTTTTACACGTATGTGCACAGTCAAACGCACAGCATTGCAAAGTATACTTCTTTTAACTCGTATGCGTGCATAGGCATTCTGTGCAGTTTTGATCAATCTCTCACCATGAGTAACAACCCATGCAAATATCTTTTTATTCTTTCATGCTAGAGTTGTAAAAATGAGGGACTTTATAACCTCTTTGCACAATCTCTCATCTGTGTAGCCCTTAGGGATGGAACGATTACCGGTTTCATGATAAACAACGATAAAATGTACAGACGTTTAGTAATATCGTTTAAAGGGGTGGTAAAACACATTCTTTCGAAGGCTTGATTGTGTTTGTGGGGTGCACTGTAACGTGTTCATGCTTCGTTTTTATTTTTCATATATTTGACCTTTGTTCTACACTGCTCTGTCCCTCCTTGTAAAACGGTCTGATGCTTTCCGGGTTCTATGAAGCCAGTCCCTCAAAAATACGCAATGGGCTCAGATTGGTTAGCTGGCCCAGTGTGTTGTGATTCGCTAATCGCCTAGTGCACGTTTGTCGGAAACGTCACGCCCCTTACCTTTACCGGTAGACTGTGCTTTGGGTGTATTAGAAACAATGGCGTCAATAAAACATACTACTAATCTGCGCCCGAATCAGACCCAGAACATTTAAGTGAAGATGATCGAGCAGAACCTGTTCAGTCCTCAAGAGTAAAGACTGCTGATCTATAGTGATCGCTACTGAATGGCGCTGTTACTTTTGGGTTACTTTTACTAAGAGACTCAACGCTCGTCAGGCTCGCTGGACTCTGTTTTTTACCCGGTTCGATTTCACCATCTCGTAACGCCCAGGCTCCAAGAACGTCAAGCCCGACGCATTATCTCGTCTCTATGAGTCTTCCTCTCCCGCCGAACCAGAGGAGATTTTTCCCTTGGGTCGGGTTGTTGGCGCGTCCGTCTGGGGTATAGAGAGGCTGGTTAAGCGCTCTCTTGCCCAGGTTATGATTCCGTGCGGGGTCCCTAGGGGACTTCTATTCGTTCCTGTACCCACGCGACAAGCTGTCCTTAAATGGGGCCATACGTCCAAATTAACTGCCTATCCTGGCGTCCGGGGCACCCTCGCTTTTATCCGCCAGCGCTTCTGGTGGCCCTCGTTGGAGCGCGATGTGCGAGGATTTGTTTCGTCCTGCGGGACGTGCGATCAGACCAAGGCTGGTAATTCTCCTCCTGCCGGTCTGCTGCGGCCGCTACCGGTGCCATCACGACCGTGGTCTCACTTAGCCTTAGATTTTATCACTGGGCTTCCTTCGTCGGCTGGTAACACCGTTATTCTCACCGTAGTTGACCGTTTCTCTAAATCGGCACATTTTATCCCGCTTGCTAAACTTCCCTCGGCCAAGGAGACCGCCCAGATCATGATAGATCATGTTTTTAGAGTGCATGGGTTACCCTCTGACGTTGTGTCGGATAGGGGTCCCCAATTCTCGTCCCAGTTTTGGGGAGATTTCTGTCGTCTGATTGGGGCTTCCGTCATTCTCTCGTCCGGGTATCATCCCCAGACTAACAGCCAAGCTGAGCGAACCAATCAGATCATCGCCCGCATTCTGTGCAGTTTTACGCACCAGAATCCCGCTTCCTGGTCTCAACATCTTTCCTGGGCCGAGTATGCCCATAATTCGCTCCCGTCTTCCGCCACCGGACTTTCCCCTTTCCATTGTTGCCTTGGTTATCAGCCACCGCTGTTTACGTCCCAGGACTCTGAATCTAACGTTCCGTCCGTTCAGGCTTTTATTAGTTGCTGCAAGCGTACCTGGAGACGAGTGCGGTCCGCCCTCTGTCGAGCTAGAAGACGTATGACCGTTTCTGCTAATAGACGCAGAATTAAGAGTCCTCGCTACGTTTGCGGTCAGAGAGTATGGTTATCCACATCCAACTTACCCCTCCAGTCTGAGTCACGCAAATTGTCGCCCCGTTTTATTGGACCATTTCGCATAGCTAAGGTCATTAGTCCCGCTGCCGTGAGACTTCACTTTCCGCCTAATTTCCGCCGGATTCATCCCGTATTTCACGTTTCCTGCGTTAAACCAGCCTTGCACCCTCCCTCCCGCCCGGTTCGCACTCCTAGTCTTGTTAATGATTCCCCTATTTACAGGGTTCGTCGCATTCTCGACATGCGCCGTCGGGGACGCGGTCATCAGTATCTTGTCGACTGGGAGGGTTACGGTCCCGGGATGTCCTGGATCCCTCACTTAGCATGGATTTCCTCCGGTCTCGCCAGGGCCCTTCTGAAGCGCCGGGTGGAGCTCGTTGAGAGAGGGGTACTGTTATGATCCTGGGGTTCTCTTTCCTTTCTCTCTGTCTCCCTCTTGTGGCCACTCACGCACTCACACTTTCACTTTACGCTCTCTCAGCCTCTTCATTGCTCATTATCTGTTACAGCTGTTTCCCCTTCCCGTTCTGATTCCCCCACCTGCTCCCTCTTTTCCCTTGATTATCTCAGTTTCTTATTCCCTCTACTTTCTTGTCTTGTTGTCGGATTATTGCTTTACTTTGCTAGAGAGACGCTAGTACTTTCATGTTGTTCTGTCCTGTCCTGTCCTGTCCTGTCCTGCCTGTCTACTTGATCGTTGCCTGTTGATCTAGTGAGTTACCCTCTGCCTAAAGACTGTGTGTTCAAGCTGTGCCTATTTGCAGAGTACCTGTTCGTAGCCTGCTTGTGGCGGTCTACCTTCTCTACCACTGAGGTTTTCCCTGGACAGCAATTGGCCTGGCCTCCGTCCTCTCTGATCTCTAAGCGATCTTTAACCAGCCGTTTGGCAAGATTCGGCGCCGGCTCTGCTTACCGCCGGACTTTTCTGTTCTGTTTATTTCCGAGGACTATTTCTGTTGTCAAATAAAGAACTGTGTATTGCACTCCTCCCTGGTCTTCCATCTTCCTTCAACCCATAACAATAGATACTATGCTATTCAAAGTAGTGAAGTAAAATTCTCCCATAATAAAAATAACATAGCAAGGCATATTTATTGAATTGTCATTTAGTTCTCATGCACCCAATGTTATAGCTTATGAACCGCCCGGCACATGACCGACCTTCAACACTGAACAGTGGTGGAGCCAGAGGGGTGTCCAGGGCATCTGAGTGGCCACACTGGGTGCCACCCCAAAATTTAGATCGCTACTTTCATTTCACCTTCTACTGAAAGAAGCATTTATTTTGACGTGCGGCACATTATTCATGCATTAACACTGAATTAACCCTAGTGAAAAAAAGTATGCTAAGTATACTTTCAGCAAGACTAATTATCAGTATACTTGAAGTGTGTTAATGATTAGTTAACTTGAAGTGTGATATTTTGAAACAACAAATTTTGTACTAAGTATATTTTAGTTGTAAATAAGTTGTATTAAAGCATAATTTTAAGTGTATTTAGTGTACTTTTATGTGCTAAATTGGAACAACTTTAAGTATACTTAGTACGCTTTAAGTATAGGGACTAATTACATGCTTGATTAGTGATGTTAAATGTGCTTTATTTGTACTATAAGTATATTTTGTGTTATAAGTATACTTTATTTGTGTTATAAGTATATTTTATTTGTTTTATAAGTATACTTTGTGTTATAAGTACACTTTATTTGTGTTATAAGTTCATTACAAATTAATTACCAGTGTCTTCAGAACACACAAGCAATAAACTTGTCACAAATGCTACAATTCTGAGCGTTACTCCCTTGTGTTACCTGTGTAATGGGGCTTAGTAATGTTCTATTTGCTTTAAACTGCTCTTGACTACGCCACTCCGATTTTACTTGGGTAGGAGATCCCCAAATCACTTAAAGGTTTCACCGCAAGGCTATTCAAGTCAATGAATAAACTTAAAGGCAGAATTACTATAAACAAGACCTTTTATTTAAATACATAAGTTCTAGTCTCATTTGGTTTCACTCAAAACAGGCGATTGATGTTACAGAAGTAGTAGTAGCAGCTAGAGGGTGTGACATAACACTTCAAAAGAAACAATCAAAAAGATACAAATCAACCCCAAAAGGAAATACAATGTCATACACACCACAATAATACATAAACTCAACCACACACCATTTCCACACCGCACTCATAGAAGTGGAAGTGAGTATGTCCCCTCTTGGCTACTCCTAGCTAGAACGGCCTAGCGGCGTAACACAAAATAAACCATGTAAATACAACACAAATTGACTAATACTGGGCCAACCAAACAATACAAAGAAAATACAAAACTAAATGCAACAAAATATTAAGTGAACCAACAAAAATAAAGGGTAGGGAAAACAGTGATCAACAGCACGAGACTCTAGAAAAGAACAAAAATGAAAACCAAAAATACACAATAAGTCAACCCATGAAATGATCACATTAAAAAAACTGATTGTTATACATAAACACTGAAAATACACAAACTACTAACATCAAATCATATTACAACTTAAAATACAAACCCTCATCCAAATACACTGCAATGAACACATTTTAAAATATCCGAACTATCCCAGCATTACAGGAAAGGAATACCTTTGTTGTGTGCCACAGGCGTCTGAACCGCCGTTTCAACATCCACTGCTCATCCGGCTCAACATGTGAGGACTTTTAAAGTACACTCCTCTAAAAAAGAGAATAATTTGTCTTGATACATACACAAGGTTTGCAGCTACTCATTTCATTCAATTTTAATACATCGTAAACTCACGTGCAATATTTTGTACCAAACATTCAGCAACTACTGCTCGTCCAACTCATTAACATGTGAGGGCTTTTAAAGTACACTTCTCTAAAAAAGAGAATCATTTGTCTTAATACATACAAAAGGTTTGCAGCTACTCATTTCATTCGATATTAATATATCCTAAACTCACGTGCAATAGTTCAGCAGTTACTGCTCTTCCGGTCCAAATTAATTAGCAGTAGGATGTTTTCAGCACACATCTAAAATCAACTGGGAGGGGAAACAGCCAGCATGATTACAGCTGTGATTATCCCGTGCTGTTTGCATCAAAGTTAGTTTCACCTCAACATGGTCAAAACACTAAAAGCACTAAAAATCTACTCAGGGTCACAATTTTCATAAAAAAGTAGGGATGGCAGACGTGAAACAGACGTTTCGGGGCTTTGCCGAGATCCCGAAGCGCAGATGTTTCGAAACACTGCTCCGAACTGTGATTCGAAACACCCGTGTCACGTGATTATGGCTAAATGAAGCTTCAAAGTGTTTCATCAGGTGGCGCCTGCCGAAACTGCGTTGATTAAAGGGGGCGGGAACAAACCACACAATCACACATCTGTATGAAACTAATTCCCCACAGTTTAAAAGTGAAGTAAATCCATCTTCACCTCGTGGGTTTTTGTGAGAGGAGAGTGATTTTGTGATAGCAGTGATTTTGTGATAGCAGTGAGATTTATAGTGCGCTTTGGTTAGTTATATTTAGGCTAGATTTAAATGAGATATATTGACTGATAGGTATAGACAGTGACATATAGTTAGGATAGATATAGTGACACATTCATATAGGCTAAGTTAGATAGTGACAGATAGATAGCACAGCATAAGTTAGATATATAGAATTATATAGATATAGATTCATAGGTGATATATAGATAGATATATTAATAGAATATATAAAAATGGAGGCTGCACGCAAGAGATGCCGTACATCTGTGGTGTGGGAGCATTTCCATTTGGAAGCACCAAATAAAGTGAGATGTGTGTATTGTGATAGGCAGCTAGCCTTCTGCAACAATACATCATCCATGTATTTACATCATCCAAAAATATTTGTGCATGCCAGCAACAAGTGTCCCTTGTGAGAGGATTTTTTCAAAGGCTGGAGAAATTATATGTAAAAAAAGAAGTCAGCTGAATCCTTCAACAGCAGAGCAATTAATATTTTGGAATAAAAATGTTTTGTGACAAATGTGACACATTGTGGCTTTATTTATTTTATTAATATTCATTTTGTATAACAAACAAAATATATATAGTTCTTTACAATGACGAGGCTACAGGTTACAAAACCAAGATCATGTAGTTGTCAGACAGATGTTAACCCATTCAGACCCTGCGTCCATTACAATGGACATCACATGTCACCTCCCCTTTTTTTACTTTTGGAGCATTTCACCTAGTTTAAAGCCTGCACTCCATGAGATTGGACGTTTGTCATCCAATCAAATGGCAGTAAAGCTCTGCATGTGGTAATTTAAAAACAAAACACTACATTGAAGAGAAGCATGGCAGCACTTTATTCCAAACACAGAAGTAAGCAACATTTTCTATGGTTTTATTTACAATGTTTGATATGTTTGCCAGTATTTCATAGTTTGTATGCAAAATAGAAGGATTTAACTTATTAATTAAAGTTAAAAATCGATTGTAGAACTGCAAGTTTAAAATCAGGATTTTTTCAAATGTGTCTATTTGAATGGACAGTGGGTTCAAAAGCCTGCTACTGAAAACACATGTCCAGCAATGCTGATTGAAATTTCTTATATATATAAAAAATCTGTCACAGTACTAATACATTTTTGAAACTATTTAATATGCAGAATATACAGTTCTTGAAGTGCTTGAACATATAGCTGATGGAAATATCTCAGATGTTGACTTTATGTGGAGTGATGAGGAAGATGAAGATGGAAAAGCAGATGATGCTAGATCTCCAACAATTGGTGAGTGTAGAATGAAAATTAGGGATAGTTAGTTAGTTAGTTAAGACTTTTCATACAATTAGATGTCCCTAAATTTATCTAATAATGTTTTATTGGATATACAGTTTAATTTCTTTCCTGTACAAATAAATTAAAATATAAAACTTGTATGAAGTTGTTTAATAAGGGACAGTTTTTGCTAATCATTTCAGGGGAGGACAGAGATGAGCCACTACCAGTAGTTGGGGAAGAAATTGAGATTGAGGCAGAAGAAAGACAGGATCTAGAAGACAGAAGATTATGAGCATGAGGCAGATGTAGAACCAGTACTTGGTGTTGATCCTTTTACAAATATCACAAAAAAGAGTGATATTCAGTGGCCAAATTACGATACAAAAAAACACGCAACAATATGCAAATTGGAAGGTTGTTCTGGGAAAACACACATCTTCTGTGATAAGTGCAAGGTGCACTACTGCTTTGTGTCACAGAGAAATTGTTTCAAAGATGCACACAGGAAATGAACGTGACTGCACTGATTCATTCTTAGGTTTATTTTGTTAGGAATAAACAAATGTGCAATCTGTAAAACAAAAACCTCAAAATTAAAGTTGAAATGATATATTGTTCAAGTTCTTGACCTTGAGAAGAAGCTTAAAGTATAGACCAACAATTTTTATGTTTATTAATATTTTTTCATGTTGGTACATTTTTTTGAAGTACACCTGTTTTAACCTGACGTCCATTGAAATGGACAAAAAATATTGCAATTAAAGAGTGTTGAAATTTGTATTATTTTTATTTGGTCTCATTTATAGAAGCCTCATGAGCTGGGAAAATGTACTTTTATATTTTTCAGAAACTTGAAACATAATTCAGGTCTGAAGGGGTTAAAAACATTTTTTTTTACATGGATCATTGTCAAGGTATTTCAGATCAACACATGGAAATGACCACTAGATGGCGCCGTAGAAACAGGTGTCAGATTGATTCGAAGCTTCAAAACAATATGACACATTTGCTTCAACTGCTTCAGTGCTTCACGAAGCCTCGGTCTGCCCATCACAATAAAAAAGAGACCTACCAGAACTTGTTCTTCCAGCGACTAACCACCACATGCACACCAAACAATTCAGGCACTACAAGCCTTCAAAGGAAGTGCTGCATTTAAAGGCCCAGCGTACCTTTTACAAAAATGCCCAGCAGCGCCCCCTGTTGACTTGGCTACACCTGTATCACTATTATTGGCACTCCTAGAATTGTTTATGAGTAAATTATCTCTGAAGTATATTCCCATTAATATTTACATTTTTAGCACACCAGGGTGACTAGGAACATGAAATTGTCCAGCCATGACCCCCTGGAGTATAAATATGAGAGCAAAAGATTGTTGAGCTTCACAAAAGAGAAAGTAGCTGTAAGAAAATAGCTAAAGCATTGAAAATCCCCATTTCCACCATCAGGACAATAATTAAGAAGTTCCAATCAACTAAAGATGTTACGATTCTGCCTGGAATAGGACGCGTGTCTATATCGTCCTAATACACGGTGAGATGGAGAGTTTCAGGGGCCAAAGACTCTTCAAGGATCACAGATGGAGAATTGCAGAGATTAGTTGAGTCTTGGGGTCAGAACAACCCCTACATCACCACATGTTGTTTGGGAGAGATTCAAGAAAAATAGCTCATCCAAAAACTAATTTCAGCATTTTCAGTCGTCAGACACGACTGGAAATTAAAACGTGACCTGGTTCTTGTGTCAGATGAAACTATAAAAAGAGCTTTTTAGCAGCAAACACACCAGAGGGGTTTGGTGCAAACAGGGATAAAAAGTACCCCATGCCCACGGTTAAAAATAAAGCTGGATCTTTAATGTTGTGGGCCTATGTTTTTGCTGGAGGTCCTGGACATCTTGTTCAGATACGTGGTTTCATGGATTTTAGCAAATGAGTCATTCTACGAAACGGGTGCCATTTCCATGTTGCAATTTTCAAAATTTTCATTAAGAATAAACTTAAAAAAAAAAAACTATAACTTGAAAGATATCTTGATCTTCCCAAATAACATATTTTCCCACCTCAGGAACAAAATTCTTATTAATATTATTCTTTTTATTTATGCAAGGGAGCCTTTCTTGTACCAACCCGTCACGGACAATATGTACACCTTTAGAATAATAAGACAAGATATAATTTTTTCAATTCTAATGTTTTCCTAATAGTAAAATGTCCCTTTTTTGGAAACTACAAATAGAAACTTTGTAATTTAATTAATTTTTATATTTTTATATTTTTAATCTTGAAATATGAATTTGACATTTCAATGACCTCATTGTTTGTACTGAAAAAAACGAATTAACTTTAGAAAATACACATTTTTCACATTTATTTGATTAGTCCACACAACAAGAACATCATTCAACATAAAAGTTTATGGAAAATAAAATGTTACATAAATTTAAACAAAATGACCCTGTGACGGGGTGGTAACTGATGTGACGGGGTGGTACACTGTGACGGTTGTTATAGACAGTGTTTCTGTGATCTGCTGGTTTTAAACTTTAAAAACTGGGGTAGGGGAGACATGAAAATTGGAGATGTAATGGAAAACTGGAAAACTTTGGTCATGAAAAACTCTGAAAAACTGAACACTGAAAAAGAGCATCACAACAGTGACTGGGAGAGTCGCATCCACACGTCCTTCTGGATTTCCATGTGCCGGGATGTCACAGGCTGTGGTGCCTGAATGATTTCGAGCACATCATCAAAGAGATACCACAGGAAATCATCTCTTGGAAGCCAGAAGAACCTGTTGGCACCAACACGATGCATACATTTTACAAGTGCATGCATCTCATCCGTATCCATGATGATCCCAGGATATAGGTCATTATCATATTTTAGCACACACCACTTTTCAATGAGACCTCCACTTTCCCAAGCAATTGCATCTGTTGGCACCTTTTGGGGTGTCTTGTTGAAAGTAAAGTGCTGTGTGGTGAAGCACTGACATCTTAGCTACTTTTGCGTGGAGCACATGCAACTTACTTCCCGGTAAAGGATTTCTCCTGGTCTTAATGTGACCACTTGGTGGGTTTTCATGGTGGATGGCACTGGTGGTATCTGGCCTGGCATCCTTTCCATTGCCTGCTCCACTGCATCAGATGGTACATAAAATAACTTAACAGTTGTAGAGGTCTCTGTGAGGGCCTTAAATAGCTCATGGGCATCGGGTATGTCACGGCCATTGGTCACCAACTTGTCCGCTGTTTTTTTCAAGGTTCCCCCAACACCGTCAGGGGCTCCCTTGCCATGGCTTGCCTCAAAAAAATTCCACGTTCCACCTTTCAGACCTCGTTTTGCAAGCTCTGTGCTGAAAAGGAAGAAATTCCCTTTCTGTTTGTATTGAGTACATGGTCCATCACTCAGAAAGTGTAGAACAGATACATGTGGGTATGTGGCTTGTAGATAATTCAGCACCGGATTCATGTGTTCCCATATAGCTGCGGGGCTTTTGTGTTTGCAGGGTGACACTGTGCTGAAACAGATGGGCTCTTTTTTTCCACCTGTAACCCAGGTCCCATGTAGTTAGAAAATAAAGCTGGAGTGGTTAATACAATGAGACTGGGCCTGGGCTCGTTGTAGGGAAATACAACTTGTTTTGTATGCTACTTAATAAATGTATATTTGTAATACTCTTTGCTGTTCTTATAATGACCACCACAACTGTATTTTAGATGCAAAAATGTTCAAAAGTATTTATTTACAACATGAAATAAAATAAAAATAAAAAATGTATCTTATAATAGAATAAAACAAATCACAGGGATATGGAAAAAGAAGTGAAAATAAAACTTACAAGCAAATAAAGCTTCACTTTCCCAAAAGGAAAAACCTTTCTGTGGTTATATTGAAATTAAATAATTATTTATTCCCTCTGAAAATGTCCACACTCGTTGCAGGCCTGTTCGATGACACTTTGTGTGCGGTGGGGCCTAAAAACTGGAATGGCCGCTTCACTCAGAACTGAGCATAAACAAAAAGCACGTGCAATGTGAATGTTAGTACTCACGAATCCAGGTTAAGTCAGTACAGCAAAGGCAATGGTAATGGCGATGGTAATGGCACAGGTAATGGCGATGTTATGGCGATGGTAATGGCAAAGGAAGAAGCACAGCACAAAAAGTCACGGCACAGCAGCAGGGCACGCAGAACAGCAGAGCAGAAACAGCAGGGCCTTCGGTTGGAAAACCCGTCTCTCTCTCTTTCTCTCTCTCACCAACGTCCGTCTCCTTAGAGCATATCTGAATTTAGCCACATTATCAAACACTATTTCTTATTGAATTAGCGTTAGCGTTAACTTTGCTTTAACTTTAGAGATATCACAATGCTAAAACTACAACATATGAGTACATTGGCACAGAAGGCTACCACGAGCTAGCATGTCGCTAACCACGTTTTTCATCCAGTCTCTTAACTATAACAGTTCGATATAGCACAAAATTACAGGCATACACAATCATATTCACCTCTTGCAGGTCACACTAAAGTTTTTGTCAGGACCACGAGTAGTCGACCTTCATAACAAAACATTAATGCTTCCCACACCACGATGCCTCCTTCATTAACTCTCTCATCATTCGCGTCTGTTCTCTCTTCTCCTGCATGCTCACTACTCCTCACACAAACCTGTCCCACTAGTCCCGCCCCTTACACAGTGATGTTACTCTGATTTGCTCAAGTATTCACACAACCAACAGCAAAACAGGAATTAAATGATTGACATGTGACAGGTAGCAGGTTAGGTTACACAGATAAACACAGCTTCTTCTTCTCCACTTTTCTCTCAGATGAAGCTTAAAGACTTTTATATGAATTTATCTTTAACTGTAAATAGTCTTGTTTATTAAACTCTACATATTATATTTATACTTCTAACCAGCACACCTGTTAACTAATTTTAACTAACATGAACTCTATTTATGAACTTTTGATTTTGTGTTACACTGTTAATGATCTTTTATACTCTGTAACTTATAGGAATTTTGTACAGGGCTACACCCTCCCTCTTCTGAATGTGTAGATGTCCTCATCACACCTTTTGTCCCTCTTCAACTTGAAAGAGTGATTCCTTTTATCCTCCTCCATATACCTTTGGGATGTTTTGGACTTTTTCCTTGGTTTGTTGTCTTGGTCTGGAGGGTTTAACTTGAGTTGGATGACCATGCCATGGTGCATGATGGTAACTGGTTCAAGAGATGGATGACCAGGTTTCTCATAAGTAAATCTCATAGGTGGCTTTGGTTTTCTCAGGGATGTCCGGACTGTAGAAGACCTTTCACTTTTTGCACTTTCAGCAACTGTATTACATATGTTTCTTTGTACGGGAGGTGAGCTTGCTCCCTCTTCTGAATCTTGAGAATCTTCTTCCACAGATTCAGTATTTGTCTCTTGGACATCGGAGTGTGACAGAGGAAGTGCAGCACCTTCAAGTGGTTCCTCATACTCTGTTTCTGTAACTTCACAGCTTTCCTCCTCAGCTTTTCCATCCTCCTCAGAGTTTTCACTCTCATCATTCTCCACAGGGTGATTTATGTTTATCCGTCTCCGGACCTCATCCATATCAAAATCGGGAGGTTTGTGGACAGTTTCAAACTCTGACCCTGATGACTCTGTGTCACTTTCTTCAGACCTGGTTGGTTGACGTTTCTGAGCACGTTGAGTTCTTGTTACAGGTCTCCGAACAGAGCTTGCATCATCTGATGGGTTAAACATCCTGACCATGTAACCGATGGGTAACAGTTGATTTCGATGGAGAGTTTTCAGCACACCTGAACCATGCTCCGGTTTGACCTTATAAACAGGCAGGTTAGGCAACTTCTCCACAACAACATATGGTATTGATTTCCATCGATCTTGGAGTTTATGTTTGCCTTTTAGACCCACATTCTGTATGAGAATTCTGTCTCCTTTCTCCAAAGGTTGGTCTCTCACACGTTGGTCATATCGGGCTTTATTTTTCAGGTGATTCTTTGTAGCAGCGTCAGACGCCAACTGATAAGCTTTTTGCAACTCTTTCCTCATCCTGGCAACATACTGTTGGTAGGAGGTTTCACTTTCACCATTTGGTGAAATTCCAAAACAGATGTCAATGGGTAACCTTGCTTCCCTTCCGAACATGAGATGATAAGGGGAGTATCCCGTGGAATCATTTTTCGTGCAATTGTATGCATGTACCAGGTAGGTATTATGTTGACTCCAATGTTGTTTCTGTACAGCATCCAGGGTACCAAGCATGGCTAAAAGTGTTCGATTAAACCGTTCTGGTTGGGGATCCCCTTGAGGGTGATAGGGAGATGTTCTTGACTTCCGAACCCCAAGCATGGACAAGAGTTCTTTTATCAGGCGACTTTCAAAATCTCGGCCCTGATCCGAGTGTATCCTTGCCGGTAGGCCATAGTGCACAAAGTACTTGTCCCACAATACTCTCGCAACTGTGATAGCCTTTTGATCTTTTGTAGCGAATGCTTGTGCGTAACGTGTATAATGGTCTGTCACTACCAACACATTAGCAACACCTTTAGAGTCAGGCTCTATTTGCAAAAAGTCAATACAAACTAAATCCAAGAGGCCATTACTTGTTATTTGGTTTAAGGGCGAGGCATGCTGAGGGAGTGTCTTTCTGGAGATACATCTACCACAGGTTCGAATGTACTGCTCAACCTCAGCTGTCATTCGCGGCCAATAAAATCTGTCCTTGATCAGTTCGGTGGTGCGTTCGACTCCCAAGTGTCCACACTCATCATGTAGAGACCTTAACACCATTGGGCGGTATCTTGTGGGCAAGACAAGTTGTTTGATCTGTTTTCCGCACATCTTTTCTTTTACTCTGTAGAGTAATCCATCTCTTAACTCCAACTTGCGGCTTTCACGAAGGAGCAGCACAGTTTCAGGTGAGTCGTTCTCTGAGCGTGTCAGGCCTTTATTCTTCTCCAGTGTTTTCTTTAATGGCCCAATTGTTGGGTCCATATCTTGTGATGCTTGAATGTCTTTTGAGCTCAATTGGTCAAGTGTATTCATGCTAAGGTTCACTGGAAAAACATAAGCTTCAGGTACTGCGGTGGCAGGAGCTCCCAACTGATCAACTAATCTGTCTGGCACATCAGCCTCTTCACTGACACAGGCTCTTTTGCAGAGGGCTTTGATGCCAGCAGGTGGGACACTAGTCCACTCTTTTGTCTCCTCTGAAGAGTACTGTCTGGACAACAAGTCAGCATCAATATTGTGTCTCCCAGGTCGATACTGGATGGTGAAATCGTAAGTGGCGAGGGCGGCGAGCCAACGATGTCCGACTGCACTGAGTTTGGCGGAGGTCAATACATATGTTAATGGGTTATTGTCAGTTCTTACTATAAACTTTGCTCCATACAAATAATCGTGAAACTTGTCCACGACAGCCCATTTTAATGCCAGAAATTCCAATTGATGGACTGGATAGTTGTGTTCTGAGTCTTTAAGCTTGCGACTGGCAAAAGCTACTGGCCTGAGGCCCTCAGGATATTCCTGGTTCAGGACAGCGCCTAAACCATCCATACTGGCGTCCACATGTAAGATGTACGGTTTTGTGGGGTCAGCGAAAGCTAGCACTGGGGCATTGATCAAACAGTCACGAATACGCTCAAAAGCGTCCTGGCAGGTCTTAGTCCACCGTTCTCCGAACGGCTCGGATGGCTTGAAATAGACTTTGCTTGGGTCAACACTTTTTTTAGTCTTGGGGTCTTTCCAAGTGGGGGCGTAACCCTTGGTGAGCTCGGAGAGGGGACGGACAATGGCAGAGTAGTTTGCAATGAACCTCCGATAATAACTGCAAAATCCGAGGAAAGACTTCAGCGGTTTCAGGTGAGTGGGCTCTTTCCAATGCTTTACTACCTCCACTTTGTCTGGATCCGTAGCTATTCCGTTTGCAGAAACAATGTGACCCACATACTTGACCTCGGGCTGACAGAATTGGCATTTGTCAATAGAAACCTTCAATCCGACCTCCTCTAGTCTGTCTAACACTTTGAGAAGACGTTGCTCGTGCTCCTCAAGTGTCTTGCCGAAAATGATGATATCATCCAAGTACACGAGAGCTTCCAGAAGATGCATATCGCCTACAGCCTTTTCCATTAAGCGCTGAAATGTGGCTGGCGCTCCTGTGATTCCTTGTGGCATGCGCTCAAATTGATAGAAACCAAGAGGGCAAATGAACGCTGTCTTCTCTTTGTCCTCCGGAGCCATCTCTATCTGGTAGTAACCACTGCGCAAATCCAGAACTGAGAACCATTGGCTGCCTGATAGAGAATCCAAGGCGTCGTCAATGCGTGGCATTGTGTACTGGTCTGGTGTGGTGCGGTTGTTCAGTGTTCTGTAATCAATACAGATTCTTATCTTCCCATTCTTTTTGCGGACTACAACGATTGGGGAGGCGTACGGGCTGCGGGACTCAGTGATAATGCCAGTGGCCAGTAGTTGTTGTATGTGTCGCCGCACGTCGTCTATGTCTGCAGGGGCTAGTCTCCTTGACCTCTCCCTGAAAGGTCTGGGGTCATGCAGGCGTATGTGGTGTTCAACACCCTTGGCACGACCAACATCCCACTCATGCAGTGAGAAAACATTTCGCCTCTCAGCCAACTTCTGCTGAAACCGACTTTTCCACTCTTCGGGAATGGGAGAGTCCCCGAAATTGAAGAGACTTGGGTCTAGGGTCTCAGCTGGGAGGTCGGAGAGCCGAACTGGGGTAACTGTGTCCACAGCATACATCTCAGCAACGATGGTCCCAACTGGGATGGAAGTTGTCCTTTTGGACTCATTCTGAATGAGGACAGTGAAACTGTTATTGTCTATGTTGGCGTCTGAGAGCACACCAGGCTGTACCAGCAGACCGGCGGGGAGCAACTGTTCAGTGGGGGCATCAATCAGTACAAGGTCTTTGGACGGGGCACTCTGTCTTTCCACTTTGCACGTTGCATAGTACTTAACACCTGGAGCAATGGAGAGTAAACCGGGTCCTTTCCACTTTATCTGTCCCAAGACTTCATCTTTTGCAAACTGCTCTTGTGCTTTGACAGGGGCGTAAACAGACTGAATCCTCATTGAGTGCACAGTGTTCTCGTCACCTTTTGTCTTCACCAGCTCCCATAAGCGGCGAAATAGAGATGTATTGGTGCCAACCAATACAGGGACTTGTTGCTGGTTTCTTGGCTCAGGGCAGATTAAAGCAAGCACTTCTACTCGTCCCGATACACCAGTGATCTCTTCAGTGAACTCCATCTCAACCACAACATATCCTTTGTAAGGAAACTCAGTGTCTGAAAGGCCCCAGAGTCCAAGACCAGAGAGGGATTTTATAGGGACATCAGGTAAGTGTTTTTTATACCAGCTTTCAAAAATAATAGTCACGTTAGACCCACTGTCGATGAGAGCATCGCAGACCACATCATTAACTTTGATGGTGTGAATAAATGATGGACCTACGAGACCTTCAGGTAAGTCAGTGTTAGGTTCTGGGACTTCAACCTTATTGGTTCTTGCTACATGCTGCTCTTCAGCTGCAGGATTTGGGTTCTCTTTGTTTGGTAAAGGGGAAACTCGCACCAAGCGTATGAGCTTTCTAATAACTTTCTGTAGATTCTCAGTGGCAGTACATCTGGTGGCTATGTGGCCATTTTCCCCACACCGATAACAGAAAAACTCATCCTTATCTTGTCGGGGAGGAAAAACTTTGGAATGAGCGGGCTTGTGAACTGGAGCTGCTTTGTATCGGTGCGGCTGGGGTGTGTATTCTCGTTGGGGGTCTGATGTGTATTTCACTGCCATTACACTCATTTTATTTTCTAGGGCTTTCACTTGTTTCCTTAGCGATTGCAATTCACTCTGTGACTCATTTTTCTGTTTTTGTTTCTCTTTCAGACCTGTAAAGGATTCATCAGAGGTTGGCTGAGGTGGTAGGTTGCTGCTCTGCTCTAGCTGAGCTCTCAATTCTCGAATCTGAGCTTGCAGTTCACTCCTAGAGACTGATTCAGGTTCTTTCTCCTTTTCAGCTTGGACAGTGCGTACACGCTGAGGACGCATGTGTGACACATGGCTTTGTCTGGCTGACTGCCGAACCTCCTCTTCCATCACTTCTCTTAACAGGTTCAAGAATGTAGGGGGATTACTACTCCGCTCCCTAATTTTCAACTGAAGCAACATGAGTTCAGAGGTAGACCCTCTAAGAAGCTGCTCTAAACGAGCGCAAATTGGCAGCGCTAACAGGTAAACCACCTCCCTGTACTACTTTGACAAGGGATTTTTCTACTCTTCGTAGGAACTCAGACAGACGCTCACCAGGCTGTTGGTGGAGGGCTCTAAACGACAAGTATAGTTCTTCTGGGGACTCTACTGTACCAAAAATGCTTTCTATAGCCTTTATGTACTCACGTGGGCTAGCATCAGGTTGAGTCAGGCGCACAGCTTGAATGATTTCAAAGGCGGGCCCTTTGAGACTTTCCAGTATCCGACGCCGTTTTTCTTTGTCGGAGCACTCACCTTCCTCTACTAAGAGTGTTGCTTGTTCCAGCCAGTTATCTAAGGTCTCTTCTCCAGTTGGGGTGGGACTGACCCCGGAGAAAGTCCGCAGACGTCTGTATGGGTGACTGTCATGTTGTTTGTTTGTTCTGCTTATTACATCACCGACTGCACGGATGATGTCTTCAGGGTTGCTGTTACCCTCTTTGGTGGGGGAACATAGACCTTGTATGTCCTCTAAGGTTCTCCCTTCGCTCTGCAAAAAGGTAAGTAGCTTCTCTTCAAAGTTATCAAACTGAGGCTCTGTGTAATAGACAGTTTTCCAACCACTTCCTTCACTTAAAGGCATTATCTCAGGTGGGATTTTAGAGGGGTCAATCTCTTCACGACACTCACATAGCACCATCACTGATTGTTGTTGAGGGTGAAACATTTTGCCTCTCACTTTAACTTTTCCCAATGCTTTGATAGTCCCTGCTGTTTCTTCAATATCTTCTCTTGAAACACCTTCTGGCACTCCGTGTAAAAGGAGGGCATGCTTTAAATCTAATGATTCTCCTTTGCACCAGTTAATTAGCTCACGTTGTGATGAACTACTTGTTTGGCTTTCCATTGCTGTACTTTACTTAAATTGCTTTTAGTTACTGTTAGCACGTTATTTTATACAAATGTTCTATACTACTGCTCTAAAGTTGTGGGGTCTAGTGGCTTTTACTCTATGTTTATAAATTCCTGTTTATGTTAAATAAATCCCAGCGGTGCCTCCATTTTATGTAACCCAGGTCCCATGTAGTTAGAAAATAAAGCTGGAGTGGTTAATACAATGAGACTGGGCCTGGGCTCGTTGTAGGGAAATACAACTTGTTTTGTATGCTACTTAATAAATGTATATTTGTAATACTCTTTGCTGTTCTTATAATGACCACCACAACTGTATTTTAGATGCAAAAATGTTCAAAAGTATTTATTTACAACATGAAATAAAATAAAAATAAAAAATGTATCTTATAATAGAATAAAACAAATCACAGGGATATGGAAAAAGAAGTGAAAATAAAACTTACAAGCAAATAAAGCTTCACTTTCCCAAAAGGAAAAACCTTTCTGTGGTTATATTGAAATTAAATAATTATTTATTCCCTCTGAAAATGTCCACACTCGTTGCAGGCCTGTTCGATGACACTTTGTGTGCGGTGGGGCCTAAAAACTGGAATGGCCGCTTCACTCAGAACTGAGCATAAACAAAAAGCACGTGCAATGTGAATGTTAGTACTCACGAATCCAGGTTAAGTCAGTACAGCAAAGGCAATGATAATGGCGATGGTAATGGCACAGGTAATGGCGATGTTATGGCGATGGTAATGGCAAAGGAAGAAGCACAGCACAAAAAGTCACGGCACAGCAGCAGGGCACGCAGAACAGCAGAGCAGAAACAGCAGGGCCTTCGGTTGGAAAACCCGTCTCTCTCTCTTTCTCTCTCTCACCAACGTCCGTCTCCTTAGAGCATATCTGAATTTAGCCACATTATCAAACACTATTTCTTATTGAATTAGCGTTAGCGTTAACTTTGCTTTAACTTTAGAGATATCACAATGCTAAAACTACAACATATGAGTACATTGGCACAGAAGGCTACCGCGAGCTAGCATGTCGCTAACCACGTTTTTCATCCAGTCTCTTAACTATAACAGTTCGATATAGCACAAAATTACAGGCATACACAATCATATTCACCTCTTGCAGGTCACACTAAAGTTTTTGTCAGGACCACGAGTAGTCGACCTTCATAACAAAACATTAATGCTTCCCACACCACGATGCCTCCTTCATTAACTCTCTCATCATTCGCGTCTGTTCTCTCTTCTCCTGCATGCTCACTACTCCTCACACAAACCTGTCCCACTAGTCCCGCCCCTTACACAGTGATGTTACTCTGATTTGCTCAAGTATTCACACAACCAACAGCAAAACAGGAATTAAATGATTGACATGTGACAGGTAGCAGGTTAGGTTACACAGATAAACACAGCTTCTTCTTCTCCACTTTTCTCTCAGATGAAGCTTAAAGACTTTTATATGAATTTATCTTTAACTGTAAATAGTCTTGTTTATTAAACTCTACATATTATATTTATACTTCTAACCAGCACACCTGTTAACTAATTTTAACTAACATGAACTCTATTTATGAACTTTTGATTTTGTGTTACACTGTTAATGATCTTTTATACTCTGTAACTTATAGGAATTTTGTACAGGGCTACACACCTATGTACAAAACACCAGTGTGCAGAGTAGCTTGTTGGTGCGAGGAGCCAAAGTGGACAGCTTGAATCTCTGAGCTGTATTTACATGTGTAATTTTCAGAGAAGTCAATGTGGATCACTGCCTCCTCTTTTGACAGGTTCTTTTTCAACTCTCTGCAGTAGGAGTACTGTTGATTTATGTTGAAAGTCTGTCTTTTGAATTTATGAAGAAGAGTGTGGAATAAATCCACAAGATTGTCTTGTGTTTCCTCCATAGTTTTCTTCACTGTGATCTTATGTCTTCAATCAAGGCTTCATGATATAGTAGTGTTTTTCTGATTTTAGAGCTTACTCTGTGGAAGAATCCAATTAATTTGTCCCGTTTTCGTGCCCTTCTCAGCATTTATCGGTGATTCAAAGACAATGACTTCTCGGATCCGAGGGAAGCAAAATCTTCAGTCTTTATTATAGATTGTCCAGATAGATATAACAGAAAGAAAGAGGTGGAGAACAGACTTATCCAATGGAAAAGAATTACATCATATATATCTCATGTTTTAGGAACGTGAGCCACGTGATAATGTATACAACACATCTGGTAATCATTATTTCCACCGGCCAAACACCAGGGTCCCACT
The DNA here is from genome assembly GCF_949357685.1 of Gobio gobio. Taxonomy (NCBI): domain Eukaryota; kingdom Metazoa; phylum Chordata; class Actinopteri; order Cypriniformes; family Gobionidae; genus Gobio; species Gobio gobio. The sequence continues at coordinate 22,375,462 of NC_137097.1, read as the reverse complement.
ACTCCATTCAATAGAGAAACTGTGGGACCCTCTTCTCCATTTGAGCAAAGAGAGCCTTCGTATATGAAAAACATATGTCTAGGGTATATTTCACTTAAAGAGAGAGAGAGAGAGAGAGAGAGAGAGAGAGAGAGAGAGAGAGAGAGAGAGAGAGAGCGAGAGAGAAAGAGAGAGAAGACAAAGGAAAAAGGGCCACACTTATATTCATACGAAGTGGATTAAAATAATGAGGATAATGTGGTTGATTAACTAAAAGATTAATGCTGAGATGTATATAAAAACCTATCAATCTCTCCTCTGGCAATAAAATTGCCACACCCAAATCTCAGCATTATCTGTCTTATACACAAAATACAAACATTTCCTTTACCTTCTTTTGAAATTAAGGACACTTAACAGTTCTATTCATCAAAGCATATTGAGAGGATACAAAGTTATTCATAGCACGATTAATCAATGCTCTGATAAATGGAATAATACAACAGATAATAAATGCAAGGATTAATAGGATTACACCTATAGGAATTAAGGCAGATACAAGCATTTGTTGCCATCCTGTAAGCCATGCTAAGAAACCATTTTTTATTGTCATCAACCTCTCGTCTTTCCAATTCTTGAGCAATTCTAATCATATTTCTTAAGCCTTCTGCGATTAAATGACCATCGGCATAATTTTCAGGATTATAGCTCTTTTGCGATTTTCTTTCGTCGTCTCCTCTTATAAGTTCTTGGTTCCCCTTCCGTCGGCTCTTTCCTTGGCTCACTGTCTCCCACCTCCACGACATCGACCAGGACGTTTCCTTGGGCTGGAGCTGCTTTCAGTCGACTTGCATGGATCCACTGCGGCTGGAAGTCAGTCAGAACACCTGTTCTCGTCACAGCTATCACCACGGCAGGCCCCAGATACCTTGGCTCTCCCAGTTTGGTGGGCTTCAGGCTCCTTATCAACACCTGTTGTCCTGGGACGAAAGGATGAGTGGGGTTTTCTGAAGGAAGAGGGAGAGAGAGAGAGACATCACCATTGATGCTATTCAAAGTTTTGACTAGGGAATCCACATAATCAGTGACGATCACCTATGTGTCACCTGTGAAGAGATTGCCAGCGCGACCTTTGACCCATGGGGTCGGGAAAGGTCTACCCATAAGAATTTCAAAGGGGGATATCTTTGTTGTTGCTGATGGTGACATTCTAATTTCGGTCAATACGGCAGGCAGCAGGTCAACCCAATTTCTGCCCTGTATCAATACACGCCTTATTAATTCAATCTTTGATAATTTTATTTAGACGTTCTGACTTGTCCGCTCGAGATTTGTGCACGGTATGTGGAATTTCCAGGTAATATTAAGTTCTTTGGCTAATAATTGCGTAACTTTGGAAACAAACGGTGTCCCATTGTCACTGTCTATGACCGACGGTATACCAAAATGCGTTATAATTTCTTTAGCCAAAGCTTTCACTACCGTCTGTGCATTTTCTCTTCCACATGGAAAGGCTTCTGGCCACTTGGAGAACCTGTCAACAATCACAAGCAAAGATTTATTATTTCCACAAGGAGCCATATGTGTAAAATCAATTTGCAAATGTTGGAATGATAACTCAGGGTGTGGTAAAGCGTCATATTTAGTTGGCTTGTGTCTGTTGGTTTGAGCACACACCAAACAAGCATCTAATATCAACAGAGTATTTCTTCGAGCATTTGCTATGCAGTAAGATCGATTCAACATTTGTATCACTTTCTTTTTTGATACATGTGATACACCATGATAGTGTCGACATAGCATCACAATTGCAGATGCAGGGAGTGCAAGTCTACCCTGTTTGTCTCTCAATATTCCAGCTCGATCTGGTTTTACTTCATTGTCTGTCCAATGAGTTAAATCAGCTTGTGTAGGATTAGCTTGCAATATTTTGATGTCCAAATCATTAGTCAATGATGAATTCATCATAGGCACCTCTGTGCCCCCTTCGCTTACATGTGGACTTAATATTACTTCTTTAGCAGCCCATTTCAAAATTTAATCTGCAAATCTGTTTCCTTTGGCTTCATATGTTTGTCCTGCAGCATGCCCTGCTACTTTGATAACAGCGAGTTTTGATGGCTGTTGTGCTGCACGAATGAGCTCAGCTACAATGCTATGATGAGCTATTGGCTTTCCATCTGAAGGCTTAAAATCTCTTTGTAGTGAGGTTCGTGTGGGTGTGGGAAGGAAGAAGACGGGGTCGGCGTACTGGGACTCGTGAGTTCTCTTTTATTTTGTTTTGCTCAATACTCAAAAGGGTGTGCACATTGCACAACAAACGTTCACATAAACTCTTTCTCTGGATCAATCGGCGGTTTGGGCAGGTCCTCTCTGCATATAACGTTCTCTCTCGAGTCCCAGTCTCCCCCTTTCCCTCGTCCCGCAGCGGCTTTTATGCGGTCTCTCCACGCCAATTGGAGTCTCCCCCCCGAACGGCCCACCTGATGGCCAAACACTCCTTCTCTATGGTGCTGTGCATCGTCTCTCTCTTAGAGAGCTTACGACTGATGTACAGCACCGGCCGCTCTTCACCCTCCACCTCCTGGGACAGGACTGCGCCCAACCCTCTGTCCGAGACGTCAGTCTGCAGAGAAAAAGGGAGAGAAAAGTTAGGAGCCTGAAGGAGCGGCCCACCACACAGAGCAGCCTTTATCTGGGTGAAGGCCTGCTGGCACCGCTCCGTCCACTGTACCGTATCTGGTACCTCCTTTTTAGTCAGATCAGTCAGCGGGCTAGCGTGGTCCGAATAATTAGGCACAAACCTTCTGTAATATCCCGCTAGCCCCAGGAACTGTCTGACCTCCTTTTTGGTCTTAGGTCTTGGACAGGTCGCAACTGCCGCGGTCTTATCAATTTGGGGACGCACCTGACCATGACCCAAGTGGAAGCCCAGATACCTTACCTCCACCCGCCCAACCGCACACTTTTTCAGGTTGGCCGTGAGCCCCGCCCTTCTCAGCGACTTACGGACAGCACGCAGGTGCTGCATATGCCGCTGCCAGTCTGCGCTATAGATGATGATATCATTGAGATAGGCAGCGGCATACGCAGCATGCGGCCGGAGAATTCTGTCCATCAGACGCTGGAAGGTTGCGGGAGCTCCGAACAAGCCGAAAGGAAGGGTGACAAATTGGTGTAATCCAAACGGCGTGGTGAAGGCGGTTTTTTCTTTGGTCATTGGAGACAAGGGAATCTGCCAATAACCCTTAGTTAAGTCCAGTGTCAAATAAAATCGAGCGGTCCCTAGCCGATCAAGCAGTTCATCAACCCTTGGCATTGGGTACGCATCAAATTTCGACACCGCGTTTACCTTACGGTAGTCCACACAGAACCGGACCGAGCCGTCAGGCTTTGGAACCAAAACTATCGGGCTGGCCCAGTCACTGCTGGACTCTTCTATTACTCCCATCTCTAGCATGGCCTCTAATTCAGTCTGAACTACTTTTTTTTGTGTTCAGGTAAACGGTATGGCCGACTGCGAACCACCACGCCCGGCTCGGTCTCAACGTGGTGTTGAATGAGGTCGGTGCGGCCAGGTAGGGGCGAAAATACGTCGGCAAACTCGGCCTGTAATGTTTTTACGTCAGTGAGTTGGGACGGCGAGAGGTGACCCCCCCCCCCCCCCCCCCCGGGGCCAGAGCGAGAGATTGGGACTTTTGAACCGCCTCTGGCCCGAGATCCTCTTCTCCGCTCACCACCGTCGCCAACATCACTGACTCCACCTCCGACCACTTTTTTAAGAGGTTGAGGTGGTAAATTTGACGTGCCCCGTCCCTATCTGTACGCACAACCTCATAATTGAGGTCCCCAATTCGCCGTGCGACCACGAAGGGCCCTTGCCACTTTGCGAGCAATTTAGAGCTAGAGGTAGGGAGTAACACAAGCACTTTATCTCCCTGTGCAAATTGACGTAACCTAGCCCCTCTGTTGTATAACTGTTTTTGTCTGTCCTGGGCCTGTAACAAATTCTCCATTGATAGCCGTCCCAAAGTGTGGAGTTTTGTTCTCAGGTCCAGGACATACTGAATTTCGTTTTTACTCGCGGACGGTCTGTCCTCCCAAGTCTCTCTAAGGACATCCAGCCTTAGAGGCTGACGCCCATAGAGAAGCTCGAAGGAGAAGCTCGAATGGGGAAAACCCCGTGGAGGCTTGCGGGACCTCGCGAACAGCAAACAAGAGAGGTTCTAGCCATTTATCCCAATTTTTGGCGTCCTCGTGAACGAACTTCCGAATCATGGTTTTCAACGTGCGATTAAAGCGTTGCACCAGACCGTCTGTTTGTGGGTGATAGACGCTGGTGCGAACGGATTTAACGCCCAATAACTCGTAAAGTTCGCGGATTGTCCGTGACATGAACACCGTGCCTTGATCAGTGAGAATCTCTTTCGGGATTCCCACCCGGGAGATTAATGAAAACAGCGCGCTCGCGACAATTTTCACCGAAATAGTGCGGAGCGGAACTGCTTCCGGGTATCGCGTTGCATAATCCACCAGGACTAATGCAAAGCGATGCCCCCGTGCTGACCGCTCTAATGGCCCGATGAGGTCCATACCAATTAGCTCGAAGGGGACCTGCATCAGAGGAAGTGGGCACAATGGTGCTTTTGGGGTGGCCGGTGGATTTACCAACTGACATTCACGACACGACGCACACCACTTGTGTACATTCTCGTGAATGCCCGGCCAGAAGAACCGGGCCATGAGACGGTTTAACGTAGCTGTGTGCCCTAAATGCCCGGCCATCGGGTTAGAATGAGCCGCCTGGAAAAGCATTTCCCGGCGGCTTTTAGGAATTAACAACTGGGTTGTATCCTGCTTTGACAGGGCGTCTTGGGTCACCCGATACAACCTATCTTTTATAACCGCAAAATAGGGAAAGGAGAGTGGTTGATCAGGATGGAGGAGATGGCCATCGATAAACGCATTTTTAAGCGTGTCATCCTGGGACTGTTCCAGGGGAAAGTCATCGCGGTCTGTGAGCACCAGTGTCTCCAGCTCGCTCGTTACCCCTGAAACCGCCGCCAGAGGTCCCGGTTCCGCCTCCCCCAACTGAGCAACCGCCATCTTCCCTTCCGAGCGTTTTCCCCAAGAAGCATCCGCGCACAAATGCCCCAATAATTTGTTAAAAGCTGGCCAATTGGTTCCCAGAATTAGCGGATGCCAGAGGTGCGGGTTAACTGCAACCTCGACACTATGCGTTTGTCCCCTAAACTGAATAGTGACGGGCACTAACGGATAATTCACCACTTCCCCGTGCACACACCGCACCGTAACCACACGGCTGTTACCCAATGCCTTAGGCTGAATCAGGCTTTGGTGGATAGAGGTCTGGTTGCAACCGGAATCCACCAAGGCCTGATACGTACCCCCCTTGATACTCACGGGTATTAGGTACAATCCAGCTTGATCAGGGGCGGCTTGCGGAGCGTCGGGAACCCGAACCAGCGTCCCGACCTCCATCACCGGACAGCGATCAATAAAATGGCCCAGATCCCCGCAGCGCCAACAAGCCGGCCCAGACCTTCCCGCTGCCTTAGTGGCCGGAAGTAGGTCGGCAGTTTGGCGTGGAGAGAACGATGGGGCGGAGGAAGAAGGGTAGGGTTCCGGCGGTGTAGCGCCTCCTCTCGGCGCCGGCCGGGGAGGTGCCGGTGAGTCACTGGCTCCGCCCATCCTCCACCGCGGGGCTGGCCGGGGTGCTGAGCCGCCGCGGGACCTAGGAAAGGGAACAGGCTTGGAGACAGAGGGGGTGGGGAGAGAAGAAGAGAGAGAGAGAGGCAGAAGGAAGGGGTTCGCCGACCCCGTGGCACGCCACCATCTGATCCTCCGCCAACTGGATGGCCTGGGTCAGCGACGTCGGGCGGTGGCACTGGACCCACTGCGCGGTCTTTCTGGGAAGCCGCGCGACGAACTGCTCCAGTACCACACGATCGATGATAACCTCGACGTCGCTTCCGTCGGCCATCAGCCACTTGCGGCAGGAGTCCCGGAGCTGGTGCGCAAAGGCGAAGGGTCGGCCGGATTCGTCCAGGGACAGTGTGCGGAACCTCTGCCGATGCTGTTCGGGGCTCCGGCCGACCCGCTGTAGAATTGCGCGCTTGAGGTCATCATAAGCCAGGAGATTCTGGACTGGCAGTTGGTGGGCGGCTACCTGCGCCTCCCCAGACAGTAGCGGCAGGAGCCGCATCGGCCAGTCCGCTTTGGGCCATCCCCGGGACTCGGCGGACCTCTCGAAGAGGTCGATGAACGCCTCCGGATCGTCCTCCGGGCCCAACTTCGAGAGGTGCAGGGTGGGTGCCGAGTCGCTGGTGGGTTGGGGGATGGCTGGAATCCCCTGGCTAAACCAGCTCCGGAACAGCTCCCGGTCTTCGTGCTGGGCGCGAAGGAGGGCTTCAAAGTGCTTTCGTTGCTCCTCCCTCACGGCCAGCAGGTCCTGATGTTGCTCCTGGTGAAGACCGGCGAGCGAGTTGACGAGGTCCGCAAGTGGCGTCTTTGGCGGGGTCTGCATGGCGGCGGCGATCTTCTACCCTCCCGGGTTTCGGCACCAGTGTAGTGAGGTTTGTGTGGGTGTGGGAAGGAAGAAGACGGGGTCGGCATACTGGGACTCGTGAGTTCTCTTCTATTTCGTTTTGCTCAATACTCAAAAGGGTGTGCACATTGCACAACATAAACGTTCACATAAACTCTTTCTCTGGATCAATCGGCAGTTTGGGCAGGTCCTCTCTGCATATAACGTTCTCTCTCGAGTCCCAGTCTCCAGGTGTCTCTCTCTCCCTTTCCCTCTTCCCGCAGCGGCTTTTATGCGGTCTCTCCACGCCAATTACTGCAATGAGACACAGGTGTTTGTGATCTGCACTTGACCTACTTACTCACCGCTTGGCTCCGCCCTCTCTCTCCCGCTGCAGACCTCGCGAAACCACGCCCCCTCCGCCACACTCTTTCTTCCCACAATTTAGCAAAATCATGGACTATGCCATATGCATATTTAGAATCAGTGTATGTATTAACACTCTGATCTTTTGCTAGTTGACAAGCTCTTGTTAATGCAATTAATTCTGCTACTTGTGCTGATATGTATGGCAAAGAGTATGCTTCAATTACACGATCAGGTAATTCAACAATAGCATAGCCAGTTAAGTATGTATTGTCATTTGGTTTGAAGCAGGACCCGTCAATATACCAATGTAGCCCCTCCTCCAGGACAGATGTAGAAACATCTGGCCTGCAGGATGTTGATGTCTGAATTCTGGCCAGGCACTCGTGGTCGTCACTCTCAAATTCACCTTGAGTCAGCAACCTGTGCAAATGTACAGTAGGACCATGAATAACAGAAGTGGGTTTGAAAATCAAATTAGCAGTAGCTAATAATATAGCCTCATAGCCCGAGCGACGCTGGGCAGTCATATGTTGTGTAGAAATGTTACTCATAATAGCTCCTACCTGATGTGAAGTATGCACAATTAATTTGTGTGACAGCACAATTCGTTCAGCATCCTGTACCATGATCGCCGTGGCAGCCACCGCACGCAAACAAGCCGGGAGTCCCCTGGCGACGGGATCGAGAGTTTTGGCAAGGTAGGCAATCGTACGCAGAACACTTTTGGCCTGTTCCTGGGTGAGGATTGCAGCGGCTGTCTCGCCACATGTCCATGTAATGTTCTCTGAGTCTCCCAGAGTAGCAGTTCGTAGGACCTTGTCGTGGAGGGAGCAGTTAGGCACCCACGCGCGGCAGTAATTAACAAGCCCTAGGAAGCTTTGCATTTGCTTCCGTGTCTTTGGGTGCTTGAAGGTTGCAATAGCTTTTACTCTGTCCGCAGACAGTTGCACCTGGCCCTGCAACAGTTCATGGCCGAGGTAATTGACCCTCCTCTGAACCCATTGCAGTTTCTCTCTAGATGCCTTGAAACCAGCTTCCGCTAAAATGTTGCAGACAATCTTGGAAGCAGCAGCAGCACACGTCTTTTGATGCCCCAGTAATGAGGATATCGTCCGCATATTGAAGCAAACGGGTGTCTGGAGGAAGTTTGGCATCTTTTAGCGTTGAGTGCACCACAGCAGAGAAAACAGCCGGAGAATCACTGAACCCTTGAGGGAGCCGTGTCCACGTCAGCTGCGAACCCTCCAAGGTAAAGGCGAACAGTGGCTGCGTTCGGCGATCAACAGGAATGCTGAAGAAGGCACTGCAAAGATCCACAACAGTAAAAAATGAGTGCTCAGAAGGAATATAATTAATAATAGTTTGCACATCAGGTACAATTGGAGCTAATTGTGTTACTAACTGATGAATTTTTCTCAAATCTTGAGTTAAACTCCAAGAACCATTTGCTTTGTTAATTGGATTAATTGGAGTATTATAAGGTGAATGAGTTCGGACCAAAATGCCTTGAGCCAATAATTTATCAGTAACAGGAAGAATACCATCCACCTTTTCTTTGGAAAGGGGATACTGTTTTTGATACACAGGCCTGTGTGTGTTTAGCTTAGCAAAATAGGGCTGGACATCAATGAATCCTGCTTCCTTCTTATGCTCCGCCCACAGCTTAGGTTTGTCTCCCTCAATTTCCTGTTTGAGCTCAGTTGCAGACTGGTCTTCGAGGAGAGCACTTCCTGTATCAACAGTGAGAGAGTAAGCTGCAGGAAACATAAGTTGCAGAGAATCAGTGTGAAAGTGGAGCTGAATACCTAATTTATGCATCAAATCTCTTCCCAGAAGGCAAAATGGGGAATCGGGTATTATTGCAAAAGCATGCATTTTAAACAATGATGGAACATCATTAGAAGTAACCGGAAGACTTGGCGTCATTTCACACTTCACAGCCGTACCAGTTATTCCCACAGAATTTACATGTTTTCCTGTAATCGGGCCTTCATAAACAAGTGAGGAAAGCGATGAGATTGTCGCGCCTGTATCAAGGAGAAAGGCATAAGATTTATGGTCAACATTTAACTCGAAAAAAAGGGCAAAACAGTTGATACATTTGGATAATGCAAGGAAATCTGTGAAAAATTATCACAAGCTGATGTAACTGCACTATGATTTAGTCATTTATTTTTCCAAGAGGTAGGGTATGCTGGATTCTGTTTGCCAGTTTTAGCAGAAAAGGGCGCCATCGGTCTTTGTGTGGAGCCACCAAAGCTCCTCCTCTGCTTTCCTGATTTCTGTAAGTCATAGACTTTTTTCCTACATTGTCGCTCAAAATATCCAGGTTTGCCACAATAAAAACAACATTTGTTTTCACCAGCTTGGTAAGCTTTCGGTTTAATTGCAGTATTCATTTGAAGTATTGCAGGGTTCCCCCTGGAGTTTTCAAATGCTCCAGCTGAAGAGAGCTCACGCAAGCGTCGTCCCAATTCATCAACCGAAATTGTGGTAATATTTGGAGTCGTTATCCTTATTAGCTGCGCAGTGTCTTTGTTCATGTTATTCAGGAACGTATTCAAGAACAACGGGCAATTTTGATCAACAGGGATCGCAGATTCTTCAACCCATGCATGCCTAAAACGATAAAAAATGCGACAGGGCTTTCGCCCACGTTTTGCATCGTGTTTGCAATAAAAGACAAATCTTGTTTTGCAGAAGACACTTTGAGCAAAAATGCCGTCAATTGCTTGAAAAAAACGTTGAGTTTATCTGCACTTGCCCACACCCATTCAGTATCATCAACATTGTCATCATCAGAATCAGCAAATAGAAGTGCTTTTGATTGTTTAGACAGATCAAATGGCTTCGAATCTGCGGGTTTAAGAAGTCGCCGAACCGGTGGTGTATCATAGATTGGGTTTAAGTACTCAATTTCTCCGATCATTTCATCCTCCGTAATTTCTGCAGGCAATGTTTTAGTCAAAATAAGGCGATAATCTCGCCCTGTCAATTGACTATATGCCATTAGCCGCTTCATCATTGTTACGAATTTATGCGGAAATTTTGACAGGTCTGGCAAGTCTTTGCAAATTGCTATTGCCTCCGTTGCACTCAGGGGAGTAATTTTAAATCCATCAGGGACCTGTATGAAAGGGAACGTCTCTGTGTTTGGTAATTGCGGGTATAAGCGATTAATTGCAGGCTGTGGGGCTGCCGCAACAATTGCATCGTAGGATGGCAAAGAAATTTATGATTTCTGATGTGCATGGGAAAAAGACTTAGAACAGTCTGATTCCAGCAGTGCCAGACTTTTTTCCTGTGGAGGAGAAGCAGGGGCCGCATGGCCCTCCCCAAACTGCTCTGGCATGTCCGATTTCAACTTCATTGGAAAAGCAGCTGCATTTACAGAAACAGAGCTATTTTTATTTGGCCCCTTATTCCAAAAAATTTTCATGCGTTTCCAAGTTTTAAAAGAATCCTTCATATAATTTTCATCCCATAATGGGTCACCCCAGCCAGAAAAAAATCATATCTTTTGCCAGTGTTGTGCGTGAACGAGTTCAAAAGAACGCGTTCATTGAACACGCTCATTTTTTCGTGAACGTTGAACTGAACGCAACACATTTTTTAATAAAGAACTTGAACGTGAATTAGTTCACATTATGTGTCATGAACGGCAGACATCACTGTAAATGAACGTTGGAATTTGTTTTCCATTGAAAACTGAGTGACATCTGTTTTCTCTTTTGAAACGCAACGAGAGAAAGTTCCTCCCTCCTGTATTCTCGCTGGTGCCGCTTAAATCATGTATCACCAGACAGAAATGGTTTTGACATTGTGTGCGCAATGCATTGCGGGCAACGTAGTGTCCGGCTGAGAATAGTTGAATAGCATACTGGCTTCCGCACAACGTTACCCGTGATGAATTGCAGCAGAGCGGGGTAGGCATAGCAACGCCGCGTAGCAGGCAACGACGAGAGCGCGGAGGGCTAGAGGAGCGAGAGAGAGAGAGAGAGAGACAGACCAAAGACGAGAGTGAGAGAAAGCGCTGCAATTTAAAAAAAAAATGGCTAGTGGAAGTGATGGCACGGAGACGGACACCGACAAATGCAGTGTCATGAGCAAATGTCTACAATGAGCAGCTTCAAAGAACGTATAGTGATTTCTAGCTCGTAGTGTGAAAAAAAGTATTTATTTGAATATCTCACGAAAAAAGTAAAATGAACTGAACTTTGAACTAGTTCAGAATTAAAATTGTGAACTTTGAACGTGAACTGTTCACTTTGAGCATTTATGAACTGAACTTGAACTAGTTCAGAAAAGCTGTGAACTGGCACAACACTGTCTTTTGCCAAACGAAAATGTTCATCCTTAAACGAACCATCGCGTGGAAACGGATCTAATTGTGTTTTCCCTTCAGACCAACCCGCAAGGTTTGAAAGATAGGGTTCTGTGTAAAACACTTTATTATTACGGTTCATAAAGTCTTTAAGGGTTTCCCCCCTTGCGGGCCGACTAATTGTTTCACCCATTTGGAACAGCCAACAAAGATCTCTCCTTTGTTTTAAATGCATCCAATGAGAGAGAGAGAGAGAGAGAGAGAGAGAGAGAGAGAGAGAGAGAGAGAGAGAGAGAGAGAGAGAGAGAGAGAGAGAGAGAGAGAGAGAGAGAGAGAAAGCAAAGACAAAGACAAAGACAAAGAAAAAGGCCACACTTATATTCATACGAAGTGGATTAAAATAATGAGGATAATGTGGGTGATTAACTAAAGGATTAATGCTGAGATGTATATAAAAACCTATCACAAATCATCATGAATTGTTTCTTCAACTTATCTTATTTTACTGCAACTATCTGTTTCTGCTTCTTTATCATATTTATAGTGTGTGATTTATAAATTACCTTATATCCTACATCACATATTTTGATTTTGGACGTCTGGTCACTTTATATCTTATATCAGAATATTATATAACTGTTAAGCCTACTATGAATATTATAATACGCTGAACCACGTGTACTGTATCATAACTACATGAATGACCTTTGCAGCAAAAAACCCCGCGTCAAAATCAGTTAGGTATTCAGTGAGATATGATTAATTAAATGCGCTGACAGCTCATTGCACCTGGCAAACAAGTTACACTGAGTGGAGCTGGTGACCGATCCAAGATGGCGGCTCCACGGCTCGACCGTGCCAATAGGCAGGGGCGTTTGATAGGGCGTCTACCTATATGATGATGTCTATGGCACGGACTGCCGTTTTGGTTCAGCCTGCCGCTACCAATCAGCAGATTGACTGTGGGGGGAATATAAGGTTTGGATCTTGATTTCTTATGCTAATTTCTTGTTTGCTTGCTTTGTTTCTTTATTGACTTAAGCTATGCATTTATTTTTATTCTAATGTTCTGTTGACCTCAGTTATAGGCCTAAACATTTTATTTGTTTATTTGGACTTTAGTTTCCTTTTTTGAATCTTTTGTGCTCCTCAGATAGTTCTCAGTTCTCAGATCATTCTTACTAAGGAAATGTGAAGTAAACATATGAGAATGTTTTAATGTGCATGCTTTTGGACTAAAGCCCCAGAGTTTTGTGCTGTCCTGTGACTACAAATAAACAGAAACAGACGTGACTCAATAAGTACGTGTCCTTCCTCTTTTGTGAAATATTGGTAAAACCACTTTATTTCTGTATGATTACTGTGCAATCCTGACACAAATTAATAAATTATTATCAATGTATCACTTTAATTTTAAAACTGTGGTAAAACTGATGCTTGGGTTTTAAACTAAGTAAAAAACAAAAAGGCAAACATTTATCATGTTCATTTTGCAATTGTTCTAGTTTCCAGTCTGATAACACTTCCCAGTGTTTTGATGGGGTTGTGTGATGTTGTTTCACAGAGAAGAGTTAAGGGAGGGTTTAGTAAAGCACTGGAAACACAGCATGATTTTGAGCTCAGCGCTACAGGACAGGGGCTATTAGCCCAGCTCGGCCCATTCAAAGCCCTGGGTCGCCCTGGCTCGCACTGGTCCGACTGTGGATAAACGGCTATTCCCATATCTCCACGTCTCTGTATCTTTTGAATCAAAAAGCCTGTTTGTTATATTATATTTTGGTTTATTATTTTGTGGAGGCCTACACAGTTTTATGCATTTCATTTGATTCAGATTTATACTTCTGTTGACATGTAAAATTGTAACTAGTTCATTCTTCATTTGGCTAATCAATACAGAGTCTAATTCTGATTCTGGTTTCTTTCCTCCTCTCACAGACACTGGACATAATTCGGGAATTCAAGCCTCTAATGTGATTTAATATTGTAACAATAATCTGCATATTATACAGTCTCTCAAACATGAGGCGTTTCCTGTCTGAGAAATTCATTCCACACAGACGACATATAAAACCAGTTCTCTCATTCATGAATACTCATGTGGTACTTGAGGTTTATGTCATACCTAAAACTTTCTCCACAGTGACCACATGTAAATGGCTTCTCTCCAGTGTGAATTCTCATGTGCCGTTTAAGGCATGCTGTTCGGTTGAAACTTTTTCCACACTGTTGGCAGGTGAACGGCTTCTCTCCAGTGTGAATTCTTATGTGGATTTCAAAGTGTTGTTTTTTAGTAAAACTCTGTCCACACTGAGGGCATGTGTAGCATTGCTCCCCAGAGTGAAGTCTCATGTGACTGTAAAGGTATTCTTTATGTTTGAAACTCTTTCCGCACTGAGGGCATGTGTAGGGTTTCTCTCCAGTGTGAAGTATAATGTGCATGTTAAGGCTTCCTTTTCTTTTGAAACTCTTTCCACACTGTTGGCAGGTGAAAGGGTTCTCTCCAGTGTGGATTCTCATGTGACTGTCAAGGCTTCCTTTTCGGTTGAAACTTTTTCCACACTGTTGGCAGGTGTAAGGCTTCTCTCCAGTGTGAACTCTCATGTGCCTGTCAAGGCTTCCTTTTCGGTTGAAACTTTTTCTACACTGTTGGCAGGTGAAAGGTTTCTCTCCAGTGTGAATCCTTATGTGGTTTTCAAAGTGTTGTTTTTTACTGAAACTCCTTCCACACTGAGGGCATATATAGGGTATCTCTTCAGTGTGAACTCTCATGTGACTGTCAAGGTTTCCTTTATGTTCGAAACTCTTTCCACACTTAGGGCATGTGTAGGGTTTCTCTCCAGTGTGAATTTTAATGTGCATGTTAAGGTTTCCTTTTCGTTTGAAACACTTTCCACACTGTTGGCAGGTGTAAGGCTTCTCTCCAGTGTGAATTCTCATGTGTCGTTCAAGGTTTCTTTTTAGAGGGAATCCGTTTCCACACTGTTGGCAGGTGAAATTACTTCTAGTTCTCTTATTTTTAGCCTTTTTTCGTGAATCTTTCTCTTCCATTTGATTCAGTACTTCACTCTCCTCTTTCAGCACCATCGGGTCTAAGGCGAAAAGAGACAAATGCAAATGAACAGCAGTTTAATGGCACAAAGCAACAGACAACAAAACAGTTAGACATGTAAAGTATCAAAACCAGCACACAACTAGATTCTATTCCCATGGGCATCACACCGGGAGGGAAAAGGGGACAGAGTGCAGAGGGCCCACATTTTAATCTTCCACCTGTGCTTTAGCCAATGTCTCATGAGCTAGCACACACGTTTTCTGAAGCAAATTGGAATTTGTTTTCTTAGAGTCCTCAATGCTGAACATTCTCTCTTTCAGTGGTCCTCTCACAGTATGGCCAAAGACCAGCTCTGATGGGCTGAACTTGAGAGACTCCTGCACCGTTTCACAGATTGACTATATGTTTTCTTGCCACTCTTTTTTTTTTTTTTTACTTTAGTCAATGCTGTTGTCAAGGAATGGTTAGTTCATTGTTTGTGATTTGTTTTGATGTATAAAAATAAAGTTAAAAACAAAACAAAATGCCAATGCAAATAAAGGACCAACACAGTCCCACTATCACATGCTCAAAAGGTTAGCCTATGACAGGAACTGGGATTAAAGGGGCTGGTGGAATCACCTGGTTTAGGTTCCCAGCATACTGGCAAACATGACACTTCTTGGAACACTGTAGCACATCACACTTCACACCGTACCAAAAAAAAAAAAATGCTGTAAAACATGGTTGTATGTTTATCACCCCTACGTGTCCCGACAGTGAATGATTGTGTGCCAATGACAGTACCTGCTGGACATACCTGATAAAAACATTCCACTCATCCTCGATAGTATTATTTTTATGCCACTTCCGCATCAGTAGTCTATCTTTCATCAAAAATGAGACTTTGTTAAGTGCAGGTTTGTCAGCCAATTTAAAGCATTTTACAAGTGAAACGTCATTGTTTTGAGCTTCAACAAGTTTTTCAAGAGTTACCATCAATCTGATCTGCACATAAGAAAGAGTCAAATAAAGATGCATAACTATCTTTCCTTGAGCATGTGATCACACAAACAGTAAACGCATTTGGATATTTCTGAAACAATTAATCAGAGCTATGCTCTGTCGACAGGGAGTCAACTACTTCTAATGGAGGTATTACTTTCCCTTTCAGCCAAATCGTTACCTAAAATGACGGCTACACCTTTCACCAGTAAAACAGGGCAAAATTCTACCTCCACAAAACCAGACAAGACGTCTGTCTGTAGATGAATACAGTAAACTGGGACTCTCATGACCTCCATGCTGAAACTCTGTACAAGTCTACAGGATCCAACTGATGTTGGATCTGAAAAGGACAAAACATCTGCACACACAAAAGACTGAGCAGCGTCCATGTCCCTTAACACCCACACTTCTACCTGATCTTCCTCCTTACCTAAAAGCGATACACACCCTTTACATTTACGCATTTAGCAGATGCTTTTATCCAAAGCGCCTTACAACTTGGGAGTACACGAAGCGATTGGTCATGAAGAGTCAAGTAAGGGCAACAAGTGCCTAAAATACTGAGACTGTGTACATTGCTCAATGCACAGGCTAGAGTAGGGAGGGGAAAAAAGGGGAAGAAAGAGGAAAAGAAAGTTTTTTTTGTGGTTGTTTTTTTTAATGAGGTTAAGTGTCACCGAAGAGCTGAGTTTTAGTTGACTTTTGAATGTTGTCAATGATTCTGCGTTTCGGATGACGGTGGGAAGATCGTTCCACCAGCTGGGAACGTTGAATTAAAATGTTCTGGAAAGGGATTTTTTGCCTCTCTGTGATGGTACCACAAGCCGTCGCTCCTTAGCGTAACGAAGGCTTCTGGTGGGGGTGTGGAGTCGTAGAATCGAGTCAAAGTATGCAGGAGCTAAGCGCGTGGTGGATCTGTAGGCAAGAGTCAGCGCCTTAAACTTGATGCGAGTAGCGAGTGGTAGCCAGTGCAGAGAGATGAAGAGTGGTGTGACGTGGGTCATTTTGGGCTCATTGAAGAAAAGACGTGCTGCTGCATTCTGGATCATTCAAAGTGTTTCGATCGCACAAGAGGGGAGTCCAGCCAGAAGTGCATTGCAGTAGTCAAGTCTAGAAATAACCAGGGCCTGGACAAGAAGCTGTGTTGCGTGCTCTGTAGGAATGGTCTGATCTTCCTGATGTTGTAGAGCGCAAACCTGCATGAGCGAGCTGTCTTAGAAATGTGGTCTTTGAAGGACAACTGGTCATCAAATGTTACTCCAAGATTTCTGACTGACTTTGACGGGGAAATCAAGGATGTACCTAACTGGATGGTGAAGTCATGTTGCATAGTGGGACTGGCGGGAAAGATGAGGAACTCAGTCTTTGCCAGGTTGAGCTGTAGGTGATTTTTACTCATCCATGCAGAGATGTCAGCCAGACAGCTGGAGATTCTTGCAGCTACTGTGGGGTCGTCTGGTTGAAAAGAAAGGTAGAGCTGAGTGTCATCAGCATAATAGTGGTAAGAGAAGCCATGTGCCTGAATGATGGGTCCCAATGAAGTAGTGTAGATGGAGAAGAGGAGAGGTCCAAGCACTGAGCCCTGAGGAATCCCCGTGGTCAGTTGATGTGCTTCGGATTCCTCTCCTCTCCAGGCAACTTTGAAAGACATACCTGTGAGATAAGACTCAAACCAAAGGAGCGGAGTCCCTGTGATGCCCAGAGATGAGAGGGTGGACAGAAGAATCTGATGATTGACCATGTCAAAGGCAGCAGATAGATTGAGCTGGACGAGGACTGATGATTTGGACTCAGCTTTAGCTATCCGCAGGGCTTCAGTGACAAGATTCAAGATTCAAGATTCAAGAGTTTTATTTGTCACATACACCGTTATATACACAATATACAACTGGCAGTGAAATGTAAACAGGTCCGCTCCATGGACAGTGCAAATAACAGTTACAAGAAATTAAATAGAAATAGAATAAAATTAGAATAAAAAGTATTAACATAAGTAGAATTATAAATAAATCAAGTAAAAGATAAAAATAGGAAAGAAAAAAAAAAAAAAGAAAAAAAAAAAATATATATATAAAAAATATGTGGATATGATAAGTGAGATAAACTGTAGACTTAAAAATAAGTGGTTAACATAAAATATATAATATGTATATATAAAGAAGTATAATGTGCAAGGTTTATTACAGGTTGTTACGCAGTAACAATAGGAACGTAAAGTGCAGTGCAATTGCAGTATGTGGATGTTAATGTTAAAAAACTGTATGTTTATGTGTGTGCGGGGGTGAAGTGAAGTCACGTGACTGAGTTCAGGAGTCTGATGGCCTGGGGGAAGAAACTCCTCCTGAGTCTTTCAGTCTTTGCCATCAGGCTACGGAAGCGCTTACCAGATGGCAGCAGGGTGAAGTGAGAGTTTGCAGGGTGATTAATGTCTCTGATGATTTTAGTAGCTCTACCTCTGCAGCGTTTGGTGTAGATGTCCTGCAGAGACGGGAGAGCTGAGCCTGAGATGCGCTCGGATAAGCGCACCACTCTTTGCAGGGCTTTGCAGTCGTGACTGGTGCTGTTCCCGTACCACGCTGTGATGCACTGAGTCAGGACACTTTCTATCGCCCCTCGATAGAAAGTTTTCAGGATGGCTGGTGAAACCCTGAATTTCCTCAGCTGGCGCAGGTGGTACAGTCTTTGCCTGGCTTTTTTCACCTGTGTCTGGATGTGTGTAGTCCAGGTCAGATCCTCAGAGATACAGCATGACCGACTGTAATGCGGACTGTAATGCGGTCTCTGTGGAGTGGCCCCTTTTGAAACCTGATTGGTTGACGTCCAACTGATTATTCTGTGGGAGGAAGGAAGAAACCTGGTTGAAAACAACTCGTTCAAGAGTTTTTGCTATGAATGGTAGGAGAGAGACAGGTCTGTAGTTATCTATGAGTGATAAGTTTAATGTGGGTTTCTTAAGCAGTGGAGTTACCCAAGCCTGCTTGAATGTGGTAGGGAAAATGCCGGTGCAGAGAGATGTGTTGATGATGTGTGTGAGTGCTGGTAGGAGTGTAGGAGAGATGGCTTGAAGGAGGTGTGAGGGAATGGGATCAAGAGGACAGGTGGTAGGATGGCTGGAGAGTAGAAGTTTAGATACTTCTGTCTCAGTGAGTGTAGAAAATTAAGAGAGAGGATGTTTGGTTGTGGATGTGGCTGATCTAAAATCCACAGTGCGCGTGGGTGAGAACTGATTACTGATAGTTGTTGTTTTGTTTGTGTCTTTAAAAAGACACAAAAGGTAGAGACTGTCGACTTCATCTTTAGTCATTTCAAAATGCACACTGATTAACCACATTAACAAAAGCAATCTCTTTTGTTTGAGCCTGCTGCTGCTTCAGGGACAAACACTCTGCTATAACATGTCCTTTCTTACACAGGGTTCCCACTCTTTCATGAACACCAGATTCAAGGACTTTGAAGGACTTTTTAAAGCACCTTTTGTTTTAAATCAAGCACAATAAATACGATAAAGGTGGGTGTGTTACTGACAATCTGGACAGTATATCAAATACCTACTGTACCTGTGTCTATAATTAATGCAGTAACGCTAAGGCATATACTGACAACTAAAATACAATTTTAGGGGCATGTGACTTTTTTTTAATCCAATGAGGAAAGAGGCTGGTGTACAAGAGCAAGCGAGTTTTAACGAGAGATGCGGTTTGCAGCTCTCTTATTCCTGCTTTTAACATTTATTTCACACTAGTTTTAGTTTTCTTTTTTATAAATCATTACTTAATTAACACATCGAAATATAGAGATAATATTGTATACATGAATTTTCTAATTAAATGAAAAGATATGGACAAGTTAATTGTTAGGCATTAAAAATATGTACAATTATTTATTTTAACCTCTTAATCTGCACCCCTATTTTTGAGAATTTTTTGAAAACGACATACCAAAATGAAAATGTCTGCAGCTCTTAAACCCTATGGTCTATATTCTATATTCATTTTACGTGGAAGAGACTATTCTTGCAGGGGGAGTTTGCCAGAAACGGATTAGAAGAATCGATTTTTCATTGAAAATGGACATGATTGATTACGCTAACTCAAAACTCTCTTGCAAACAACAGAGGATTTTTTGTTTTTTTCCTATTTTTTCGTTGTTTTGGATTAAAAAGTGGGATGCATTTTGAAGAGTGGACCCTTACACGGAGATGTATGCGGGTGTTTATTGGATTCGTCCGATCTGATCTGAACGACAGGAGATGAAAGAGGAGTTGAAATTAGGACCGCTAATATTATGCTATTATGGCCGTTCCTTTAGCATTTCATTTAACCCTTTCCTCTCTGGTGTATTTATTGCAAAAACAAGTTCAGAACATGAACATCTTGAGTGTTTTAGCTTTCAAATGATGCATAGTTTGTGATAGTTGATTGAATATTTTGTATAAAGCAAAAGTAAATAAAAGAACTGCCCCGCCCACAAACCGGTGCATAGATAAGAGGTTAAATCACCTGTACATGTACCTTTTTAAACATCAATTTGAAGGCTTTTAAGACCTGCACATATATAATATTTAACATATATAATTGCTGCCATAATAATGCCGCATTTCAAATGTTGACGTGCTTTTCTTCTTTTTATTTTTTGAGCGGTGATGAAAATACTTGTAAATACTAGGCTAGATCTTTAAAATGCATCCAAATTACAGCGACGCGCAACCGTACGGTGCCCTGCAGTGGTCAAAAAGGATATAAATAGAGAATTTTGAAGTGATATATTCCTGAAAACTCAGAGATGTGGATTCGTAGCGCTGTTTTGTTCTGGCTTTGGCAGCGCATGAAGGCCAATGTTTGTAATAGCACAATGCTACTCTAACAAAATGCAGTTCATGCTTAATTCAAGCACTTTCAAGGACCTGTGTTTGTTTTCAAGTACTTTCCAGGCCTTGAATCCATGTGTCTGAAATTCAAGAACTTTCAAGTACTTTCAAGAAGTGTGGGAACCCTGCTTACAGCAGTAAAAACATTCTCGCATTTCTTTGGGCTTTTCACAACTCAGTTCGGCGCCGTCAAATAACTCTTTTTGACACTTGCTGAATGAAAAACATTTCAGTGCATGAGCCCAAATTTGTCTGCTAACACCGCTGTCTGAAACAATGTCGTTAATTTTTGTTCATTTAAATACAGTATCATCCTCTCTGGAAGACACTTTAAATCTTAAAGTAACAAAAAGTGATGTAAAACTCTCCACTTTGCTAGAAGTACACCATCTATCAAAAATAATTCCCTTGTCTCGGGTGAATTCAAAGTATGTTTGACTGGCGTTTTTCTTACAAAACTGCTGCCTGTAGACCTCTGGGACTAACTCATAACCCTTGAGTACAGCTAGCTTAACCACACTGTACTTAAGGCTGTCTCTAAAGACAGGGGTTGAATAAACCTCTAAAGCTTTCCCAGCCAATTTGCATTGCAACAACAATCTTTTGGCCAACTCAAAGACGTTGCAATATTTTCAAACGTGTTAAAATAACTTATACTTTGTACATATATTGTAGCATTGAAAACATCCTGTTGCAAAAAAAACTAAAAAAACAATTTAATACAGATCAGCGATGTGTGAAATGCAAAATATATAGACTATATTGCAAATCATTGAATTCAGGTGTTTCAATCACTTCATGACCACAACTGTATAAATCAAGCACCTAAGCATGCAGACGTTTCTACAATAATTTGTGAAAGAATGGGTCTCTCTCAGGAGCTCAGTGAACTCAAGAGTGGTACCGTTATCGGTGGCCACCTGTGCAATAAGTCCATTAGTGAAATTTCCTCACTACTAAATATTCCACGCCCAACTGTTAGTGGGATTATAACAAAGTGGAAGCAATTGAGAACAACAGCAACTCAGCCACGAAGTCTTAGGCCACGTAAAATCACAGAGCGGGGTCAGCGCATGCTAAGGGTCACAGTGTGCAGAAGTTGCCAACTTTCTACAGAGTCAGTAGCTACAGACCTCCAACCTTCATGTGGCCTTCAGATGAGCTCAAGAACAGTATGTAGAGCTTCATGGAATGGGTTAAACCGATTACAGTGCTCCATGTCAACGCACCTAGTAGAGCTTCAGGGTTTCCATGGCCGAGCAGCTCATCCATGCCTTACATCACCAAGTGCAATGCAAAGTGTGGGATGCAGTGGGGTAAAGCGCGCCACCACTGGATTCTAGAGCAGTGGAGACGTGTTCTCTGGAATGACCAATCATGCTTCTCTGTCAATCTCTGTCTTCTCTGTGACAAAGTAATGCTGGTTCTGATAGAAAGGTGTCAGTGCATCACAGTTTGTTGTGTATGGGGCTGCGTAGCCGCAGACCAGTCAGGGTGCCCATGCTGACCTCTGACCCCGCCCAAAGCACCAACAGTGGCACGTGAGCATCAGAACTGGACCACGGAGCAAAGGAAGAAGATGGACTGGTCTGATGATCACGTGTTCTTCTACATCACGTGGATGGCCGGGTGTGTGTGTTGCTTACCTGGGGAACACATGGCACCAGGTACACTATGGGAAGAAGGCGTGGGTTACCTGGGGAACACATGGCACCAGGTGCACTATGGGAAGAAGGCGTGGGTTACCTGGGGAACACATGGCACCAGGTGCACTATGGGAAGAAGGCAAGCCGGCGGAGGCAGTGATGCTTTGGGCAATGTTCTGCTGGGAAACCTTGGGTCCTGCCGTTACTTTGTACCCGACGGGTGACCCACGAATATTGCTGAAACGGGTGAAAAACATCCTAACTCTGTCAGATACGGGTGCGGGTCTGGTCTGACAAGGGAGAACACGGGTCTAAACATGGGATTTAAACAGTCACCTGCAAACGAATATAGGCCTTATATAAAAGTATATGTATATTGTAGATGTGTTCCTAAAAATATGCATTATACAAATATTTGCCTTGCCTGTATTTCAAGTTGATAAAATAATTTAGTTTCTTCTTACTGATAAAATATCAGTTTATTTGTGGCCTGCCTGCACTGCAGTCGTCAAGATGGATCCTGAGGAGTTAAAGATAGCCACAAATGTGGAAGTTCATCGCTGAGGAAGCACGCAGATAACTGT
This sequence comes from Gobio gobio, assembly GCF_949357685.1. Classification (NCBI taxonomy): domain Eukaryota; kingdom Metazoa; phylum Chordata; class Actinopteri; order Cypriniformes; family Gobionidae; genus Gobio; species Gobio gobio. The sequence continues at coordinate 22,353,107 of NC_137097.1, read as the reverse complement.
GGTAACAAACCAAGCACACGCAGTTCAATCCATAAGTATTTTTGTCATGTTTCCTGAGTTTGGTCTCTTAATAACACTGTCTAGTAGCCTACATTAAGCCACGTTAAGAGTTTTCTTATAATGGTTTTCTATGGGAGGAAAACGCTTAACGTGTAATTAAACGCGTTTCGTTCATATTCTAGGATCATCTGATTTTTTTGTACATAGTATACGTTATTAGTATTATGTTTACTGAGTTTAACAGTGTCTTACCTACATGCGTTTTAGAATGTCCCGGCAGAAGTTGTCCTTGTGTTAATGGTTGTGTAATAACTTCTGTATGCTGGCAATAACATTTTTGTAAGTGTGTCTATAATGTGATATGCTAAACTGATTTTATTGCGGGTGCGGGTCGGGTGCGGATTTTATTTAGTGCTGTTGTCGGAAAACGGGTCGGATGCGGTTTTGAGCACTGCGGGTACGGGCGGGTGCGGGTTTACGAAATCGGACCCGTGCAGGACTCTGGGCCCAGCCTCACAACTTACAGGACTTAAAGGATCTGCTGCTAACATATTCAGGGGTCTAGTGGAGTCCATGCCTCGACGGGTCAGGGCGGTTTTGGCAGCAAAAGGGGGACCAACACAATACTAGCTCATAATTCAGCTTTGAGAATGAAACCAACCTGTTTGTTCCTCAGTTTCTTCATGCTTCACTCTGAATGTTTCTTCAATCTTCAGGTCTTCCCTCTCCTCTTTAATAAACTCCATCTTTATAACAGTGTCATGTGGATCTCAGTCGCTTCTCCAGGAGTTTTTCTGTGTTTGTCCTGTTTAAGATGAGAATAATTAACAGAAAGAAAAGCTCTCCTAGTTCAGTAGTTTGGCCCACTGGCCAGTGATAGTTTGTTTTATTTTAATTGAACTTTCAAAATTACAGAATTCAACAGCAAGTTTCTTGACACATTTTCACATTTTGTAAGTATAGATTCAAATAAAAAGAAACAAAAAAAGTTGAACTCAAAATGAAAGGGCATCACAAACATGTTAAATTCATTTCAGACTTTTTTTTTTGAAAATGAGCAAACTTGGGTTTGGAGTTATTCCATTTAGTTTGATGAATATAACGTTTTCCTAATAACAAAAACAAATCAATAATATACATTTCTTTTTGAAAAGTCATTCATTTGAATAAAGTTAAAAATGACCAAATTAAGACTAGATTGCAGTTCATTTTAACTCTTATAAATTGAGACATCTCGCATCTAATGTGTGTTTCTCAGGATATATTCTGTGAACAATGTTAAATGACACTTCTTTGGTTTTATTTGTTACACAATACCCACTGAGAAATCCCCAAAAATATTCCCACTCAAATGAGAGAAACATATTAACCTAAACTAATTTAGATGGAGGAGAAGAGATTTAAACAAAAAGAGAAGGAATCACTGCATTCATCATTAATTAAATCAAGTTTATCTAAAAACAAAATTTTTGAGACTTTTAATTATTAAAAATAATTGCTGAATAACCATTTATTTAATCAACTTTTTTCTTAGATGCAGTTTTGATATTAACAAAACACCTCTAATTGATCTAATTTTAACAGGTCCTTTTGATGCCGTGTTTGGTTTTTCTCTCACTCCTTTTTTATTTGGAATAATAAGTATATCACACACCAACAACAAAAATATTTTCAAGACATTGGTTTGAGTCTAATATATTATTAGTTGGTCAGTTGTTGAATTCTGATGGTCAGCTTTTGAGTATGTCTTAAATGTAAGTGTCATATTTCTTTGAAAGAATATTGTATTATCATGAAGTCTGTTTCTGCCAAAATTATATCGCTATTCATTAGTCAGAGTGATGGACCTAAATGACCACAAAACACTAAAAGCTAACACTATAGATTAATATAATAATGCAAATTATAAAGACCCTTAATATATTAGTTTAGCTATTTAATGATTTGTAAAAAAAAAAAAATCGAGATAGAAATAGAAACAGCGCGCTTCGATTCACTGAATCATTTGTTTTGAATCAAGCGGTTCAATTGACTCGGAGAGTCTAAAGCTCCGGTTCTCTCGTCACTCAGAGACTGAACTCATGTTTGAACTGATTCACCATAAAGAGCGAAATGAACCGCTCCTTCTGTTACTCATGAGTTTATTCTGTTACTTTACTCACACAACGCTGATAAATGTTAGATAAAGCAATGCAGTGTTACGTTTAATAATACATCATTCATGCTGTGTGACTTCTGTTTCTATTACTTTAAAAGCTTAAAACACAAACCTTTCTTCAGCAGAATCACAACAGATGCAGGAGCGCGGCGCAGCCTTATGACGTCATAATAAAAGCCAAAATAAAAGTCCTGTTCAGACTCTGCTGCATCTACTTCTTCTTTTAGTTTTAAGGCGGGTTACAAAACAGCGGTAAATGTGCATACCGCCACCTACTATATTGGAGTATGTAAAAGCATGGCTTTATTTATAACTTCTTAAATTTTAAAAACTACTCCAGTTTCATGCATAAACTTCATTAAAACTTCAACAACTTCACTTTGGGAATGTTCTATACCTAGAATACCTTTAATATCCCATTCCCTCCCTAATTTGATAACACATTCTTTAAAGTTTTCTCTTTCTTCATAAAATGTTTTACATTTTATTAAAACATGTTTTACATTTTCTTTGCAAATCACATACCTTACATTTATCAGTGTTTATTTTACTCATAAGAAATAACGTATTATTAAGTCTAGTATGTCCTAACCTTAGTCTTGTGAAAATTATTTCCTCTCTTCTGTTTCTATTATTAAATTATCTAATTTTAATAGATTTTTGAATTCTGTAATATTCTCTTCCTTTTCATTTCATTGCTTATTTTAATCATAGTATCTGTAGTTGACCTACCTTTTCTAAAACCACATTGATGACTATTAATAATCCCTTTTTTATATAATTGTTCTTTTCCACAGTCCAGGAACTTCACATTCTCGCCAAATTGTATTAAATAATTCCAGAATGCTTTATCATATTTAATTTATAATAATTTAATGCTTCTTCTGGCAGATGATGAAACATGATATAACACAGCTGATCTTGTCCTGGGGCTGAATTTTTAGATCCTATAATGGCTCTTTTTTAGCTCCATCAAATTAAATTCCAAATCTAAAGGGATATTCTCATCTTTCTTTTCAATAATTAGCTGCCTATTTCCTCTTAACATTTCTTCTTTCTTTTCCTTTTGATAGTCAGTATGACTACCACTATGTATTCCTGAAAATACCTTACCTAGTAAATCAGCTTTTTCCTTTTCGGTAACAGCTATTTCATCCCCTTTCTAAAGTACTGGAATTGACTTATAAACTCTTTTCCCACACATTTTCTTAACCATATTCAATACCTCTCCAAGGTCAGTTTCTCTACCAATATTTGAACAGTAGTTTCTCCATTTCTTTTTGTCGATTTAATAGTTCTTCTCACTATAGCCACTATATAATGTATTCTACTAAATTATCCATATTCTATTATTCCTGACATTTTTTGAATGCTTGATTTCTTTCTTTAATTGACATAGAGCATTCATCGCTCCACCATGGAACTCATTTCTTGTTATGAGATATTACTTTCTTAGGAATGTATTCTGCTGCTGCTCATTATCATTGAGCTAACTTATCTGTTTGCACAAATATCTACATTACCATTCATTTGTATGAATTAGTCCATTTATTTTACATGAAATCTTCACAAACTTTCAAAAGTTATTGACTTTATTTGTATCACTTTTCCCATTTTAAAGCCATAAACTAATAAATGATGATGAATATGATAAAGTAGACAAAAAAGTTGTTTGAGTGTTGAATCTATCCTGCTCAGTCGCTCTACACTCTCAAACTACAGATATCTGCTTATATCCAGACCACAGCGCCTCTGTTTTTACAGACACAAATTCAAGGCCAGTTAAAATGATAATTTGTGTTTGTTATACTATTTATGACTTTTTATTGTCTTAAATTTGAACAAGTGAAGCACAATTTGAAGTGCTCTATTTCTATCTCTATTTCTACAAATCATTAAATAGCTAAACTAACACATTAAGGGTCTGTCTAATTTTATAATTTGCATTCTTTTATTAATTTGTTGTTAGTTTTGAGTGTTTTGTCTCATCAGGTGATTTAAGTCCATTAACTGAACTACTGAACTAGAGCTGATTGAGAATCTCAGAGATTTTGTGTGGATTTGTTTCTGTTAATTATTCTCATCTTAAACAGGATAGAGTTTTCAAACACAGAAAAACTCCTGGTGAAGCGACTGAGATCCACGTCTACATAAAGATGGAGTTTATTAAAGAGGAGAGTGAACATGTGAAGATTAAGGAAACAATGAGAGTGAAACATGAAGAAACTGAAGAACAAACAGAGAAAGAGGAGAGTGAAGACGTGAAGATTGAGGAAACAATGAGAGTGAAACATGAAGAAACTGAGGAACAAACAGAGAAAGAGGAGAGAGAAGACCTGAAGATTGAAGAAACATTGAGAGTGAAAGATGAAGAAACTGAGGAACAAACAGAGAAAGAGGAGAGTGAAGACGTGAAGATTGAAGAAACATTGAGAGTGAAACATGAAGAAATTGAGGAACACACAGGTTGGTAAATAATGTAAAAATATTAAAGCAAATGCATACCCCAAAATGGAATTAATGTGTGTCTGCCTCAGCCTTGAAGACGCTTAATGAAGCGATATGGGACTCTCCAGAACTTCTCCCTTTTACTGAGGGTGTTAAAAAAATGCACATGCATCTCAGCAATCAAACTAAACTGTACCAAGAAAAGCTCAAACTTGAAAACAGTCAGAAGAACTGGTCAAATCTTGCCCAAATAACTCTGTGTGAAGTAAATCTGTTTGATCGCAGGAGAAGTTTCGAAAATGAGGTTGGATTCATATCTTCTCCGGAACACATCTGTTTTACTTTCCGATGTCGCTGATGCTTTATCTGAAGTTGAGCCGAAGCTCTGTCAGCACTTCCAGCACATCAAAATTAGAGGCAAGCGAGACAGAAAGGTCCCAATACTCCTGACCCCCAGTATGATGGACTCCATGGAGCTACTTGTAAACAACCGTCAAAAATGTGGCGTACTGGATGAAATGAGATGGACCAGCTGGCCTATTTTTTCAGACACGATATACGAGTCCATCGGAAATTTTATCGGTTGCCCGAAGGAACGCTACAACTAGCCAAAATCAGCAAGGTGCTGATGGGGCTGATGGCCCTCTGACTTACAAAGCAGGTAAGGAACATAATCAGCCTCCTGGACTGGCTTCGTCACTTCTGGTGTGAAAACGCTGGTGCGTTTGTGCTGCTGCTTCACGCTGGTACCTGTCTGTCTGTTTGTTTGTTGATTCGTTTTTGGATATGTTTTCGGCTGGACTTGACACACCGTGATTACATGGATTATTTTTCTGGACTACTCTCTCTTTACTCAGTTAACTTTGGATGACTAACCTGGCCTTCTTTATTATCCTGTCGCACTGATCGGCTGCGAGCCCTCTCCATCCAATCCATATCCTTCGCGACATCTGATACAGTGAGTCTCCACTCTCTTTATCATTTTTGTGGTGTCAATCCTTTGTATGGTTGGGTAGCCCTCCCTTCTGTGGATTTAGTACGGTTCTGGCTAACGTAGTTAAACCGATAATTGTTGTGTGGGTCCCATTGGTTTTGTCATGTTGACGCGAAACCACTTGCCGGTTTTGTTCGTTGGTCTTTTTGTACTATTTTTGGTTGATGTTAATAAAGTGACCTCTCCCGAGATGGCTCTGCAATTTTCTTCGGCTCAACTTTCTCCTATCTCTCCGCTTAGCTCCGGACACCTATACATGGTGTGAACAACTTGGGATTCTACGCAGACCCCGCTACATATACCGTTCGCGGAAGAAACTTCAGACGTATCACTATTCGTCTTCGAATAGTATTCCGGTTATCTGCACTAACACCCGTGCTTCCGTGTGTCTTCTTTGTATCAATGACATTATCATTAATACAAACCTGGACTTTTGACAGAAACCTGGCAGGTGCCCAATGACTTTTTACATTTAAACCTCTTAACAGCACCTGGGTACATATATTTCTCTCAACCTCGTCTCCATCGTAGAGGTGGAGGGTTAGCTGTAGTTTGTCATGAGAGTATCACAATATCAAAACTTGAGTTCCATGGCGTTGCATCTTTTGAATACCTTGCGTTGAAAATGACTGGCAACACATCAATGGCTGTAATCCTAATTTATCGACCTCCAAAAATGAATTCCGATTTTTTTCTCTGAGATAAGTGAGTTACTTACTCTTGTCTGTGCTAATTATCTGTAATTTTTCTTGGTGATTTCAACATGCATGAAAACTCTGCAATACAATGAATTGATGTCTGTTCTGGACTGTTTCAACTTAGCGCAACATGTAAATTTGCTACTCACTCTAAGGGTCATACACTGGACCTTATATGTACATCTGGCTTATATAATATTCTAGTTAGTGGAACTGATTTTGCTTTTTCAGAGCACAAACTCATAAACTTCAGTTTCAGTTTCCCAGCATCAATATCGCCTGTAAAAAAATGCTCACTTATCGAAAAATTTGTTCTGTGGACCCATCCGCTTTCTCTAATTCACTAAGGGCTTCTGCCTTGTCAGATTGTTTACTATCCAAATGTCCTTCAGAAATCTGCAGCATTTATAATAATACCATTTCCCAAATACTTGAGATACATGCTCCTGTTAAAACTAGACTGGTTCCTTCTGCACGTGTTTCACCCTGGTTCACTCCTGAACTCAGAGCTATGAAAGCTATGGGTCGTCGCTTGGAAAGACTTTACAGGACTCATTGTGCACTCTTTGGCTATGAAGAAACACTTGCTCAACTACCGTACAGCCCTCAATGCTGCAAGATCCTCATATTTCTCATCTACTATTAACAATTCCATGTGCAGGCCAAAATCTCTGTTTGCTATGGTCAACAATCTCATTAATCCTCCTCAACATGTTATTTCTGGCTCTGAGGTGCTTGTGAATAATTTTTCACATTACTTTTCAGACAAATGGAAGTCAATCACTACATCCATTTCCAAAGACACCTCTCATACAACTGACTCAAATGTTCACTTGATGTCAGCTGACTCGGCTCATTCCACAAACTCTCTCTCTGCTTTTGCTCTCACTACTTCTGCTGCCATAAGTGATCTAGTTGTGAAGTCCAACTCTACATCCTGCCAGCTTGACCCTACTCTTACGGTCTTGCTTAAGAGGTGTGTTTGTGAACTTGAACCTTTCATAACACATTTTATAAATTCTAGTTTAACATCTGCTATTGTTCCAGCAAAATTAAAACTGGCTGCCATGACCCCCATTCTTAAGAAACCTAGTCTCGACCATCTAAACATGAATAATTATAGGCCAATCTCAAATTTACCATTCCTAAGTAAAATTTTTGAAAAAGTTGTGGCTTCACAATTGAGATCATACTTAAATGCTAATGGCCTATTTGAACCTTTTCAGTCAGGATTTTGCTCGTCACATAGCACTGAAACTGCTCTTCTTCGTGTGGCTAATGATATTCTTCTGTCTATGGATTCAGGGTTAATAAACATCTTGATTCTTTGGAGTCTTAGCTCTGCTTTCGACACAGTTTGCCATGACATACTAATTTCTTGCCTTTCTGATATCGGTATCACTGGTTCAGCTCTTTCCTGGCTCATCTCCTACATCAGCGACAGAAAATATTGTATCACCATACAAGGCTATGAATCTGCCACTGCTCCACTTTCACAGGGTGTTCCTCAGGGCTCAGTTCTTGGTCCACTTCTGTTTATCATTTATATACATCCACTTGGTAACATTATACGCAGGCATGGACTTCAGTTTCATTGCTATGCTGATGACATTTAAATTTACCTCACCACCAGCTCTGATAGGCCATCCTTGCCTGACTCACTCACTGCATGTATCAGGGATATCAAGCATTGGATGTCCTTGAATTTCCTTAAACTATATAATAACAAAACTGAAATACTGATTATTGGCTCTGCAACCTCAGTAAAAAGGATAGACCTGTCCTTTGAAATTGATGGGGATTATGTTAGGCCTTCCTCATCTGTCCGTAATCTTGGTGTCTTATTTGACTCATCTCTATATTTTGCATCCCACATTTCTTCTGTTGTTAAAAACTCTTTTTTCCTTCTTCCATGGGCGGATCTACAGGGGGGCAAGGGGGGGCAGGTGCCCCCCCACTCTAGAGCCTTGCCCCCCCAGCTGCCCCCCTAACTTTGATGATCCAAAAACTGTACTTGTAAAAACAACCCACCAGTATGTCCAATACATTTACCAAAAGTAAACCATTTAATTTTTTATTTTAAATGTATTAAAATTAAAATACATAAAATACCCCTCCCCCCGCCCTCTAATACTAGCTACGTCCCTGATTCAAACGTGCAGAGCGGCGTTCGCTCAGTCTGGCTCTCACACAGCGACAGCGAGTCTGCTGCGGTGCGGTGGCCCTACAAACCCACTGGAGAGACTGAGCTGCCCCAGAGCCCCTGAAGGTGAAGTGAGTTTCTCCAGGTGTAGTTTAAACACACGCTTAACTTAAAATTACATTTGTAATTAATGTATTGTATGCTAAAGACGATTCAGCATCAGCAAAAACAGCAAGTCTATTACGTTAGCCAAAATCAGCGGTTGTGATTCGCAAGAGCACTCTTCCCTTTGATTAGCCTAATTTAGATTTTTAGTAAAGACAAGAACAGCTCAATAAAAATATAAAAATATTGGATTCATAACTGCCAAATCTCACGCATTCACCGTGAGACACACGCAATTGACACTTTTCACGCTCTCACGCCAGACATACATTTTCCCATGCACAGAAAAATCGCGAAGCAAAGAGGACACCGACAGACCAGACAGAGCAGGTTACTTATGATAGAAAAAAAATCTCAGCTCTCAGATTCTGTCACTTTTATTACGAAATTCAAACAATAAATGCCGTTTTGGCGCTTGTAAATGTTACGTGACAGATCCCTAGCTGCACGACCGATCATCTCTAGCTAATACACGAATGAACAATGTTGAAAGAAACAGTAGCCTTAACTTACCTAAATGTATATTCCTCAGACATAATATCGATCAATCAATCTAACAAAAGGGTCAATAAAACAACTGGAGAACTATTGTCACATAACATTTACCTCAGGAAAGCCATTTAATGACCATAATATGCTATAGCACATTAGTTGGCTAGAAAAAAGAGCTAGAGAGTATTTTGCTAAATATGTGTGGTGTACTATATTACATATTTATTATATTTTTATTTATATCATTAAATAAAGTTGTTATTATAATAAAAAACGCATTATATGTAATTTGAGTTATTTTTAACCTTAAATAACACTGCCAGCTGATAGGGCTCTGTGTATGTTTGTACAGCATTAGGTGAGTTGTTTTTTCTTGAGATTAGGTGCATCTTGTGTGCCTAATATTTATCCAAATTAGTCAATATTAAATCAAATCACAATAATTTAATTTAATTGAAATAACAAAAAAAGCGTATAGCTTACCAGAAATTGTACCATGTAAACACTGTAACATGTTGTCACTAAACCTAATAAAATTCAGTTGTTACTAAAATGTTAGTGACAATCACAATACACTTATTGTGATGCAATTATTTATTTTTTTACATTTGATTTAGCTAAGCAGTCCTATTAAATCCAATTCCTCTCAGATATCACAGCAATGAAACCAGTTTACAACTGGGGAAATAACAAATAGAAAAGCGCTATATAAATGTAACAAATTATTATTATTATTAAATACAATTGGATTAAGTAGTCTAAACATAACTGGTGTGTGCATGTGATAAATCTTTCTGATTTTATGTTTGTTATATAGGCTACTTATTAGCTACATGGCTCTACAGTGTAATGTAAAACAAGGATAACCAGAGGTTTTCACATATTGACTTTTGCAGGCAAGAGTAGTTGAAGAAAGTAGCTGAAGTATACAGTTTACTGTTTTGTTTTGTTTGAACACTGGGCTTATTCCTGTTGTGAATTAAAAACCTTTGTAGAGTGTAAGGGCATGATTAAACAATAAGTACTGTAGTTTAAAAGTGGTTTTGTGTTTGTTTTGTTAAAGCAATTCACATATAGGGATTTCCATACCGTCTACCCCTGCCACCCTGCCAAGACCTCTTGCCACCCCTTTGCCCCCCCATGTAAAATTTTCTAGATCCGCCACTGCCTTCTTCGTAATATTGCACGTCTCCTATCTTCTCTCACTCAGGCTGATGCTGAAATCTTAATGTGCGTCACTGAAGCTTTTCATATGATAGGAAAATATATAAATATAATGCTATAATCAACACTTACTCGTAACTCATTACTTGTTAGCAATCGCTCCGTCTCTGGTACATTAGTGATTCTTTTTAGTGAACCGGTCGAACCAGTTCACCAAATTGGACTGAATCGTTTTAACGGTTCGCGTCTCGAGTCAGCGCTGATCCATAATTTACTAAAGTTACTAACTTTCTGACATGAGTGACAGCCCCTCCGACTAGAAATAAACGAATAACCTGAAGTATATGCTAGTAACTACAACAGTTCACTGAACTGAGACGTGCTGAGAGAACTGATGAGAAGTGAACTCAGGTCCATCCATCTCTCTGATGTGCCTGGTAGATCTCGTTAAACGACGCTCCCTCTGCTCATTTCAAATGCAAAGATGTCAGCCAATCACAACAGTGGGCGTTTTTTTTACTGAAGTCTCACAGCAGACACGCCCCTTGAAACAGGGCATTCAGCCACAGGGCAAATATGCCTTTTATTTCTAAATTATAACATTTTATTATGTAAAAATCATACTAACAATATAAGTACACCTCAGAATACATTATAAAATAAAATAAAAAATTCATGCCATGGGACCTTTAATGAAAGATGAAAACTGCTCCTGATAAACAGAACACACATCACAACTGCATGCAAATCCTTCCAGGCTAACACACGTCGAACCTGTTATGTGATTTATTGGTACTTTACTTTTATTTCATGACTTACATATTGATATTGTAACGTTGCATGCTCGTAGTTTCTATTGTGCTCTTAATATAAGGCGTGCACCACCGTGTGTGTGCGTGTAACTAAAGTGCGCTACGAGTTCAGTATAACTTACAGGACAGGAAAGTGGGTTTCTGAGGTGAGAGAGGTTTTTTTATTTTTTAACAAGCTACGAAAATGACAGTGTTGCTGGGACTCCAGGTAGCATTTTGCCTACCCGCCTAAATGGGGAAACTGGCTCTTTTTGTCCTTCCACCATGCAGCAACTTGAGCGATCACCCAAAGTGACGTGACATGCACTTGGAAGACAAAAGTTAGTGTATACTTAGTAAATATTATTATTATAATAATATTTAGTAAAAATAATTATTATAATAATATTTAGTAAAAATACAGCTCTTATTAGTTGTTAAAAGTTACTATTTAATCTAATGTCAAGGAAGAAAAAATATTTTGTGGCATAAGGTGAAGCGAGAGCTGAGCTCGGGCAGCAGGGGCGGGGCATGTTTGGTTCGACATGAGAAGATTGCGGTTCGAACCGTGGGTGGTGTATCGCGGTTTTTCGGTTCGGTTTGAATATCGTTACACCCCTAATATGGCACAGTGGCTCCAGTGTGTCATCAACAGTTATTATAGTGTTGGGGGAGGTGCTATATGCACAGTGGCTCCAGTGTGTCATCAACAGTTATTATAGTGTTGGGGGAGGGGCTATATGCACAGTGGCTCCAGTGCGTCATCAACAGTTATTATAGTGTTGGGGGAGGGGCTATATGCACAGTGGCTCCAGTGCGTCATCAACAGTTATTATAGTGTTGGGGGAGGGGCTATATGCACAGTGGCTCCAGTGTGTCATCAACAGTTATTATAGTGTTGGGGGAGGGGCTATATGCACAGTGGCTCCAGTGTGTCATCAACAGTTATTATAGTGTTGGGGGAGGGGTTATATGCACAGTGGCTCCAGTGCGTCATCAACAGTTATTATAGTGTTGGGGGAGGGGCTATATGCACAGTGGCTCCAGTGCGTCATCAACAGTTATTATAGTGTTGGGGGAGGGGTTATATGCACAGTGGCTCCAGTGCGTCATCAACAGTTATTATAGTGTTGGGGGAGGGGCTATATGCACAGTGGCTCCAGTGTGTCATCAACAGTTATTATAGTGTTGGGGGAGGGGCTATATGCACAGTGGCTCCAGTGCGTCATCGAGCCACCGTTTTAGCCCCGCCCAAAAAATCCTGAACACAGTAATGGTGAAAAACAGTTTAACGGTCTAATTCCACAATCCAGTACTACACAGTTCACAGTAACGTGTAACAGCAATACATTTCTTACATTTATAATGTGTTTAGAAACAAATCTCAGAATTGCCTTTACAGGGACTTTAAGGTTTTTCTGTCTGAAACTCATTCCAGAATGATGATGTAAAATCGTTCTCTCATAAGTGAATCCTCATGTGGTGCTTAAAGGTTTCTTTATATCTGAAACTCTCTCCACAGAGATCACAAATGAATGGCTTCTCTCCAGTGTGAATTCTCATGTGGGAATCAAGACTTCCTTTATGGCTGAAATCTTTTCCACACTGTTGGCAGGCGAACGGCTTCTCTCCAGTGTGAACTCTCATGTGTGTGTCAAGGATTCCTTTTTTGTTGAAACTCTTTCCACACTGAGGGCAGGTGTAAGGCTTCTCTCCAGTGTGAGATCTCATGTGTATGTTAAGGATTCCTTTTCTGTTAAAACTTTTTCCACACTGAGGGCAGGTGTAAGGCTTCTCTCCAGTGTGAATCCTTAAGTGTTCTTGAAATTGTCCTTTCGGTTTGAAACTTTTTCCACACTGAGGGCAGGTGAAGGGTTTCTCTTCAGTGTGAATTATCATGTGGACTTTAAGGTTTTTATGTTGATCAAAACTCTTTCCACACCGTCGGCAGGTGTAAAGCTTCTCTCCAGTGTGAAGTCTCATGTGGTGATTAAGGTTTCCTTTTCGGTTGAAATTTTTTCCACACTGTTGGCAGGTGTAAGGCTTCTCTCCAGTGTGAATCCTTAAGTGGCCTTTAAAGTGTCCTTTATGTTTGAAAGTCTTTCCACACTGAGGGCACGTGTAGGGTTTCTCTCCAGTGTGAACTCTCATGTGGACTTTAAGGTTTTCATGTTGATCAAAACTCTTGCCACAACTTTGGCAGGTGTAAGGCTTCTCTCCAGTGTGCGTTCTCATGTGGTCTGTAAGATTTCTTTGTTGATTCAAACTCTTTCTACCCTGAAAGCGGGTGAAGTAACTTGTTTCTTTATTTTCAGTTTTTTCTCTGCTTGTTTTTGAAGTCTTTTCAGTCTGTGAGCAACTAAAATATGTTTCTTCAGTTATGAAATCATGATCATTCTCATATTGATCTTTTTCTTCCATTTCCTTTAGTACTTCACACTCCTCTTTCAACGGCATCAGGTCTAAGGCAAAAAAGACAAAAGTTAACCCCAGTTTAATATCACACCACAACAGCCATCAAAACATTTGTAAAGCATTAACCCCTAGAGGTCCAGCATGACCAACTCGCTTTTATCTTAGTGCGAAAGAGACTCAAAATACTCCATTGATTTTAGTCATACAGACAAGTGCTATACATCATTCAAATCTGTTGAGTTTCTACTTCTGTTTTTGTGCACTCACAATAAAAAAACTAAATGCTGTGCTATTTGCAAAACAAAGAAAACAAACATGATGTGCGATCTGCCGGCTTTCTCTCAATGAAGTCCATTCTGATACTCTGCAGAAAATGAACTGCAACTTAGTTAATACTCGTCACACAACATATGAGACATATGTCTAAAGAAATGTCAGGTTTTTAAATTATGAACGTTAACTTGAACTCAAATATTCTGTTTATGTGATCCATTTAAAAAGAGAGATGTCAGTCGTTCACATGCTGCCTCATCTGCTAATGGGCCACGCCCACGGATCGTGCGCTCTATTCAAAGGCTAATTCTGAGGAGATCTATGCAAACAAGTTAAAACCCACAACAACTCGGTAAAACACATCAAGTGTAGTGAGATGAATTTACATCGCTTTGAGATGTGGTGAGGAATAATCCTGGGATAATTTACCTCAGAAGAAAAGTTGGTTTCATTTCGAGGAACAACGGATCCAGCCGAGGATTGTGACAGTTACATTTATTCTCTGTTCTTCTAATTGTGATATAGACTTGCGTCTGCGAATATTAAACCGCAAAAAGACTGTTTAAATATGAATCCTGTATATTCTGCAAGTGTGAATGAATAGAACTGACGTGCACTTTCACTTACATAGAAGTCTCTTATGCTCATCAAGTATTTATTTGACCAAAAATACAACAAAAAATCCATTTAAAATAAAGGTTTTCTATTTTTCTATATAAAATATAATTTATTTCTGTGATGCAAAGCTGAATTTTCATCAGCCATTCTTCATTTATTCATCCAAGAATCCTGAAAAAAGTATCACAGGTTTAATATATATATATATATATATATATATATATATATATATATATATATATATATATATATATATATATATATATATATATATATATATATATATATATATATATATATATATATATATATATATATATATATAAATTCTGTAGAGCTGGAGATTTTAATAATGATCAAATGACTGAGTTCAGTTTTGAGAATGAAACCAACCTGTGTGTTCCTCAGTTTCTTCATCTTTCACTCTCAATGTTTCTTCAATCTTCACGTCTTCTCTCTCCTCTTTCTCTGTGTGTTCCTCAGTTTCTTCATCTTTCACTCTGAATGTTTCTTCAATCTTCACGTCTTCACTCTCCTCTTTAATAAGCACCATCTTTATGTTGCTGTGGATCTCAGTCACTTCACCAGGAGTTTTTCTGTGTTTGTCCTGTTTAAGATGAGAATAATTAGGCTAACAGAAATAAATCCACATTAATTATCAGTGTCTCAATACAATAGTTGCCGCAGTGTATAGTTGTCATTTTCCTTTTATAAGTATTTTTCTAGATATTATCCATGATTTATGTCTCAATGACATGCAAGCAAACAACCAAATAAAGGATTTCAAAGAGAAAAAAAAGGTATTCACTTCCTTCCAGTCACATGAGGCTGCGAACTTCCTACCCCTACGTCTAGGAAGCAAGGCGAAGGCAAACCCTCCCAAAGAAAGGTCATTTTCATGTTACTAATAAGTATTGTTTGTTGACATATATACACCTACATCAGGGGTGGGGAACCTTTTTCCTATCAAGGGCCATTTACTTTTTTGTAACTTCCTTTAAGGGCCATACTAAATTATTGAACATGTATCACTAACAACATGATCACATGAGAATGCGTATCAATAGTACGAGTGTCCAATGTCGTGGAATGTAAACGGCAAAATTAGTTTACGCCAAGTGGCGTATACATTCCACGCCTTTTGCTCATCACTAACCTCTCTAATGGACAAGCCAGGTGTGTTTGTGTTTCCCGCTGCCTCGCTAGAGACGTATACAGTGACGTAAGAACTGGCTCTGTGGTGGCTCTCTAGCCCGTGGAAAGGCAAACCGGCTCTTAGAAGACTCGTCAGTCGAACCAACTCAGAACTGGCACTAGCACTGGCTCTGAACTAGCACCCGGTTCATTCTGGTGGAAAAGGGGTATCTGACAGGTACTTGGTTATGTCCATCACAAAGGCCAAATCACACAGCCACTTGCCATCACGGAATTCCAAAACAGGTTTTCCCTTAATCTCCGTGAACTGTTTAACTTCTTCCCTCAGTTTATAAAAAGGTGCGAGCATATCTGTGCGACTCAGCCATCGCACCTCACAATGGTAAACCAGATCTCCAGACTCAGACTCAAGACCACTCAGTAACTCTTTGAACGGGCGACTGTTTAGCCCTCTGCTTTTGATGAAATTAATGGTGGAAACGGCAGTTGTCATTACACTGTGGAGCTTCAGGGAATGCGCACACAGACTCTCGATGTATGATACAGTTCGGCGGTATTTGTTATGTCCGTTGTTTCATCGCAGGCCAGAGAGAAAAACTGGATTTTTTTTCTGTCTTTCAGTGTTGTTTCAATGTCTTTGCTATATCAGTAATTCGTTCTGCGATGGTTCTTTGAGATAAACTGACACTTTGGAACAGTTTTACTTTGTCTGGTGCTAGCAGCTCCGCAGCGCCAACAACACACTCTTTCACAAACTCTCCTTCTGAATGAGGTTTCAGCTTCTTCGCTATTAGCTCGCTCACCACAAAACTTGCAGGAGTAGCACTGTCTCTGTCAGAATGCATTCTTGTGAAAACTGCTTGTTGGGCACCCAAACTTTATCCAAGCCTATTTGTCCTTGCAACTCATCCAGTTTAGCATGTTTCGAGCTGTAATGACGCTCGAGATTGGCCTTTTTCATCACTGCTAGCGCATCCCCACAAACTAGGCAGACTGGCTTGCCTTTCACTTCGACAAAAAAATTATCGTTTTCTTGAAAAGCCCAACATTCTGCATCTACTTTTCTTTTCTTGACTGTCCCCATTATGCATGTCAGCAATGACAAACACACGTACCTGTTGCGGTCACCCTGACTGTGACCCGGACATATATTATATATTTATTATCTAATATAATTAGGGCTGCAGCTATCGATTCTTTTTGTAATCGATTAATCTAGCACTTAATCGATCGATTAATCGGATAAAAAATGTTGTGTGTTGAGAGGGAGAAAAAGCAATTGAATTTATTAATATGCACAACAGGTTTCATGCTGTAATCTAGCCCTGACATCAAAGTAAATATCTGTGTTATGTAGATTTCTACACCTGCAGCATTTACCATTAGGCTACTAATAAATAATATATCATTTCTGGGGTGAGCCTATTTGCTATGGTAACCTAGCAACCTGTGTGTGTGTGTGTGTGTGTGTGTGTGTGTGTGTGTGTGTGTGTGTGTGTGTGTGTGTGTGTGTGTGTGTGTGTGTGTGTGTGTGTGTGTGTGTGTGTGTGTGTGTGAGGAAGCAGTCAGACCAGTTGCTTCATTGCAGTTTGGTCCGGCAGAAATACATACATTAATTTTCAATAGAACGCTGCATTTGGCTTGCATCACTTGCATTGCGGTGCATTTTAGGTGAAGCATCCGTTCGAAAAATCGCGTCACAACATCACGTCCCGGTGTATACAGTGAACGCATGCTGAAATTATTGTTGCGTGGCTACATAAAAGTTGCATATGTGATGCATTGCCACTATTGGTCTGACTGGCGTGAGAGAGACGAGGGTGCGTGTGTGTGTTCTTTTTTTAGTCTATGTCTTTGCAGTAGACACATTGCACCTTGTTCTCTGCTTTTTTAAGAATGTAATGATCCCAAACTTTTGACATTCTCTGCCGTTTATGGACATCTTTACTCTCTGCCATCACGCCAACTAAATTCAAAATGTATCACGCGCTATGGTGTGCTTCCGGTATTTAACAAGGCATCGAGGCAGAGTTTTTGCCTCGTGGAATTTTTGTAATCGAGTAACTCGATAAGTCGTTTCAGCCCTAAATATAATATATAATAAGTAAGGGATAATGTACATCCAGCCGGTTGTTATCGCAGAATAAACCCAGACAGTGAGATCAGGACCCGACGCGAAACTCTATGAAGTAGAGCTTCGGCCAATCGCCTTCCGTATTCAGTTTATGGGAAAAGTGTTGAAAGTGCCTCAGCAGTTCAAAGTCCCGGTCGTCAGATGTAGCGTGAGTATCTTGAAGGCACTTTCAACACTTTTCCACGGAAGGCCATCAGCCGGAACTTAATTAAGTTTTAAATATGGATATTTTTCTCATGCAAATGCGTGGATTGACTTCAGAAGGCCTTTATTAACCCCTGGAGCCGCACGGAGCACGTTATTTGATGGACAGATGCATTTTTATGGATTTATAATGCTTGGATTAGCCAGGACTTTTTTAATATAACTCAGATTATATTCGTCTGAAAGAAGAATGTCATACACACCTAGGGTGACTTGAGGATGAGTAAATCATGGGCTTACATTTTTGGGTGAACTATCCCTTGCAGTCTTCCATTGTAACCCGTGGTAGTGTTTTTGACAGCGGAGTGACACGTTAAGCATATAGTACCGGTCAAGATAACTCTTAGTACTCGGATGGGCGATTGACCAATCAGAATCAAGTATTCCACAGAGCCGTGTAATATAAAATAACAATTATATTGACAGTAATGCTGTTTACTTTTTTTGTACATATTTTTTTTGTTGTAATTCTGAGGTTCTTTTTTTTGGTTGGGGTTTACTCGTGGGCCGGATCAAACTGTCCCACGGTCCGCATACGGCCCTGCATAATCATGAAGATCTGTAGAATTATCCAAACAAAATCTTACAGAAGATCTGTAGTGTTTTGTATACTATAGTTCACTATAGTTGCCGGTGGGCAAATGACTTCTAAGTCCATATAATGGGGAAATGGGGTATACTGTGTTAATAGGTTAATAATAAATGAAGATTTTTGGTCTTGATTTGTGCTTTTTGCTTTCATAATATCCCACTTAAAACTTAACCCTTTAACTGACATTTCTTCTCTACAGTAGATCTTAATTCATTAGGACAAAATATAATATTTTATGATATTATGTATTGTTAGGGCCAAGATATTGAGGACCGTTCATCCAGTTTGGGTGCGTTTCATTCTAATCGGTGAAGGATCCTCATTCTTCTTATGACTAGTAGCTTATGAGTCCTTTATAATGTGGAAATTCAGACAAGCAATGAGTTTACATTTACATTATAATATGAAATCACCTTCTACAGTCAGCCATTGAATACTATGGGACTATTTTGTTAATTGTTTTATATATATATATATATATATATATATATATATATATATATATATATATATATATATATATATATATATATATATATATATATATATAGATGTAATTTTTTTGTCTTTCGTCTATTAATTTATTTTCATTTAACTTTTTGAAACACAATGCCGAGTTGGGGCAACTTAATGGCTGTAGTTCTGCACTATGGTCCAACACTTTAAGACAAATGTATTTGTTGTGTTTTCATATTCAAAAGATTATAAGATAGATCATAGAGGCAGCTTTGTTTTTTGTTTGCATCAAATGTTCTTCGACTTTTATACATAATACATTTGCTTATGAATAAAGATTGATCTGTTGAGAGCAGTTATTTAGATGCCAAATGTTCTCTCCCTATTCAAATTTAACATTGAAGGGGTGCATAAAACATATTAGCCCACCGGCAACTATAGTTGCTGCACATTCAAATACGATTTTTAAAGGGGAAAAAAGGCTGGGGAAAGTAAATGCAGAACATGTTCCCATAGGACACTTTAACATGACTATATGCTTGAAACCATTCAGGGGGGAAAACTGGGCACAAATGGGTTAAAGGGACAGTTTACCCAAAAATGAACACTCTGTCGTCTTTTACTGGTCATTTGGTTGCTCTCTCTGCTTTATTACAAACACTCTTAAAAATATCTTCTTTTGTGTTCAGCAGAACAAAGAAACTCAACAAAGAAATACAGGTTTGAAACAACTTGAGGGTGAGTAAATGACGACAGAATTGTCATTTTTGGGCGAACTATCCCTTTAATGGACCTAAATAACCTGATTAGACAAAAACACTCAAAACTAACACAACAAATTAATAAAATTATTAAAATTATAAAATTATTCAGACCCATAGTATATTAGTTTAGCTATTTAATGATTTGTAGAAATCGAGATAGATTTGGAAACTGAGCGTTTTGAATCACTGAATCATTTGATGTGAACCGAGAGAGTCTAAAGCTCCGGTTCTCTCGTCGCTCGCCAGAGACTCGTGTAGAGTCCGTTAAAGATGAAGAAGTACTGGATGTCCCAAAGCTTGCATACTCTTTTCTTCACATACTTTTAGGTCGTAGTATAAGTAGGCGAATTGGGACGCAGCACATATTCATGTTTGAACTGATTCACGATAAAAGCGAAATGAGCCGCTCCTTCTGTTACTCATGAGGTTCATTACGTTACTTTACTCACACAACGCTGACAAATGTAAGATAAAGCAATGCAGTGTTACACTTAGTAATACAACATTCATTATTTTACTTTAAACGCTTAAAACACAAACCTTTCTTCAGCCGAATTACAACAGATGCAGGAGCGCGGCGCAGCCTTATGACGTCACATGTATATGCCAAAATAAAAGTCCCGATCATAAACTGTTGTCTAAAATCACAGACATGCATAGAAATTTACCTAGGAAATAATCTATTACAAAAGATGGCCAAATTCAGAGTTGAATGTATTATTGTAATACATTTAATAACACAATGGTAAGTTAATAATACAGTTCATTGAGAGTTAAAAAAAAATATTTAAGCAATAACAATGCAGTTACTTAATTTTTTTGTGTCTTCTCACTACTAATTACTAACGAAAAAGTTTGATAATAATAAAATACAATTATACAAAAAATAAATTTAAAACAATAAAATTATTAATATTAGTTTCAATTTTGGTTTATTCAATTATTTTTTTCATTATTCTGATTATTGGCTAATAAGTATGATTATACCACACTCAGATAGGCATACAGTATGCATGTTACTGCCCATTGTTTTTATCTACTTGCATCAAATTCATAATACATTTTTATGGATGTAGCTTACTGGATATTATTCGATGCTGTGATGGACATCGCAATGCCGGGTTTGCCTGCTAAATCACCATCCGAATACACAAGTTTTATCTCTGAGGTGGCATGCACATTTATTTTTACAGACGTCCCCATGAGAAACAATTACCGTCTGAATAGGGCTATTGACTGTGATTGGATTAATTTAATCCATCATGTGCTATTAAAGAAATGTAATTTCGCCAATGAACTGAAATTTTGAAGAAAAGGAACTTTTGATTTAAATAAATGTTCATTAAAAGCAGCCTACTTCAGAGTTATATGTTATCATATCATCACAGATTTGAATATTTGTGTGGCGATCGGGTGTGGATACCCAAATCAGGGAAAATCTGATTTAGATTCAGGAGCGGATGGATGGTTTTAGCAGCGGATTCAGGTGATGTTAGAGCTGATCCGCGTATCTCTAGTGCGCACAGCGATGATTCATTATTCATTTAGTAAAACTTTTATCCAATAGAGTTCAGAGCCGAGTTGTCACGCATTCCCGTGGCCATAGCTGGTGGGAGGGGGCACATACTTTTAGGAGTGAAATGAGGTACGGATGTGATGTTCCAGTGGCAGTCATGAAAGCCAAAGGCTAAACCTCAAATTTAATTCTGGCGGCAACTGGGAGCCAGTGGAGTGAGATCAGGACGGGTGTAAACCAAATTAGATGTAACTTTTACGACTAGTCTAATCAGTCTATACACCCAGTCACTGGAACAGTGATGCTGTTCAACTGACCAGTAGAGGTTTTGCAGGAATTACAAGGATCTCCATCTTCACAAGGTTGAGTTTGACATGAAGCCCTTCATCCAAGCTGAGATGTCATAAAAGCAGGCAGAGTATTTTCAGACATCCCAACCTGCAAAAAGTCCCAAACCCAGATCTAGATACACTGAACTGATTCATTCTGTTCGGGAGAAGAGATAAAAGCCCGCCCACACTGACAATTTATTGGTTGACTTAATAAAATTCCTGGAGATTTTAACTAATTTGCGGGCATCAGGGAGCCGCTATCAATTTGAACTTCCGGGAGACTTGGGATGTCTGTTTTTTTGTCACAAATCTCTAAAAAAAAAAAATCTACATGTAAATGTAAAATCTGAAATAAGCGCATTTTACTTAATAAAAACAAGTAAAATGATCTGCCAGTGGGGCAAGAATAATAATCCCAGACAGCATGGTAACATTGATGCAATGATGAGTTTTGATCCAAACCTACTTACTTAACAAGCTCTAAAAGAGTAGGTACTATATTGCCTGATCTCGTTAAGAATGAATGTGATCCGCACTTTATGCGCCATGTTGACGTAATCATGTGACCTACGACGTTATCACAAGCGCAAAGATTTAAAGAGGCCGAGCTAGATTCGCGCAAACACCTGCATCAATTACATGAGAGACTTACCTGCTGATTTGATCACCGCATTTTCATCTATCATGTTTCATCTATCATTCCAAATGTCAGAACAAAGGAGGCTTAGAGCTGCTGCTCGAAAAGCACGCCTTTGGAGACGTTTGTTGATTTTATATTCAGAAAATGTAAGTAAAAAAGATCTATCTATCTATCTATCTATCTATCTATCTATCTATCTATCTATCTATCTATCTATCTATCTGTCTATCTGTCTGTCTGTCTGTCTGTCTGTCTGTCTGTCTATATATATATACAGCTCTGGAAAAAATTAAGAGACTACTTCACATTGATTTCTCAATGTTAAGTGGTCTCTTAATTTTTTCCAGAGCTATATATATATATATATATATATATATATATAGACAGATATGTCATCATGGTAATTTATTGAATTCATAATATTCAACTATAGGGAATGTGAGTAAATGTATAAGTTAAATAATAATGTTTTCTAGAAAAGATGAATAAAGATGACTTGTTTTGCTGACAAAAAATATGAATAAAATGAAAATAATAATAAAAGAAAACATTCCAGTGAATAAATACATTTATATACAAGTATTTATTAAACATAACATGAATCAACTTACACTGCACAAATGTACTGTTCTAACAAACTATGTACACATCAACAGATGGCGACCCCCACATCATCTTACTGCCACCTGAACCGAGCTGTGCCAATCCTGCAGCTGTATTTCAATGAGGCAGTTGACCTCCGTAATGACCTCCGTCTTTCTCGCCAGTCCATCATGTTCCTAACTGCTGCAATTAGGCTGGATTCCGACCATGGGTGGGAAAGGGACATTGCTGGTGTTCCTCTTCTGGCTTGGTCATGCAGCATCCTTCAGGGTGGTGTCTCGGACCTTTGATATCCCCAAGTCCTCTGTGCATGACATTGTGCACAGAGTGAGCAAAGCAATCATCAGAATTTTGAGGAGGGTGATTGCATTCCCAACCGGAGATGACCTGGTGGCGGTAGGAGAAGGTTTTGCCCAGGTTTTGGGTCACCAGCTTTCAGCTCAGCAGTTGGGGCAATTGACGGCTGTCATATCCGTGTTAAACCACAGGCAATTACCGCACAATGTTACCTGAACAGGAAGCTGTTTTACTCCATCCAGCTCCAGGCCATCACTGACCATCAGGGGAAATTTATCGACGTCTTTGTGGGATATCCTGGGTCTGTGCACGATGCCAGCCCAGTCTACACTTGCATCCTTTATCCATCCTTGGGGATGGTGGCTATCCTTGCCTGAGTGCACCATCTGCCTCATCACCCCGTACAGAGAGCCTGTGCAGAACCCTGTACAGGCTCGCTTTAACAACAAGCACTCCCGTGGCCAGAGTATCGTCGAGAGAGCTTTTGGGATGATGAAAACGCGCTGGCGCTCAGTTTTCTTTAAGGCCATGGAAGTGAGCCCTACCTTCGTGCCAGAGGTCATTGCATGCTGTGCTGTTCTCCACAATATCGCTCTTCAAAATGGGGACATCGTTGAGCCAGAGGTTGGGGAGAATAATGATGATGCCCCCCCGGAAGCCCAGAACAAGATCAGGAGAACATGTGCGGGACAATCTGGCTGCTGCTGTATCTGCTCCTAACATTTGTGTTCCAGCTCTCCATGAGCATGACTACCTGTAAAACATTTAACAGGTTAATACTTTTACCCAAAGCATTGTGTTATATTATTTTATTATAGCTTTGTTGTGTTTTTTTTTTTTTATAAGGTGGAAAGTGTCAATAAATATTCTTTCCTCTATATATGCATGCATTTTCTTTTATTATCGTTTCTGAGCCAGGGGCCTTTATTAACCCCCCGGAGCCATATTGATGACTTTTATGATGGATAGATGCACTTTATTGGCCTTCAAAATCAGGTTCACCATTCACTCCAATTCTAAAGCTTGGAAGAGCCAGGATATTTTTTTTTCATATAACTCTGATTGGGTTTGGTTGAAAGAAGAATGTAATATACACTTAAGATGACTTGAAGGTGGATCAATTATGGTAAATAAAAAAGGATTTTCATTTTTGGGTGAACGATCCTTGTAACATTTCAAGTGTGAAAACGGTTTGGAATCGGTTATGAACTCATGATGAGAGTAGGCGTTTTGCAACTGTTGTTCCAGGTCGTGTATGACAGTGTTAAACCGGCAGCTCTCAAACAGCAGCTGGAAAACATCAGCATTGCGTCTGAGAAAGCTGAAGGACCTAATCCTGGAGATGGAGGAGAGGGAGGCTGAGAGAGAGCAAGAAGCAACAGAGAGGGAAGAGAGACGATTGCCTGCACCTGTCCTAATCAAACACACCTGAACATGTCATCAAGTTATTTAAGGATCAGACTTGGGTATCCCTGAGCTGTGTTTGCATTCTATATACATTTAGTAGTGACATAATAGAAAAATAATAATGCTATGCTTATGTTTGAAGTGTTTGGTGTCTTACAACAGTCATGATCAGATAATGAATTATATTAACTTCTATCAACCTCAAGAAAATATCAGCAAATATATCAAATGTCTTGAATTTACTGTGAATGCATACAAATAAAATATGTTTTGTTCTGAAATATATTTAATTATAATTATATGTTGACTATAAAAAAAAGTATAAATACATTATACACTATTTGGAGTATGAATGCTTGTTTTCTACAGATATGTGTGCGATTGAATTGAGGATGCTTTCCATAAAAAAAATGTTTTTATTCAAAAGACACCATTTATTTTTTTGCAATTAAATCAAGAAGGGCAAGATATTGTTTATCCCTTTCCCTGGTCTCTCTCTCCTTTCCTCTCTCTCAACTGCTTCCCGATGCCTCCTTTCTTCAGTTTCTCTGGCTTCTCGCTCCCGTCGGTCCTCTCGCTCTTGTCTTTCTTGCTCTCTGCGATCCTCCTTCTCCTCCATTTCCCGCCATCGTCTTTCCTCCCTCGCGCAGACTCCCTCTCCTCCATCTCCCGGATTAGCTCCTCAAAACTTTTTCTCTTTACCCCCCTCACTGGCTCAGGGCTCACCAAGGATGAAGAGGCCACAGCAACATCCGGGCCAGATGAGGCAATTAGGGCAGGAGGAGTGATGGAGGGTCTGCCCCCAATTGCCTCATCCATGGCACTGTAGCACTTCCAGGAGCTGCTGTGGGCTCCCCATCCTCAGTGCTCACCCCTGTCTGTGGACATTTCAGATCCTGCAGAAATGTTCAAACAATACAAAGTCACTAATTTTAATTACACAATTTAAATAGTCATTAACTGTTGCATTAGTAGTAACAAAAACATTATACTTTATATTTCTGTTTTAGGTTTTCCCATTTTTTTTTTACAAATGTGGCCACTACTTTGCCCTTCAGGCCCTGCTCCACCACAAAAGCTCTGCAACAAGTGATGAGAGATCAAGAATCAAAAAGTGCTGTAATAACTCAACTGCTGTAATAAATTAAATTATTTTCTATGGTATACTTACTCGAAGCCTTTTAGTGCAGCATTTCTCTTTCCAGTGAAGAGGGCTTCATTAGCCACTCACTGGATAAGGCTGCGTGTGTGTTTATCAGTCCCTGTAACATCCAAACAAGATTTAATGTTAGATCTGTCATTTATGTGATAAAAAGTAAATATACATCAAAAGGTTGATGTGTATACTTTGATAGCGGACTTGTTATTTTGTATTTCATCCAACACAAACGATCCTAAATTGGTCAATAGACAAATGAAATCTAAAATGCATCTTCAGATGTGTTAATCTGTTTCTTTAAATCAGTAAAATAGCATATATGTGTGTAATGCAAAGTGCTGACAAAAGCTTAGGCCAAATCAATGACACGTCTGTAAAAATGTCCCGTCAAATGTTAAACGCACATTTAGGAAACTATATTGCATATGGTTAAGAGTGCATTCACACCTTTTCTTTAAACAAACGTTTATCAGGTTCTTGTACACAGTTAAAGCAATGCTTTCAAGAAAACGATGATTAGCAAATCTTCAGAAGTATGTGTGCTTAATGAAGCACGACTGGTGCGTTAGCTATATGAAAAAGAAATGTTTTACAGCTATTTAATATCTTTAATATATCCATATTTAATATATATTAATGTCTTAACACCAACAGTTTCCTCGTCGGTCGTTAAATATGTGAAATTTAAATACAATTAACAGCGGTTCAGTTTGTTTTACTTACACTTGAAAACAGCTGCGTCTCCGTCCTCCGACATGTTCGAAAATGATTATTCCCCATGGCCTCATGGGATATTAAAGTGTCCATCGGTTGCACACTTCAGAATCTGGGCGGACGCAGTAGGCCATCCGGGGATTTCTCGCCTATACTGTTTTATAAATACTGAGGTTTCGGACATACTACTCCATTCACGTACTGTTTTCTCCTACTATATATTAGGTGTGTAGGCATATTCGGACGCAATTTAAGTACACGCGCGTCCGAATCTCGCGAGAATTAGTTCATCCGCCTGGAAATTCTCGCCTACTCTGTTATTAATACTGAGGATTCGGACATACTATTCGCTCGCCTACTGCTTTTTACATACTATATAGTAGGGAAGTATGCGGTTTCGAACGCAGCCCAAGGTATAAATAGACAGAGACAACAGGATGGTGAGACACAGGTGAATGCAATCAGTGAATGAGGTACAGGTGAATGTGATCAGTGATAAGTGATGATGAGTCCGGGCAGTGAGTTATGGGAAATGTAGTTTGTGAGTGCTAAGAGTCTTAAGTGTGGAGTGCCCTCTGGTGGCTCTCAAGGGCACTCCAGCTGGTGATCGTTACACAGAGATTCATATATTAAAATATGTATAGTACATACAATACAATTCAGTACTATTATTTGGTAATTAGCGGTTTATTTTGTACAATGAAACATGAAATGTAAAGATGTGGTTTAAATTTAGAGAATGTTTGTTTTTGTCTTACACAGAAATTACGTCCTGGAGTGTGTAAAAGCAGAAGACATTCTGACAGATGGAGAGATAAAAGTAACATATAAAAAAAATATTAAATTACATATAGAAAGTTTTATTACCTAAATGGCATTTGATAATTATACATGCACTTCAGCCTGGTTAAATCTAAAGTAAAATATAAATGTAATACAGGATTTGGAAAGAAAGCTACAGAGTGGACAGATTCTCTCCAACAGAATGTATCTGTGGAAAAATCAAGGATTTGATTGAGCGCTCAGAAAATATTACTGTCAACATTACAGTATAATGAATGAGAAGGAGGTAAGTGGACTGTTTTTTTCCCCTTAAGTCGTGATCTGTGAAGGATGACAAACAATGTTTATGACAAATAAAATCAAGACTTTAAAAAAAATGTATCCCTATCAATGTTCACATGTTTTGCTTATCGATTAATTGTCTTTGTAGCCCAAAATTTGATATTTACCAAACTGTAAAAAAGAATGACATAGAACTGCAGTAATTTCTTAGTTAAGGTAATGTGAATTTGGGGAGGGGAAAACATGCCACTTCCTTATTAGACCTGCCTACTTTAAAACATTACTCCCCACATTATGCCATAGTAAATTTCGTCCATTGGCATTTGGAAAACATTTCAGAAGTTAGTTTGTAAGTAAGAGTTGAAGTATTTGCTTGTAATATAGTACATTCTCCATTTGTTGACACATTCCAACCTCTGAATTCTAAATCTGTTTGTTTTTATAACTGGAGAACTGTTAAATCACCTAAGAAGTACATCTGACATGTAATTTATTAATCATACTATTTCTGACCATCTATAATTGGATTAGATGGTAAATTGAATGATGTACACATGAAAAAAATATCATTAAACAGAGATGAAATATCACATTTTTGTTTCTTTACATTAAATAATACAACGTTTTAAATGACAAGATTATGGAAAGAGGACGGCAAAAGGGCGGAAAGGATGGATGAAATGTCATCTTGCTAGATCGCTCTATGCCAGTTTCACCCACACTCTGTTTCTCCTCCGTTGAACTCTATGACAATATGACAGAGAGAGAATGGTAGTACCCAACCATAATCAGTAGGATTACTACAATGCACACCAATGTCTGTTCAATGTAATATTGAGTATAATGTCTACATGTACTATTTCAAAGGTGTTAATGTTAAGTATGTTTCTGTTTTTCATTTAATTTCTTCTCAAATTGTAGCTATGGGCAACTTGTTCCAAGGTGCCTTGTCGCCTTATACAACTAATACTTGTATCCTATTTTACAGCTTGCATGTATTTACATGACTTGACAGCTTGCTGACAAGCCCTTGGTGGAAGAAATCTCCCCTGCAATGACCATCAATGATGAAAAACCTGCAGAGGTATCTTACACTACTATAAATATTTTATAGTATAGTATATTGTATATAATATAGTATGTAGAATTAATAAATATATTTACTTTTAATAATTTTTCAAATGTTGACCAATATAAGAAGTTTGGACATAGTAAGTTGGGTGTAAACTATTGTCAAGTGTAGTTGTTGAATAACACTGATTTAACCCATTTATATTGGTTTTAAAGTAACAATGGATTTATATTACTCAACAGAAATTAGAACGGGAATGCTTATCACAGGAACTGGGGGCTTGCTGCTATCAAAGAGTCGGAAGTAAGTCAAATAGGAGAAAAAAAAAATTGTATATATATATATATATATATATATATATATATATATATATATATATATATATATATATACACATATACACACACACACACACACACACACACACACACACACACACACACACACACACACACACACACACACACACACACACAATACCAGTCAAAAGTTTGAGAACGGTAAGATTTTTTTTATGTTTTTAAAGAAGTCTCTTCTGCTCAACAAGGCTGCATTTATGGTATTAAAATACCAAAAAAGCTGTAATATTGTGAAATATTATTAAAATGTAAAATAACTGTTTTCTGTGTGAATATATATATAGTAAAGTGTACTACATCTTACCGTTCTCAAACTTTTGACTGGTGGTGTATATACAACCTTAAATGAACAACAACAAATGCAGGGCCGGCCCGTGGCATAGGCGGAATAGGCAAATGCTAGGGGCGCCACTCATCCATAGGGGCACCAAAATGTATTACTGATACTATTTTATTCATATTATTTTGAAATATTACCAAATAAAGCGCAAAAAAACCCTGCATCTTCCCGGTCCGCCTCATCAATCTCCCCCGCCGCTCTACTTGAAGTGCGTCAGAAATATAACGTGTGATCAGTTTAGCGTTGGGAATTTGTGTCGCGTCACCTCTCGCTGCATCTAATATAGACAGGATTGCTTTCATTTTTTAGGGTGCTTGGCCGCTCGCTCCAGGTGTAGACACGGTGAAAGTTTCCTGATAATTTATGACGGATGGCCGAATTGTAGTGTCATAAAAAACAGAAGCCCTCTGATGCAGGCAAGATAAGGGAAACACTGCAACAAATGCTCTTCCTTATTTAGTATTTTTGTCTTGTTTCTAGTCTAAATATCTAAAAATTCTCAAACCAAGATGCATTTACTAGATAAGTAAAATTATATTTTTTCTTAAGTGAGTTTATGCTTAAAACAAGCTAAATTATCTGCCAATGGGGTGAGAAATAATCTTGTTTCTGATTTGAAATCTTGTTTCTTGTTTCTGTCCCAAACAGAAATAAGATCATTTTTCTCACCCCATTTGGCAGATAATTGTGCTAGTTTTAAGATAAAACTCACTTCATTTTGATTTTCCCCCCAGAAAACAAGGAAAAAATTATCTAATGTCATTTTACTAGTAAATACATCTTGATTTAAGAATTTTTTGATGTTTGGACTGGACACAAGATAAAATTACTTAATAAGAAGAGCATTTTTGCAGTGTAAAGACAGGTAAAGTGGTGTAATGAATGAACAGTTTCTTTAATTGCATGGTAGTAAAATACTAATGTATGCTAATTAATTCCAGTTTTACCTTAAACTATATGCAAGCAGCTGTTCTGGGTTCTCCAGTGGCCACAGACAGTGGATTTTGTCAAAAAGAATCATATCTGTTTTTTCATGTAATATCACTTTTTTAATAGCCTAATGTTTTTACTCTACAGTTGTGCAGTTTTAAAGGGACATATGGACATTTTAAAATGTATTTACCGACATTAGTAATGATATTTATATACAGGTTTATTTAAAATAGCAACATTTTATGTAAATTTCACATTAAATATCTAAATTTCTCAGTTTAATTCATGGTGAAAACATGAATGTGCATATTAGTGGAAGTTTGCTGCCATCTACTGGAAAACAAACACTTTTGCTAGTTCTCAATAGTTTGTGCATGAATGCTGATGCAATTGCTTGTTATTTGTGTTTAGGCTGTAATGTGGCGTAGGTGCTATTTTTGTATAGTTTAACTATCATCAGCCTTTTAAAAAAAAAAATAATAATATCATGAACATAATGACGGGGTAGAATGGACTGGACATCATATAAAACAATAAAAATTTAAAAACATCAATGCATTAAAAAAATAAAACAGTACCAGTGTTTCCGCAACTTAGACTGAAAACATGTAGTGCTAAACCTTGATACAAGTAAAATCTTGCCTAGGGCAGCAAATTGGTCAGGGCCGGCCCTGCCAACATATACGCCCATTTCTACGCAAGATTGATAAATGAGGGCCAATAACAAGATTTGACTTAAGTGTAAAAAAAATCTTGGCTCAAAGCTGTGCATAAAAGTTATCAAGCATCTCAAGTGAAGCGTAGGACTAAATCTTAAGTGTCAGTCTTAGAGATGATTTAAGACATTTTGCTGTGCCACAAATGGGATTTTTGGATAATGACATAGGCATGGACCAATCACTGAATAGATTTCCTTATTTAAGAATATTCTCAGATAAATTCACATTGCATGGTAGAATTAAGGGGAGTTTGCATTCAACACACAATAAAGAATTTTCAAGAGAATAGGCTACATTATGATATTCACATTGGAAATGAAAGATAAAACACTTTTCCACCATGTCTTACAAATTACACATTTTAAACCGGTGTGCTGTTAACTGACCTGCCTATATATAGGCTAGATTTTATGATATAATCCAAAAGAATACAGAATTGGTGGGAGGAAGAAGCGCTACTGCTTGGCGAATTATTCAAACAGCGGATTTTTTTTCTTCTAAATAAATGGCAACATTAACCAGCACTGAAAAAGATGCTCAGTCCAATACTCAGATACCGTTTGATTTACCGCTCGTCGTCAAATATTTCAAAAACATTTTCCTTCCTCTCCTGAAAGATTTGCGCACGTCTCTGTCTCCTCAGTGCCATTACAAACCCCTACTGGCAACTCCTAACCACTTGAGAGACCTCTCGAGCTGTCTTAAAGCTACACTGTGTGATATTTTCCCCCATCTAGTGGTGAACTTGTATATGACCATCCAGTGAATTATAGTTTCTGTTCTGTTCAATTCCGATTTCGTTTTAACTCCTACGGTGGCCGATTTAGTCCAAGATTAATATGGCTTCCAGTTCGACCTCGTCCACATTCGACACGGTGCCTGTGGGATATTCTGTGTATATAACTCTCTATATAACTCAACTGGCCTAATTATTCGGCTAGAAAGAACTGCAGCTAATCCAGAGTGAACTTTGATGATAGTAATGTTTATTCAGTCATCCAATTGCAAGGCATAAACAGGTTTGCATGGATATGTACATAAATGTGGTTTCTGTGAGAGAACAAATTAGGATGGTAAATATACATGATAATGACATGACAGAATATACACAGTTAAGAACTGTATAACTATACTTATAAGTTACATTTGCATAATGTAACTGTAAACCAGAGCTTATTGTACCATATATAGGCGCTAAATGCAGCTGCATTAAAAGGAGCTGGAGCTGCCGCTGCTGCTGCTAACAAGCGGTGTCGGATTACAAAAGTGTGTGCGCAGGTTTAGCTCTGTATAACAAGTGTTAATATGCCGATCAGACCTGATACATATTTCCATCAACATACATTACAAGCAAATATTTTCTATAAACGAATAAACATTGTTAATAACTGAATGATTATTCAAATAGGTGAGCATTACGCTATTGTATGTTGACACAAAAATACTTCTGAGGTGACATCAACTGAATTACGCGATGACACACTCTGAAACACATCTACAATGACAATAACTATTATTACTTACGGAGTTATTAACGCACAGAAATACCACACAAGGAAAAACAGACTTTTGAGGAATAAACAAGCCAGGAAAACTCCGTATAACTCTATTACTGGAGCTGCTGAGATGAAAACTCTCTGCGCATGCACCAGACAAGTCTGAACAAGTTGACGCGCACAGTGTTAAAACCGGTTAAAAACGCGAAAGGCGAAGCTTGAATTTACGGGTATGTCCCTCTTTGGCTAATGTACTTTCAAGATGGAGGGGCAACATGGCGACGACCGTTAGATCCCATTACCTTATGTATTTTCAATGGCATATTATAAACTTACGAGAATACTTTATTACTTGAAAGAACTAAATATACATTAATGAGCACATATATTTTGAAATAACTAAGTGTTTTTAGCTAAGAATAGACTAAAAAAGTTACACAGTGTAGCTTTAACTTGGAGAGTAAGAGTGATTCTTTAAGAAATTTGATAACTTGCTTTTATACTCAAGTTTGAAAGTAGGAGTACATTTCATGAATTCTCAGCACTTAAGACTAAAATGGCACTTTGAGAAGCTTTGATAAATACGGGCCCTGATCTCCAGCTTAACTAACATTGTAGCCTACGAATGCAAACGTTCGTTAATGCAGGTGGTGAAATAACTTATTTGAATTAATCTGTTTGAGATTAAATTAATGCCAGATTTTTGCTGTATTTTTGTTGCAAATAATAGACATGGCATCTGATGACTAATTCCTCAGTTATCTTATTGATTTGACATTTTTGCTCTTAGTAAACCTGTGCATGTCTACCTTGTTGTGACGGAAACAAGTTGCGCGAAAGCTTTAAAATGAAATGTGTATATTTGTTTAGTTACAACCCCAAACAGAAGTTATTTGTTAAGTTTAAAAGCAATTAATTAAAAACTATAATTACGATAAAGAGATTTAAAAATAAAATATATTTGAACAGGTGTTATTGCGAAGTAAATAAATCTTAACAATGGAGATGAACACGCTTCTGTCTCTCTTTCTCTTCCTCATTTAAAAACTTTCAACACATCGGCCATGGATTCTACAGTTTCCATTCAAACAAACAAAACATTCTTTCAACTGTAAGGGCAAAATTCTAAATAACATTAATTATGATTTTTGTTGTTGTTGTTTGTTATCTAACAGATGAACTACCTTCGATCACTTGGAGGAACAAATTCAGGGGCAGCCGTGCGCAAAATGTTGCGCAAGGTTGCATCAAACAATGTATTGAGTGCCTACAGTTTAAAAGAGAAGAAAGGCAAACTAGCCTTCAAAGGCTTAATTATCTGTGATATATCCCAAGGTTTATTTTTCTCCATTAGGTCACCTGATGGGGTTTAGGTTTCCTTGTTGCCTCTGGCTTGGCTTGCTCAGTTGGGGACACTAAATTTTTCAACTAAATATCCAAATAAATCTGGATGACATCCAGATTTTGGATGACATCCAAAATGGCTATACGGCTTAATAAAATTATGCTGCATTATTTTCCTGTTTAACACTGTAAAGCTGCTTTGAAACAATCTGCATTGTTAAAAGCGCTATATAAATAAAGTTGACTTGACTATAATTATAGGCAAGTTTTTCCCCACAACTGCTATCAATCATTGTTTTGTATTTTGCACTTTGAAATGAAATAAATATTGTACTGATAGCTACCATATCTCAAATCTAACACCAATTTTCACATAATCAACCTTCTATGTTATTCTTTCTTCTAGGAGCAACGCAAAAGCTTTTTAAGTCTTTAAAGGCAACTGACGTGGAAGACCTTATTTCAATGGTGCTAAAATTTGCCCCACACAGGCATTTAAAATGGTAAGCAATAATGCTAATTTTGTTTTGAGATTAACAATTATCAATGCTATGTCAAGACTAAGAATTGGTGGTAGCCTGTTTTGTCATTAATAGGCTTTTTTTTATTACTCAGTAGGCTGAATGTGACATTTAATTTATATTATGGCATGACTCATCAATTCTATCGAGTAGATTTATGACCTAAAAACTAGACTATTTCTAAATATTCGCATACATAATAAATCTTAAACAAGTAAGATTAACAGATTAAAAAATTGAATGAAAAAAGCTACGACAAGTAATAGACTATATCTCGGTTAATTTTTGGAAGCTCAAAGGAAAAGGAGACGGCCAAAATTACTTTTGTTTTTTAATTAATTAATTTTGGCTTGACGTTGATATATTAGATTTTTCATTCTTGTTCTGTTCTGAATGCTACATTATGTTTTAAAGATTTGTTGTAGAGTGAGGGAAAATAAAATAGCCTACCTATGTAGTAAAATGATCGTATATCAGTACTACCTGAATGATGTATTTTTGCAATGCATATCATAATATCAGCGCATAACATCCACAAGACATCGGCAAAACTGCAATGACACATTTCTCAACAGCACAATGAAATGTTTATAATTTGACTCATGTCCTTGTCGTTTATTTGTTTTTGAATTGCAGATGGTGGGGAATTGAAGATGTGTAGTGAAATATTTTTTTCATATTTCATTATATGATGTGTAAATATGTTGTTTAAATTAACATGTGGCTAGTTTACCATGATGTATTTGATAATAATTAGTATACGATAATATAGCATACATTTATTAAATTATTATAACTCTAAGTTTTAGAATTTTCATGTTCATGATTATTACGTTAAATTTTGTATTTGTTGTTTAAAATATGTTCATGGTTTATGTAAATGGATTATAGAGATTGTTTATGTAAATACAAGTTATATTTCTTTTAATAATATTACTATTCATATTTACAATTCTTATGTTTTCTGAACAATACGTGATGACTATAGTTTCTCGTGATATATTTGATAATAATTAGCAATGATATATATGACCTGTTTACATTAATTAAATTAAATCTCTTAAAGTTTTAGATTTTTCATGTTCATGGTTATTAATGTGTTTTCAATGGAATTATGTAATATGTGTTGTTTAAAAAAATATGTATATGGCTTATTTATAGATTGTTTCTGTAAATTAAATTTATTGTAATAATATATTTGTATGATTTGTTTATTTTTGAGCAATTTTAATAATATATTTGTACACTGTAAAATCTAATAGCTTTCCTGACTCACATATACTTAGTAAACTTTACTCAGTAATATAGAATACATACTTCTTACTAGTTTTTGTTGAGTTACAGTCAATTGCAGGGAGAAAATAACAGTTTACTCAATTGTTTGAGTGACGCTTACTTGAAACAAGCAAGTACCAACAAAGGATGCAATGACGTTACTATACCAGTGAGGGGCAGCAGTGCATTAAAGCGTGTCTAATGTGCAGAAAAAACGAAGAAGAAGAAGTGGCACTTGTAAGAGCATGCGCAATAGAATCTGTACGTATCTCGGCCATCTCTGCGCCAATTTGAATTTTGCAGATGTGGAAAGACGTTGACAGGCTGCCTACGTTTTTATCCAGAGCTTTGTTGCGTTTTTGGAAGAAGATTAACAATAAGGTAAGTAATCAAGCGTGCAACTTTTGTGTGAATGTTTTTTTTACGGTCTGTCGCTAATTTTTGCTGATATTCTTAATGTGTATCAAATAATTTTGATATTATTCATAAATGGTTTGACCTATTTTTTGCACATAAAACTATCAGGTGTCACAACGGTTCCTGTATTGTCTGAAAACTTATTTTAACTATCCCAAATATAATATAAATTATGGTTTTCTATTTGACCCTTTTTCCCTGATGCATTCTCCTCTGTTGGCATTGGTTTATAAATGATTAACATTACACATCTGTTGAAATGGCGCACATTTAAAGTTATATGTAACCTGCAGCTTATAGAGATTAAGTTTGTGATTATTTTTGAAAATATTTGTGATTTCACTGTAGCATTATACTATTATTTTTGTGAGACAGCTTCTGGTTGAAGAAATGAGGAAAGTGAACCCTAGTGGAGCACTCATTGCATTAAAGATGGACCAGACCTTTTCAATGTGAAGACATGAGATTGTGGATGCAGAAACTCCAGTGAAAACATTGATGGACTTTTACAGAGAGACAAGTAAGTACTTATTCCTTTTTCCACCACGAGAAACCGCATTCTGTTTAGGTTTGGCTTTAGAATTGGCCTGTAAGCCTTACCATGCATTAACAAATGTCCACACTGTCCCAAGTTGTTTTTGTTTTTTTTGCATGTGTTGTAGGTGTTTGCGGGGTTTAACAGGATAGTCACCACAGATCTGCAGAGTAAGTTTTGTGGTGCTGTGGATCGCTACACACCACGCTTTGTCACAATGTTCAAGTCCAAGAAAGGAAGAGTTGGAGAGAAATTGGATGCGCTTATGCAGCAGGGGTGAGTTTACTGCAGCCTTAATTTTGTTTATTATTCTGTGACAGAATTAATATAATTAGTGACAGAATTGAAATAACCAAACTTATTTTTACTGTAGCTTAAATGTTTCATGATCTTGAACTTGATCTCTTTTTTTTCCCCCATCTACTTCCAGAAACAAGCAGATGTGACAGCAATGCACACTCTTGCGCTCCGGGGCTTACCTATCCTGCTTAGTGATGACGCCAGTAACGTATACAACACCTGCAACGTAAGTTCTCATTGTAAAAAAAAATATATAAGGGTTACGTCTCCCAAAAAATGTAAATTGTCATCAATTGCACTTCTGTGCTCCACTGAAAGTTATTCAGTGATGTAAACTTTTCTCCAAAGAAAATAATGTAATTTTACAACTCATCTGTTCAGTGTTGACTTCATTACTTAATCGTAAAGATCATCAATTGTGAAAACGGTTTATTTGGCTATAAAGCAGCTCTGGAGAAAACTGTGATGTTCCGTTCAGATATTATACTATTTAATGAATATACCTTGTATACGAGTCGGGATAAAAAAATAAAAAAAGATAAATACTTAATGGGACATGGATAAAAGGCAGTGTATGCAGGGCAGATAACTGACAATTAACCGATTT
Organism: Gobio gobio; assembly: GCF_949357685.1. Classification (NCBI taxonomy): domain Eukaryota; kingdom Metazoa; phylum Chordata; class Actinopteri; order Cypriniformes; family Gobionidae; genus Gobio; species Gobio gobio. The sequence goes on along the minus strand of NC_137097.1, from coordinate 22,315,792 downwards.
CATCCCAGAGATGACATGTATGAATTTGAATTGTAATTGTAAAGATATTAAACAATCGACGTCAATTAAGTAAGAAAAATATTGAAAAATCCATGAAAAAATGGGTCTTATGTCTGGTCACAATTGTGACCAGTAGTAGAACACAGGGAGTCTAGGTCTATGGTGTTAATGCATTTACAAAATTACAAACCTCCAGCAATTAGTTTAAAGACTGTTGCTGCGTCCCAATTCACCTACTATACTACGACCTAAAAGTATGTACTCTTTTTGTGTGGAAAAAGTACATACCGTACTTTTTTTTAGTGTTTAGAAAATGAGTATGCCAGTTTTGGGACATACTACTTCATCATCTTTAACGGACTCTGTCGCTTGGTAACGTGCATCCCATCACCGTTTAAACTGCCCTGTCAATCATCGTCACAGTTCAAATCCTCCACACTCAGTTTAATTTCCTACCGTATCAGAGATAAATGTAGTTGCACGTTGATCTGCCAGTTGTGTTTGCAGTTTAAATATAATGATGCATTTAAGAGTTAATGGCCAAACATATCAGTACAGAAGTTCTAAATGCTGCTGCAAGTGAAATATAATGTGGATAACATTGAATAAATATCTTTGTCAGGTTAAATACTGATAATTGATCACTCAAACCCCTTTATCTAAACCTCTCTACTTAACCGTTGGACTCGCACATCTGTCATGTTTGTAGTTTTTTAACACTTTTTATCCTCGTTTGTAGTTCTAATCGAAACCTCGTCCAACTTGCAATGGGTTGTGGGAAATATCAGCCTTTAGAGTGTGCAGAAATAGTAGACCATCCGGGTATCTTTGGATTACTCTTTTCAACATACTACTATTTGGGACATACTAATTCTATTTTCAAATACTATTTAGTACGGATAGAATACGAATTGGGACGCAGCTTGTGTTAAATGCCGAAAATGCGTGGTTAATGTTTTATTCCATTAAGTAAACATTGTCTGGCTCAGTTTCAAAAAGGACAAAATAGCATTTATATGCAGCAGTACAGCACAAATAATTAAATAAAATTATAACAAAATGATAAATTATAAGAAAATGGAAGGTAATTATTATAAATTTCATAATAAACGTAAATAAATACATAAGGACAGACAGACAGACAGACAGAGAGAGAGAGAGATAGACAGACAGACAGACAGACAGACAGACAGACAGACAGACAGACAGACAGACAGACAGACAGACAGAGAGATAGACAGACAGATAGATATATGATAGACAGACACATGGATAGATGGACAGACAGATAGATAGACAGATAGATAGATAGATAGATAGATAGATAGATAGATAGATAGATAGACAGACAGACAGACAGACAGATAGATAGATAGATAGATAGATTTTTGCAAATTAACTTAACACAATGACGTCAAAGTTCTTTTAAGATGGCAGTACAATGAAATAAATGTATGTGGTCACATGACCAAACTACCCAATAATGGTAGACCTACCCAGAACTCATGTAGACATCTTAAATTTGCACTATAAATGGACATGTGCTTCATAATAGTTGCTTTTTAATACCACACTAAAATATGTGAGGTACAACTGGATTTTCACATTCCCCTGTTGTAATATTTGTATTGTTTGGTTTTATTCAGGCATGTGATGTTGATGGCTGGCCACAAGTGTCCGTTGGGGTGATGACTGTTATTGATGAAGAAAAACCTCTCATGCCAAATAAACTGTACCTTGACCCAATCATTGTGGAGGGAGGTATAGTACTGGATAATATGCAGAATCTGCCTCAGGCAATTTGCGCCTTGTTTGGTCTGTCTTATGCTTTAAATTTGAAATACCCAAAAGGCATGATTAACACTTTTAACTTCATTCAGAAAGTGATTCTTGGTTTGGGACAGAACAAACTGCCACCAAAAATTTCTGAAACTACAAATCTCCTGTTGAGTTAGGATGTAATCAAATTGTGCTGTAAAAGGTTTTTGTTTTAAAAATGTTTTACCCCAGTGCAAACTTGTGTGTATACCATCCTTGTGTCAGTTGTTAAGAAAACAAATACAATAAATTTACCTTTGAACTGTATCATTGCCTTAAATTTATTTGTCCATATGTAAATGTTATCTTTGAAAAATTGTGTACCTATTCTCAATGATTTAGAATAGATGATTGTTAGCACTTAAGTTACTTGAGTAAAGCTTACTTGGTTTTTTCAAGGCAATTGGTTTGCATGGTTTTAACAAGTAAACTGGATTGTCTTTAAAGTAAAGTAAACTAGGTAATTCCAAGTTGTATGCAGAAAACATCACCTTAGCACAACTTGCATTAATGAGTTAGGAATACTCACAAAGTGTATTTTACTTGGAATTTTTTAGTTGTTAAAAATAGTAATTCTGAGTAGTCTATACTAAGACAAGTACATCTAAAGTAAATTATTAAGTTACTGGAACTCTCTTGTGAGTGTACAAAACTAGACAGGAATAGTATGTAGAACTAACAAGTGCCTATTTCACTTTACTTGGTTTTTTCAAGGCAATCGGTTTGCATGCTTTTTTTAAGTAAGGTTTACTTATTGGATTTTACAGTGTATGATTTGTTTATTTTTGAGCAATTGTAATAATATATTTGTACGATTCTTTTATTTTTGAGCAATAAACAAAATAGACTATTTTTTGTAGACTCTGTTACTTGTGTAGGCTATGGAATATCTTGATAGGTTAGGAGAATGTTCTGACATTATGGGAACCTTCTAAGAACGTTCTCGGAACGTTGCGGGAACGTTCCCCTAACCTAAAGGGAACGTTCTATTTACGTAAAGAAAACTTTCCTGGAGAACCAATAGGGAACGTTAGAATCTTTGTTCTGGGAACGTTCTGGGAACCAGAAACGAACGCTCTGGGAACCAAAAATTGTTAGTTGGGACGAAGGGAAGGAAGTTGTGCTAGACGATGCGTGAGCATAGTTTATAATAGTTTTACCTCATATCTTATTTTTATAATCCTTGGAAGCGAAAATAAGATTAATATCACAGCCCTAAAGTGTAAGCAGACTACATTTTTGTTTAGTTCTCTGGCCATCGTCAATCTCTCTCTCTTTGAGTGAATGTCGTGATGTACTGATCATGTGAAGCGCCGCTGTGAATACATTGTAGGGGAAACACTGGCACTGCAATTGATGTTGATCCAAGAGCACCATAATCACATCGTGATCTCGAAGTCATCAATGTAGTTTTACTTGGTCATACTGTAATCACTCCCCAGTGAGCATCCTAAAGGAGTGAGATTAAAAAATGGATTCCCGATAATAATAAATACAAATGGGATAACATGCCCCTGTAGAAATGTAAAGACAGTCTTTTAGGATTTGAACCACCTGGTGTTCCAGAGTGACTGTCCAATAGCAAGACATTATCCCAAATGGGTTCTCTCAAAGATTAATATTGCACTGGATGAACTTAAAGTCTAAGCTTTACTGACCTTAAATATCCAAGAACATTTCGTGACCAGGGCTGTAATTTCACCCAGTCATGCTGCAGAAACAATCAGTGTAGTTTCATTAAATCGTACAGAACGGTAGGTTCTTCGGGGAGTCATATTTCAGAATGGGCTTCTTGGCATCCGGAGCTGTTCTGTATGAGAATGGAGGCAGGCCACGGGCTGGATGACTCATGGTCATTGATGAAGAGCTCAGCATTCAGTTCCTGTGCAGGGACCACAGGAAGTACATCTGCCGTGCATGGATGCTCTCTCTCCCAATTAGCCTTTTGCTGGAAACGGCCACTGTCCAATCACACATCATAGCAACCGTTACTATGTGAGCAGATCGGACAAACATTGCTCAGCATCATTACTAACATTAGGCTACATACTAAGCGCCAGGGCCGTGCAGAGAGTTCGTCAGGGGCAGGGGCTCAAATGTAAAAAAGGGGCAATATGTAAATATATATATATATATATATATATATATATATATATATATATATATATATATATATATATATATATATGTAAATATATATATACACTCTAAGAAATATCTGTTTATTAACAGTTGTATTACTGTATATTTTTACAGAAATTGTCCATAGAACGTCATTTACGGGTGTATTTCTGTTTATTTACGTTTCGAATTGCATTATGGGATCTTTCATTGCTGCAACTGCCAACTGCTGCGGCCAGAGACGGACATTTTAAGCAGAACGTCAAAAAAGAATTTGCAACAACGGTCTGCCTTTTCAGCAGTAAGTAATTTATTTTTGGAAAAAAATGTACGTTATTCAAGTGACTGTTTTATTTGCAGTAGTTTCAGATGTTCTATTGTCTGGGTTCATGGTGTGTAACGTTACCGTTTTGAATTTCCGTTGGCTATTGCTAACTTTCACGTTAGCTAACTTATTAACGTTTGTGAGCTGCTGTTATTAACCAGTGCTTGGTTAGGGAGATTAAAGAGCGGTTTTTTCTCAGATGATGACCAGGTTTGTGCGAGTTGTTTTTGTAATAGGTCAGAGCAAATTATCATCATTTATTTGGTCATGTCCCGCTTCTCCATTCTTTGTGACAGTTGGTCTGTTAATTTACGGAACAATTGTCAGTATTTTTATTTGGAGCGGGAGATTTTGACTGCGGTTTTTAAAAAAAACAAAAAAAAAACACAGCGTCTCCTCTGTATGTGAACAAGCTGGCTGTGAACGAGCAAAAGCTTAATTTCCAGCTCCACTTTGCGTGTAAAAGGTAAGTTTGAAATGTCATAGAAGTAACGTTACGTTAGTGCTTTCTTGGTATTGTAATCGCCACGTCTTTAAAATTCGAACACATTAACTTATCTCTATCAGAGCGTCCGTTAACTGAATGAATTGGAATATCACCTGAAAATCCTATAACTTTAGCAATTTTAATTAAAGCAGCTGATTTCTGCAAATGAATGTAAAACTAAATGTATATTCCAGCACAGGGTGAAGTCAGTATACATTAAAGACGATTTATTTGACACAAATAAGTGTACATTTAATATAAAACTATGTACATGGCGCTCTGTGGCGCGGCAGGACTCTAAACATTGTCCTGAGCCGTTGCTGAGCGCCGCGGACGGACGCCGAATGGTGTGTACACTCATAGAGACATGTCTTTAAAATTCGAACACATTATCCCTTAAGGTTAAGGACTCAAGAATACATTTGTTGATGATTTTGCAGAAAAATATATGTTGGAAGAGTAATGGATTAATATATGACAAGAGTGCGCATCAAAAAAACTATTATTACAGGAGTTTTCACCTTTGTAACAAAAAACACACTTTTAATCATTCAAACTTTGATTTTCATGCTCAAAGTTCATAAAAGAAACATTTATTCTAGTATTTAGCCAATAATATTTAGAAAATAATATTGTACACATAGATAATCTACCTACCCCTATGCTGTAAACATCATTGCAAAACAAAATAGGTTTAGCACGAGACTGCTTCAATTACTGGCATGGTGTCCATAACTTGTAGTTTAGCTCTGATTGTAAATAGTTGTTAACAAGAGGGGAAAAAGTTGTAAATAGGTGAAAATTGTAAATAGTTTAGATTGTAAAAAGTTTTGATAAATGTTTGTTGTTTAGTTTTATTTTTTTATTCATTGTCTTATTTGTTTGTTCCAAATGACATTTTTATAGAAATGTAACATTTATTTGTATAAAAACAATCAAACAAATATATATAATAAAAAAACATCAATGTATGTCTGTGTCTTCACCTCTCACAGGATGCCTTAGCAGAACTGCCATGCAACCCGGGCATCATAGTTGTGGGTAAGGATATCCATGTCTGCTCTTAAATATTTTAAAATGTTGTATATTTGTTTCATTGATTAAAAAAATGTATTGTCGTTATTTACATGTTTTGCAGATGAAGGAAGATACAAAATATCAGTGGATGAAGTCACAGTAAACCACATCATCAGCTGTTCTCTGGTCGCTGTCAGCTATGTGTTCAGCCTCTTCTACGTGCGGAACATCATGTACCCCAAGGGAGCAGCCCTGACTCTGGAATTTATCCAGAGGTAGGCCTATGTTTTGACTAAGTTATTTGTCCATTTTATATAGTATTCTTAGTTTTGCAATGCCATGCCAAAGTGACATGATACATTTTTTGTGTTGACACAGGAGCCTGCTGGGTATCAATCCAGAACGTGGGTCTAAAGCAGAAAAAAAGGCACAAAACAGTACAACATTCCACCAAAACTGCTTAGATTCCTGTCGGACCTGAGTGACTTCTAGAATCCTTGGAAGATTTAAAGGTCATCATTACACAAACTCCTTTGTTACTCACACTGTCTTATTCTGTTTAAAACTTTTGGCACAGCTCTGTAAACTCAGCTGCTGGCTGAGACAAACCGGCCACTTCTCTCTACCAGGTAACGTTACCTGCAGGCAGGAAATAAGAGCAGAGAGAGAGGAGGAGGAAGGACTGATGCCCGAGGTCTTCATTCTTTTGCAAATGTTGCCCAGTATTGTGATGTCAGATATTGAGTTTGTATAGTGACTTTGCTGTTGTAAACTTTATTGTTGCTGCTTTAGCAAGTTATAATTAAAATATGAAATTCTAGTCCTATTCTGAATTTAAAAACAACCACGGAGCTAATATGCTCACCTTAGTGTCTGTTTATTTATGGCAAGTCATATTGTCATCTCAATATATCAATGTTATTTCACATCGCAGATTTTCCTTCTATCATGCAGGCTGTCCTACACCCTTGCTTGCTTCATTTCTCATTTGGTCAGTTGGTTGTTTGCTAGGATGGCTGAATGTGCGATGCAGTGGAAGGCTTGGCTTAATTTCACTAAAGTCAAAGATAAAGAGGATAGGAAATGCCATTTATGTTCCAAGTTAATTTCTTGGGATACATGTTCAATGCTATTTGAAGCACCTCAGCAAGATCCATTTGCTAATTAATATTTTGTTTTTGTTTTACAGCCATAGAAGTAGCATCTGGAACAGAGAGAAAGGATTGTGGTGTGTTTGTGTGTCTCAGTCTCAACAGGCATGCTATTGTACTCACATCACCAACTAGGCACTCAAAACGTTGGAATTATTAAATAATGTTTTGTTCTTAATAGTTAATTCCATTTACTGTGATAAAACAAACTGTTATTGTACAAACATGTTTTTTGGCAGCATATTGATTGTTTTTCACACGGTAGCTGCATGTATCACTTTTTCTCACTTAATTGACACTCTGTTCATGAACTGGGTTGGGTTTGTTTCATTGCTATTCTGGACAACAAGTGTCATTCTTAAAAGAAAATGTTTATGTGCGTTTCAGTTATGTTTAACTATGAAATTGGTCATTTTGACCCAAACTAGTGACTATCTAAAACAATGATTAAAAAATATATTTTTTTTTAGAGATGTCCCAATGTTGTTGTTTTATCTACACTACTTTACTGTTTAATACAACAGTGGTTTGACAAAATATTGGATATGAATGAATAATAAAAAAATGAATTAATATTTACCATTTTATGTAAGAGCATTTATTTCAGCTTAGAGAACAACATTTTGTTTTACTATAGATACACCATTAAATGACAGAAAGTGTCCTTTTTTTTACTATAGATACACCATTAAATGACAGAAAGTGTCCTGTTTTTTACTATAGATATACCATTAAATGACAGAAAATGTTCTGTTTTTTTTACTATAGATACACCATTAAATGACAGAAGATTTCTGTTTTATTAACTGTGGGCACACCGTGAATTAACAGAAAATTTCAGTTTTTTAATTACGGGACAAAGTCCGGGTAATGAGCTGCCAGTACTTTTTCTGTTATTTTACGGATTTATTTCTTAGAGTGTATATATATATATATATGTAAATATATATATAAATATGTAAATATTTATATATATATAATATATAATAATATTTATACATAACATATATATATATATATATATATATATATATATATATATATATATATATATATATATATATATATATATATATATATATATATATATATATATATATATATATATATATATATATATATATGTTTATATATCCTTATGCTCATCAAGCCTACATTTATTTAATCAAAAATACAGAAAAAAAACCAGTAGCCTAATATTGTGAAATATTATTACATTGTGTTCTTTTTAACTTTTTATTAATAAAAGAATCTTGAAAATAGTATCACAGTGTCCATCATTGACATTAAATCCTCATATTAGAATGATTTCTGAAAGATCATGTGACACTGAAGAGTGGAGTAATGATGCTGAAAATCCCGCTGTGATCACAGGAATAAATTATATTTTAAATTATTTTAAAATAGAAAACCATTATTTTAATATATTTCGCAATATTGCAGTTTTTTATCAAATAAATGCAGGCTTGATGAACATAAGAGACTTATTTCATAATGCTGCATAATATTCAAAAATAGTATAATAAAGTCCTTTCACGTAACCATTTCGCCAGTCTACACTTCACATAGCCTAATAGGCCTGTAGGTGCCGGTGGCACTTGGGTTTTGTTAACTTTGATAGTTTCATGAAATAGTAAATTATGTATCAATATAGGCTACATAAATACAAGTGAAATTAACACTACTTACCATTAATGCGACTTTTGATGCTGTGGTTTTGTGCAGGAATTTGTTTGTTGTCTGTTAAAATCCATTTTGTCAGTGATGTAATTTATAAAATGAGCCAAACCGCAGGAAATTGTTCCACAAACGTTAGTTTGTCTGTCCATGTAATTTTCAACCGATTTATGAATAAGAACAGAAAATTACCGCTTCACATCGCCCAATGGAATTTGAACTTGCTTTGCCAGATCACGATTGGTTGGTGTATATACATGACAAACGGGCATTGGTGAATTGTGTAATACTTTAAAATATATAGCTAATATATAGCTTTGTAATTAAATCAACACATTAGCTCTGATTATGGATGAAAAAAAAATATTGGTTTACTTTTTTCCCGCGAGGCCACACACTCTCTGAAAGGACCATATTTGGCTCGAGAGCCGCTTCCGAACAGTGGAAAATCAGCTGTCAATCAAAACGCACGCGACCCATAGCAACGCGCTACGGCAACGCCTCAACAGAAATTGTCCGACTTTTGAGCCGTCCGTTACTATTGTATGGATTTTCATGTTATAATAATCACATTTATTTAGTTTTATTGACCACGATATTATCATCGATCAGGCACGTGCAGAGGGGCTTTGGGTGCTCGAGCCCCTGCCCTTTTTCAAAATGAATCAAAAGTGCCCCTCTCAGACAAATATCAATGATAATATCGTGGTCAATAAAACGAAATAAATGTAATTATTATAACATGACAATGTAAACAATGGTAACGAACGGCTCAAAAGTCGGACAATTTCTGTTGAGGCGTTGCCGTAACGCGTTGCTATGGGTCGCGTGCGTTTTGATTGACAGCTGATTTTCCACTGTTCGGAAGCGGCTCTCGAGCCAAATATGGTCCTTTCAGAGAGTGTGTGGCCTTACGGGAAAAAAGTAAACCAATATTTTTTTTTCATCCATAATCAGAGCTAATGTGTTGATTTAATTACAAAGCTATATATTAGCTATATATTTTAAAGTATTACACAATTCACCAATGCCCGTTTGTCATGTATATACACCAACCAATCGTGATCTGGCAAAGCAAGTTCAAATTCCATTGGGCGATGTGAAGCGGAGCGGTACTTTTCTGTTCTTATTCAGAAATCGGTTGAAAATGACACGGACAGACGAACTAACGTTTGTGGAACGATTTCCTGCGGTTTGTCTCATTTTATAAATTGCATCACTGACAAAATGGATTTTAACAAACAAATCCCTGCACAAAACCATTGATGAGCCTTGATGAGCATAAGGATATATATATATATATATATATATATATATATATATATATATATATATATATATATATATATATATATATATATATATATATATATATATATTTACTTATTGCCCCTTTTTTACATTTGAGCCCCTGCCCCTGAAGAACTCTCTGCACGGCCCTGTCATTGATATTTGTCTGAGAGGGGCACTTTTGATTCATTTTGAAAAAGGGCAGGGGCTCGAGCACCCAAAGCCCCCTCCCTCTGCACGTGCCTGCTAAGCGCATACATATTTCAGATGATTAAGGAAAGATGCCATAATCACAGATGTATAAATATTAACAGAAGTAATTAAAGACTGTGGGTAATGTTACTTAACCAATTTGAAGCAGTTGTCGAACTTTTTTTATATATATATATAATGTTAGGCTATATAACTTACAAGAAACAGAGAAATATCGACACGTCCTCTCCAGCAGCTTGAATGTTCCCTGTTGCAATGGCACCTCTCAACGGACACCAGGACTTACACAGTTTTATAAAAGCTATTTATTATTTGTTGTAAAGTGTAAGAATCACCCCAGAAATTGAAGCCTAGGACAAACGCTGTCAAGATGAGATGCTGTAGCCAGGCTATGTCTGTGTCATTATTCCAACATCATATGTTCATAACATCATATGTTCATAATAATAAAAAGTTTAATACCTCAGAAAAATTAACTTTCCTCTCTTGTCAACATTAGCCTGGTGTGAGCGCGGCACACACTCTTCAGTGGTGTAGGCGAGCGCTGTATATCAGTCACAGAAAGACGTGCACTCACAGTAATCGGATCAGGTCGTTTATATGGTGGAATTTTTCATTTGATCAGTTCATGAAAAGGTTTATTCCACCCCTCTCAAACCGATTACAATTTCATTCGGTTTGGGCATTTTTATTCCGATTGAGGTGTTTATATGGAGCACAGTAATTTTAAACCCATTACAGTGCTCCATGTAAACGCACCTACTGACTCCAAGCAAGATGGTGAAGCGGTGAGCATTAGCCTCGATATTAGTCGTGTCTCCTTCATTGCGTATTTTTATATTTTGAATATATCCCTCCACTGCATACTGTAACCCCAAAAAAGGTCACTGACACGCACGGGAGTCGAATTGATAATTGTACATTATTGATAAACCATATTTTGTATATCACACATGTAATTTTTTTTAAACAATTCTGCAATTAATTTTATATATATATATATATATATATATATATATATATATATATATATATATATATATATATATATATATATATATATATATATATATATATATATATATATATATTACACTCAATAGTTACTCAGTCACAGCCATGATCGTGAAACATATTGGTATTATTCAGTACTGTTTGTGTACACATATATATATATTAGTAGGCGTGTAACAGTATACAGAAGTTACGGTTCGATATGTACCTTGGTTTTGGGGTCATGGTTTCATACAAGTTCGGTCCAGCCCAGATTCCTGATTGCTGTTTCAAAATGATTTTCCTTGGCAAAGAAATTACACCTTTATCCAAATTTACTGATTTAGGGTGACAAGTTAAAAAATAGTTGTGAATTATTACCTATATTTTTCAGAAAAAAACTAATTATTGTACAGTGTTTAATAAATAAATGAAACAAGACAGTATTGCTTTTCACTGTGCAATGATATCATCAAAAATGTATATTTATTACATCTTATAGAGAGTAAGACAGATGGTAGAAGTTAAAATGGATTCAGGTCTTCGGGGAGTGACAGTCTCAGAGACAGTGGATGTCTGAGAATCAGTAGCTGTGTCATATCCAGTGGCAGTTGAGAGGCAATGACAGTCTCCAATTCAGTGGAAGTCTCTGATTCAGTGACAGTTTCCAATTCAGTGGCGGTCTCTGATTCAGTGGCAGTCTCTAATGCAGTGAAAGTCTCCGATGCAGTGTCAGTCTGAGAGTCAGTGTCAATCTGAGAGGCGGTGTCGGTCTGAGAGTCAGTGTCAGTCTGAGAGTCAGTGTCAGTCTGAGAGTCAGTGTCAGTCTGAGAGTCAGTGTCAGTCTGAGTGTCAGTGTCAGTCTGAGAGGCAGTGTCGGTCTCAGAGGCAGTCTCGGTCTGAGAGTCAGTGTCAGTCTGATTGTCAGTGTCAGTCTGAGAGTCAGTGTCGGTCTGATTGTCAGTGTCAGTCTGAGAGTCAGTGTCAGTCTGATTGTCAGTGTCAGTCTGAGAGTCAGTGTCGGTCTCAGAGGCAGTCTCAGTCTGAGAGTCAGTCTCAGTCTGAGAGTCAGTGTCAATCTGAGAGTCAGTGTCAGTCTGAGAGGCAGTGTCAGTCTGAGAGTCAGTCTCAGTCTGAGAGTCAGTGTCAGTCTGAGTGTCAGTGTCAATCTGAGAGGCAGTGTCGGTCTCAGAGGCAGTCTCAGTCTGAGAGTCAGTGTCAGTCTGAGAGTCAGTGTCAGTCTGAGAGGCAGTGTCAGTCTGAGAGTCAGTCTCAGTCTGAGAGGCAGTGTCAGTCTGAGTGTCAGTGTCAATCTGAGAGGCAGTGTCGGTCTCAGAGGCAGTCTCAGTCTGAGAGTCAGTGTCAGTCTGAGAGTCAGTGTCAATCTGAGAGTCAGTGTCAGTCTGAGAGTCAGTGTCAGTCTGAGTGTCAGTGTCAATCTGAGAGTCAGTCTCAGTCTGAGAGTCAGTGTCGTCAACCAGAGAGGCAGCGTCGTCAATCAGAGAGGCAGCGTCATCAATCTGAGAGGCAGCGTGGTCAACCAGAGAGGCAGCGTCGTCAACCTGAGACACAGCTTCGTCAACCTGAGAGGCAGCGTCATCAACCAGAGAGGCAGCGTCGTCAACCAAAGAGGCAGCGTCGTCAACCTGAGAGGCAGCGTCGTCAACCTGAGAGGCAGCTTCATCAACCATATAGCCAGCAACGACAACCAGTGAGGCGGCAGTTTTAACCCGAGAGCGGGCATCTTCAATCAGAGAGGTGGCAGTTCCAACCAGAGGGGCGGCAGCCTCATACTGAGAGGCAGCAGCGTCAAATAGAGAGGCAGCGTCACCCTGAGAGGCAGCGTCAACCAGAGAGCGGGCATCTTCAATCTGAGAGGCAGCATCGTCAACCAGAGAGGCGGCATCGTCAACCAGAAGGGCAGCAGCGTAAAATAGAGAGGCAGTGTCAGCCTGAGAGGCCGTGTCAACCAGAGAGCAGGCAGCTTCAACCAGAGAGGTAGCGTCGTCAACCAGAGAGTGGGCAGTGTAAAATAGAGAGAAAGCGTCACCCTGAGCAGCAGCTTCAACAAGAGAGTGGGCAGCTTCAGCCAGAGAGGCGGCAGCTTTAACCAGAGAGGTGGCGTTGTCAACCAGAGAGGCGGCATCGTCAACTTGAGAGGCAGCATCGTCAACTTGAGAGGCAGCATTGTCGACCTGAGAGGCAGCATCAATCTCGGAGGCAGCGTCGTCAACCAGAGAGGCAGCGTTATCAACCTGAGAGGCAGCGTCGTCAACCAGAGAGGCAGCGTCGTCAACCAGAGAGGCAGCATCAATCTCGGAGGCAGCATCGTCAACCAGAGAGGCAGCGTCGTCAACCTGAGAGGCAGCATCAATCTCGGAGGCAGCTTCGTCAACCAGAGAGGCAGCGTCGTCAACCTGAGAGGCAGCATCAATCTCGGAGGCAGCGTCGTCAACCATAGAGGCAGCATCAATCTCGGAGGCAGCGTCGTCAACCTGAGAGACAGCATCAATCTCGGAGGCAGCATCGTCAACCTGAGAGGCAGCGTCGTCAACCAGAGAGGCAGCGTCGTCAACCTGAGAGGCAGCGTCGTCAACCAGAGAGGCAGCGTCGTCAACCTGAGAGGCAGCGTCGTCAACCAGAGAGGCAGCGTCGTCAACCAGAGAGGCAGCGTCGTCAACCAGAGAGGCAGCGTCGTCAACCAGAGAGGCAGCGTCGTCAACCAGAGAGGCAGCATCAATCTCGGAGGCAGCGTCGTCAACCTGAGAGGCAGCGTCGTCAACCTGAGAGGCAGCATCAATCTCGGAGGCAGCGTCGTCAACCTGAGAGGCAGCGTCATCAACCTGAGAGGCAGCATCAATCTCGGAGGCAGCGTCGTCAACCATAGAGGCAGCATCAATCGCGGAGGCAGTGTCGTCAACCTGAGCGGCAGCATCAATCTCGGAGGCAGCGTCGTCAACCTGAGAGGCAGCGTCAACCAGAGAGGCAGCGTCAACCAGAGAGGCAGCGTCATCAACCAGAGAAACAGCAGCTTCATCCTGAGAGGCAGCATCAATCTCGGAGGCAGTGTCGTCAACCAGAGAGGCAGCATCAATCTCGGAGGCAGCGTCGTCAACCAGAGAGGCAGCATCAATCTCGGAGGCATCGTCGTCAACCAGAGAGACAGCATCAATCTCGGAGGCAGCGTCGTCAACCTGAGAGGCAGCGTCGTCAACCAGAGAGGCAGCGTCGTCAACCAGAGAAGCAGCGTCGTCAACCTGAGAGGCAGCGTCGTCAACCAGAGAGGCAGCGTCGTCAACCAAAGAGGCAGCGTCGTCAACCTGAGAGGCAGCGTCGTCAACCTGAGAGGCAGCGTCGTCAACCAGAGAGGCAGCGTCGTCAACCAAAGAGGCAGCGTCGTCAACCTGAGAGGCAGCGTCGTCAACCTGAGAGGCAGCGTCGTCAACCAGAGAGGCAGCGTCGTCAACCAGAGAGGCAGCGTCGTCAACCTGAGAGGCAGCGTCGTCAACCAGAGAGGCAGCGTCGTCAACCAGAGAGGCAGTGTCGTCAACCAGAGAGACAGCGTCGTCAACCAGAGAGGCAGCTTCGTCAACCAGAGAGACAGCAGCTTCATCCTGAGAGGCAGCATCAATCTCGGAGGCAGCGTCGTCAACCTGAGGGCCAGCGTCAATCCGAAAGTCAGTGGTAGGCTCAGACTCTGTAGCAAAAGAAGAAAGCAGAAACTATTATACTTTTAAATGTACTTAATTTTTATCAGTATAATGGTTACTGTGATGATTAAAGATCATATTTTTTTGATTGCACTACTGTGAAAAAGTAATTTAGCTATCTTTAAATCCTTAGTAAATTTGCTGTAAAGGCTGTAACTCCAGTCCAGCAGGTGGTGCTGATACCAGTGCAACTGCATTTGATATTAATTGCATTTGCGATAATATCGCGATATGATAAAGCACGATTTCCTAACCGCAAAGGCTGCGATTACAGTCGGGTCACGTGAAATGCAAGAGTAAAGTCTGCAGAAGAAGAAGTAACTTGGCACGCTACACATATCATATGCCTGGCCTAAAAGGGAAAAAAAAACTGTTTGTGTTTGATCTATCTAATATTGTGTTGTTCATACTATAGGCTACTATCATCTCTCCAATGATTCTGGATCGATTCTGAGCTTAGATTTTAACTGCAGGTGTGTGCGGTGACGCTGCATGTGTTTTAGAAACACCCGTTTTCTGATTGGTTCCATTATCTCTCTCTCTCTCTCTCTCTCTCACACACTCACACTCACACGAACCATAAAATAATATTTCATAATGTTCCGAAAGGTTGACGGCGCGAATTGCAATGACATTCGCAGGCTTCTTTGCACAAGTTATGCGCTGAGAGAAAATTTGCTTGATGTCACGCTTACAGTGTGTGTTCTCGCCCGCCGGTATTTTCCTTACAAATGCTCAACGAAGGCTTCATTCGTGTCGTTAGGAATGCAGTGTGCTTGTATATTAAAAATAAGAAACTCGCTGACAGAAGGCTTTCCATTTCAAATGCTCACGCGGCGCTTTGTGAAGAGTGCTCGCGAGCACGCGTGTGTGTCTTAATGAATTATACAGACAGGGCAAAAACATCTTATATTTCAAAAGAGATCTGTGCATTAGTGTGAATGCAGGTCTCCCGCTGTCTATGATGATGTCATCATTAATAATCAAGCTGAGAAAGAGAAAAATCACCCACAGTTCAGACACTCTTAAATACTGAAAGCACTCTTTGTTCATTGCTTGTAATATGTTTTTTTGTTCCTCTTTATGATTTACTAGCTTATGTTTTGCAGCTATATTAGTTTATATATTTAAAATGATTAACATGCAATTGTTTTAATTAAAATGTTATAATGTGTAGTTATTTTAAAAAGCTTATAATTACATATATCATAATAAAAAACATTTTAAGTTTTTAATAAATTAATAATATTAATAATTAATAAGGAAAAAGTTCAAGAATTGTTTTGGAATCGGATCGTGACTCCCAGAATCGGAATCGGATCGTGAGGTACCAATTAAAGATTTCCACCATTACTATATAATGATGTATTGTTGAATAATACAGAAGATAAAGAGTTTAAAAAATAATCGCATATTAAATCGCAATCGCAATATTGGTTAAAAAAAAAATCGCAATTAGATTTTTTTCCAAAATCGTTCAGCCCTAATATCATATATATGAATGATAAATATATAAATTCCGCCCAGACGGAAATCAATCGCGGGGTTCATCGCCTCCTAGCAGGACCGGGCAGTGTCGAGCTTTGTGTTTGTCATGCCATTCTTAATGCAAATGTTATCTTATTTAATGGTAAGATTTTCCAAAATATTAGTAATTTGCTCGCTTCTGTTATATTGTCGGTGCCACAGCCTAAGTGGTAACGTTACGCATAATAAAGCTGCGCACGTGCGAAATTTAAACAATTAAAATATAAATTATGTACAATATTAATATCAGAATATAATAATAAAAAGTACTGTACAATAATTGATTGTTATACTGGAAAACATTATATTGAAAAGTGTTTCTAATATTCTGTCCGTATTCATGTATGTAAATGGAGTGGTCAAGATATTAGAAACACCTCGTACTATAATATAATGCAGTCCTGAGTTCTGCACCACTGCACACTAGGGTAAACGTAGGCTACCTATTAAGCTCAATTAACGTTACCCATTAAGCACACTATTATCTTAGAGTTCAGATTATAAAAATAAATAAATAATAATCATCCTACTTGATGTCTTAACCAATTGATGTGTTTTTTTGTTGTTTTTTTAACTGTATATATCCTGTAATGTCAAGCTGATCAGACCATTGCACACTGATATATGTGTATTCATGTGTTCACACTGATATATGTGTATTCATGTGTTCACACTGATATATGTGTATTCATGTGTTCACACTGATATATGTGTATTCATGTGTTCACACTGATATATGTGTATTCATGTGTTCACACTGATATATGTGTATTCATGTGTTCACACTGATATATGTGTATTCATGTGTTCACACTGATATATGTGTATTCATGTGTTCACACTGATATATGTGTATTCATGTGTTCACACTGATATATGTGTATTCATGTGTTCACACTGTCTACAGATGAAGTGTATCACCTCTCAAAGCTGGGCTCGCCCTGAACAAAGCATCGTCCTCCTCATCAAGAATGGCTTCAAGACCTAGAGCAGCAAATACAACAAAACTTTTCAATTGTGCACACATCAAAGCACATTTGATGGAGATAATTTACTGCATAAATAAAAATTTACTTGATTTACTTGAATACATGGACAGATGGAACAATGACAATGTGCTTACCTTGATGTTTTGCAGAATGCCACTCCAGTTGTCTCTTCGTCGTCTTCTTGGTCATTTGTTCTTGTTTGGTGCCTTCCGACTGCATTATATTAGGTGGATGTTTGTTCACCTTGCTGAAGAAGTAGCGCATCAGCACCAGACTGATAGTGAACAGCATGGCTTACTGTTTAAGAGCCAGCTCAATCTTCTGGACAACAGTTGAAGTTTAGTTTTGTAGACAATCTTGCAAATTGAATATATCGACTGAAATCAACCGAGCAGAGTGAAACTTGTAGAGTGAATATTATTGTAACGCAGAACGAATCTTGAAATCAAGCAAACGGACTGTAGTATTGGGTAAAGCAGTAGCGAGTAATGCGGAGACGAGCAGAGCGAGTGTTATAGAGATACTGAACATTCTAATGTTCTGAGCTGTGATGTCACAGTGATGCATTCTGGACATTCTATGAAGCTGTGCTGCAGCCACATTCTGTAACTCAGAGTTAAAGCAGAGACTTCTGGCCCATCTAGGCCTTTGTTTCTAACTATATTCTAAGTTCAATTAACTCTTGATTTAGCACAATGTTTCATCTAGATGAATAATCACATATACTATAATCATTATGTATGTTTGACTACTGGTGTTTGAATTTGTGATACAGTTAATGTTGTAAACTTCTAAATCCTGTTTATATTTCAACTTAATGCTGACTAGTGATAACTGAATGTGGCTTTAGTAAAGCTCACAACCAATAATTAGCAAAACAAGTAATTTTA
The DNA here is from genome assembly GCF_949357685.1 of Gobio gobio. Lineage (NCBI taxonomy): Eukaryota > Metazoa > Chordata > Actinopteri > Cypriniformes > Gobionidae > Gobio > Gobio gobio. Next base: position 22,297,584 of record NC_137097.1, on the reverse strand, counting down.
TTTTATTTATTTGCTGTCATTTGTAGTTATTCTTTAGAGTACAGTTTTTTTGTTTTAGCAAGATTAACAAATTAGGCATATGACTTTTTTTTATTGTCATGTTGACCTTTTGATATTTATTTGTACTTTACAAGATGTCTGCTCAAGGAACAAGTGCCTGCGATCCAGTCACATACGCTCACCCTGTAGGTCCAGAAGACTCCAGCAGGAAAAATCAAATCAGGGTACCCGCGGGATCTTAAAAAGTCTTAAATGTCTTTAAATTTCAAAATCAAAATTTTAGGCCTTAAAAAGTCTTAAATTCGCTGAAGTATTGAGTTCTAGGTCTTAAATAATTTTAAACGGGTCTTAATTTTCCTACGTCCATGTAACGCTACCTCTTGCTCATTGAAATGCTCCGGCAGCGCTTTAGTGTGTGTGTGTGTGTGTGTGTGTGTGTGTGTGTGTGTGTGTGTGTGTGTGTGTGTGTGTGTGTGTGTGTGTGTGTGTGTGTGTGTTGTAGTTCGTTCTTTCGCTGGTCCAACTATAGTTCGCTGTTTTACAACTACAAATGAGACCAGCATGCATCTTATATTGGAGCCAATCAGCTTTCATGTTATTGGCGCGAGACTCTTTTGGATTGTATCACAGACACATCAAACAGATTTTATTCTTCATCTTCAGTTCTCCAGTTCTTCCAGTTCACGCGATCGTGAAAGCGAAGGCGAATCTTTCTTACCTGCCATCTCGTATAATGACCAAATAAAATTATGATATTCCCGATAGCACTAAAAAAGCAATGTAAACCCCGAACTGATTCGCTACTGCCACACGGACAGATGTCAGACTGGCAGCGGATTCTGTGCATGCGTTTGCCGCCTGTCAGCGCTCGCGCGAGTGTACTACCGATTAAAGTGAAAGCAACCCAATATAGCCTAGCCTATACCCACTCCTGTCTATGTAGTTCATATTAATCAAACAACAACAATGGGGAAAAACAAACAGTAGCCTACCTAAACTAAAGCACTGTTTGTGTCTGTATATTTAAGTTGTATTTATTTGTCCTATTGTCAAACAAGATTCATGCATTTTGTTTGTTTTATTGCCATGTGTGACTATTGTGCATCTGACATAATGATATGCTGAATGTGGCATCCTAATTATGAAAAAAAAAAACATGCACATTTCTGAAAATGTTGATCTCACAAAAAATTATATATATATATAAATACACATACATGCAGACACACACACACACACACACACACACACACACACACACACACACACCAAGCCTCACCAAGGCTGCATTTATTAACTTTTTTTATATTTGAATATGCAGTTTATTTCTGTGATTCAAAGCTGAATTTTCAGCATCATTACTCCAGACTTTAGAGTCACATAATCCTTCAAAAACCTTTTTTTTTACTTTCTATTTCAGATAAATGCTGTTCTTTAGAACTTTCTATTCATCAAAGAATCCTAAAAAAAAAAGTTTTACACAACTGTTTTCAACACTGATAATAATCATAAATGTTTGTTGATCATCAGATCCTCATATGAGAGTGATTAGTGAAGGATCATGTGACACTGAAGAGTGGAGTAATGATGATAAATTCAGCTTTGATCACATGAATAAATTACACTTTACTATATATTCACATAGAGAAAAGTCACAACAGAACTGTCACAATATTACAGATTTTTTGTATTTTTAATAACATAAATGCAGCCTTGGTGAGCAGAAGAGACTTCTGTAAAAACATTAAAAAGTCTTACCATTCTCAAACTTTTGACCGCTAGTGTGTTTGTATATTAATCCTGATGGGATTGAGCTATGAGGAAGCGCAAGTTTACTAATACTTTGTTCAATTTTAATAAATTAATTTGCTTTGCAAGTCATTTTGTGATTCCTCATTTCCTATTGTACGTTTTTTTTTATTGCGTTCCATAGGTCTTAAATTTAATTCATAATGGTCTTAAAAAGGTCTTAAAAAGTCTTAAATTTGACTTGGTGAAACCTGCAGATACCCTGTCCAGTGCTGCTGTACAAGCCTCTGCTCCAGCAGCCAGTGTCCTTCAGCTGTCTGTACCAAAATTGAAAAGATTTTGCTACAAGATTAAAGGTAATTCCCTGAATGTTGTTTTTGCTTACTTATTACAATATTTAACATATTAATATTAATTGCATTTTTGGCTTCCGATGTTGAAAGTGAATTTAAAAAAATTAAGTTTTTAAGTTTTTAATAACAATAAAAAACTTTTATTTTTATTAAAATTATTAATTAAATAATTAATTAATTAATTAAACATAAATTATTATGTTGTTAATTTTTTTTTTTTTTTTACATTTTAGAAGGATTTGTATACTTTTTCAAAGGATCTGTACACAAATCTGCCAATGTTGAATAATGTTCGGTGCAACATTTGTAGATGTAGTTATGTTTTGTAGATGTTTATTTATATGTTACTTATTGTCAGTCATCACTTGTGGAGTAAATCTACAAAATTGTATTAACTACAACACTGCATCAGTATAACTTTTACTCTCTATAGTTCAGGACCATATGTACACTGAACAGTGTTAATTTAACACTGAGGTATTTGCATTGCACCATTAAACAGCATTTTAATAATGAATTAAAATTAATTGGAAGATTTTCTTGGTCTTTTAGCTATGAACACACAATAAGAAATGTGATATGCAACACATGTGAATTCCATTGTGGTCTTGCTGGCATCATACCAGCATTCAAAGGCCAACATATGCTGGTCTACCAGAACATACGCTTCCCATGACCAGCAAACCAGCAAGCAGCATCCCATTCTGGTCCAGGCATAAATATAATAAAATATACATTATGCTGATGAACAGGACTGTGGGGTTTTTCAGCAGGGAAGATCTATTTCTCTATTTCACTCATCACATATATATATATATGCCTTCTATCTTCTATTCATACATGCATGCATATACAAGCATTGTGTATGTTTGAAGCCTCAGTCCTTTTCAAATAGTAATATAATAGTTTTTGCTCTTACCAATAGACTTTCCAGTGCATTTAAACCAAGAACACTTTTCAGTTTTAATGGGAATGAGAATAACAAAAACATAAAACATAAAAAATAACAAAGTAACACTGAATTTATTTTATTTGTCTTCTATTTGAGTTTCTGAGAAGGATCAGGCAGCTATGGGATAAATAAAATACTGCCTTCACGTGCTATAGAAAATGTTGTACTTCCCACTTCTGAAGTCATAATTATGAGCTCATTGCATTCAAGTTTTGACTTGAGAGGGCGTTCACGTCCAGTTTTTTAACTAGGAAACTAGTATTTACAATAATTCCGATAGCACATTAATTAAGATGCGCTGGCAGCCTTGCTCTGGCTGGTATGTACTTTTTACATTGATTTCACAGGGACCAGAATGTTTTTTTTGTTTTGTTTTTTTGTCTAAGCTTTGCATGGAGAGTTTTCAAGTTAAGAAGCTGTAAATCAATCATTATTTTCTTTATCTTCTAATATTCCGCTACTGAATTGCAGTTTTACTTGCATAATAAATGCATCAATAAATGTCACAAATATAATTTACTTCAAATTTTTTTGTTTTTCAGTGGAGCAAAGTGGAAGGACACATGGGAGCCTTATGAACTTTTTCATGCAGACTGATTTGAATAAATAGAAAGTTTTTTTTCCTTCAAAATCTCACTGCAGTTTTCAAACACTTCTCGTCATTTCAAAACATTGTTGTATATCTGCCTGCTATGTGCGCTCATATTTGTCTTGACCCCCTCCTCTTGTTAACCCTTGTGCATTCAAAAAAAAAGTTACGCATAGACGCAAAATGGAAAAAAATGTCCATGCCCAAAAACTGTCATAGAAATATGATTTATTAATTTTTTTTCCACTTTCACTGATGTCATTTTTTAACCAGCATCTGTTTTATCCATAGATACCAAACATTCATTCATTTTAAGAACTTTAACCCTTTAAATGCTGGTTTGTTTACATAATGCATAATGTGTTTTTTTATTAAAAATTAAAAATAGTTTATTTTCATAAACTAAAAGCTAAGCAGATTTTTTTTCTTTGCTTATTAGATTCTTGGGTGGGTCAATGAAGAACAACAACATTCATTTTGAGGCATTTATATTTTTTATGTAGTGTCAGATTTAAAAAAAAAAAAAATAACACTTAGGTCCATAATGGACAAAAATGTCCAGTTCCAAAAACTGTCATAGAAATATGATTTATTAACATTTTTTTCCACTTTCACTGATGTCATTTTTTTAACCAGCATCTGTTTTATCCATAGATCCCAAACATTCATTCAGTTTAAGAACTTTAACCCTTTAAAAGCTGGTTTGTTTACATAATGCCATAGGTGTTTTTTTATGAAAAAAATAAAAATAGTAGTTTATTTTCATAAACTAAATGCAAAGCAGAATTTTTTTTCTTTGCTCATTAGATTCTTGGGTGGGTCAATGAAGAACAACAACGTTCATTTTGAGCCATTTTTATTTTTTATGTAGTGTCAGATTTTTTTTTTTTTTTAAACTAACACTTAGGTCCATAATGGACAAAAATGTCCATGCCAAAAAACTGTCATAGAAATATTATATATTAATATTTTTTTCCACTTTTACTGACTCTTTTTTTTTATCAGCACCTCTTCTATTCATAATTACCAAACATTCATTAATTTTCAGAATTGTAAAGCTTTACAAATTGGTTTCTTTACATAACGCCACTGTTGTGTTCTATAAAAATAATTATTACAATAATTTTCCTATACTAAATGCTAAACAAATTTTTTTTTGTCTTTGATTATTAGATTCTTGGGTATGTCAGTGAAGAACAACAACATTAATTTTGAGGCATTTTAATATATATTAAAAAATATATTCATATTTCTTTCCACTTTCACTGACTGTTTTTTTATCAGCATCTCTTCTATTCATAATTACCAAACATTCATTCATTTTCAAAATTGTAATGCTTTAAAATCATTAAAATTATTATTTCTTTACATAATGCCGCTGTTCTTTTCAATAAAAATATAATAAATAAGATAATAAATATAATAATAGAATAGTATCCATCTTTGCTCCAGAAATAAAACAAATACAAGATCACTTTGAACAAAATCAAGATTTATCAAGAAACCGCTGTGTGTGTCTTTGTGAAAGCAAAGAGGGAGGACAGTAGTGCTCTTTGCCTTGTATCCAGCAGCTGTGGGGGAAGCTCTGGCTTGTTCTTCCGAATTGTACCAACTAGGGCCATCTTCCTCTTTAGAAGTTCTTCAGCTAGTGCATAAGAAGTGAAAAAGTTGTCGCAGGTTACAGTGTTTCCCTGGATCCCCTCCGTCATGTCCAGGACAACTCTTTTTCCCTGGTTCACCTCCGCAGGACTTCCAGGAGACTTCCCTGTGTATATTTGCATTTTCCATGCATAGGATGTTTTGACGTCACAAGTGACCCAAACCTTTATGCCATACTTGGCTGGCTTGCTAGGGATGTACTGGCGAAATCCACATCGGCCTCTGAAAGGGACCAGCTGCTCATCCACACAGACATCTTGGCCTGGGTTGAACAGCATAGGAAGGTGATCTGTCCACTTCTCCCAGATAGTCCGAAATGCAGCCAGCTTGTCGACCCTGTGACGTGGAGGTCGTGTCAACTTGTCATCAAACCTCAGGGTGGAGCTCAGGAGCATGAATTTACGGTGGGACATGGTGGCTCGGAAAATGTCCCTACCACTTTCCACATCCCACATGCTCAGTGTTGATTCATTTCTGGATCTGTATACTCCAGCCAGAATTAGCAAGCCGATGTATGCCTGGATGTCAGTGGAATCGAAGTCAGTCCAGTTTTTCACAGAACGCCTCCCTTGTAAATTGGTATTTTCCAGAAGCAGCTGAATGATGTCTTCGGTGATGAAGAGGTCAAAGCAGGACTGGACAGTTGTGATGCGAGCAATGGCATAGCATGTGGGACCCGGGGTCATACCCTTGGCAGGACAGTAGCGCAGCGTCTCAGCATGAGTGGAAGACCAAACAATCTGGCCATTTTTTGAATTCCACTGAGAATGTGCTGTATCCTCCATGTGCTCTCTTTCAGTGCTTTCATCAGAAGAACAAGAGCTATCAGAGGGGTCAGACTCCAGCTCAAACTCAACGTCATCCTCTGAACTCAACTCTTCATCCTCTGAGCTCAACTCTTCATCCTCAGCTTCAGTGGGCAACACTAGCTTCAGAGCTTCCTCTGCTGAGTACCTTCTCATCATCTTGCAAACGATGAAATGATCAACCCCCCAAGCACCACATATTTATAGGTTTGTAAGTGAGAAAACCTGTGTAAACTCAAACTTTGTATAAAACCTACCAGACTAAACAATCAGCATTGTGTTGTGGTGAAAACTAAAACAATGTGTTTAGGGGCTTCTGAACTTCTACTTCAAATTCAAGCGCACCTTTTATCTCCGTACAAAAACAATAACAATTGAAAAAGTGCAATCAAGGGTTAAGATGCGTGTTTGGGTGAAAAAGAAAAACCTCACAGCTCATTAACCTTCTTTGACCTTTTTCATAGTTTTCACATGGCCCTATGACCCTGCCGTGGGTGTGACACATACATGGAGTGGGATTTTTGATTGCCAGTACAATATAATTTATTTCAAACTAATTACACACATTAAATTTTCAGTAAACACATGCAAACTACCCTCTGACATCCTTACCAATATACCCACACAATTATAGCTGCATTATTTTTCCAATTGACTCTATAATAGACTATAATATGCATAAGTAGAAAATACAAATAAAGCAAGTATTTCTTTTATATGCCAAAATTGAAAATATGGCACAATCTAGTAAAAAATTATAAAAAATTTAAAATTTGAAGCCTTGTCAATAGAATAAATGCCTATTTGCAAATATTGTATCATTTTATAGTCAAATGGCCCTGGGTTAAAAAAATTCCAGTTTTAATGGATTTCAATGTGGACATTTTTGTCCACAAGGTGCTGAGTGTGAGTATTTTTTGTATGGAGGGTAAAATTGATTTTTTTGAAGGAAATGAGGATAAAATATTAAAATTCCAATAAAAATAAACACCTGAGCTAAAATTGATGTAGATGAACAAAACTGAAATGGACAAAAATGTCCATAAGGTTGCACAAGGGTTAAACATTTACTCTCCGAATTTAGCCCATTTGCAAAGCATGATGGGAAGTGAAAGTCTTGTTTGATTGGGTTACTTGATTGAAACATGTCATTTCAAAATTAAAACAAGTTATGTCAAAAAAAAGTAACGGTTTTAAGTCAATATAACTTGAAGCAATTACATTTGAACCAGAAACCTGATATAATTGTGTTAAATCAAGATGAATATGAAATAAAGTGAACAGCATAAAATAATTTGAGAGTTGGCTGTTTCCTTTTAAGGTCCAGAAATTAGTTTTTTGCCAGGTGGCTTCTTTAAATATACGACATCATTATGGTGTCTTGCCGCCAGCCAACCGCTGCATTACTGGTCGTGGTTTCGAGTATTGATGCATCTGCCCAGTGAACATAAGAACGCACAGTAATCTCAGATAACTTAATCCAGATATTTTGATCCAATCTGCAAATTCATTTGAAGAACCAAATTAGCCAGAGATCAGTTATCACGATTAGAAGATCTGTCAAATCATCTCAGATGCATTAAGCGGGGTATGAAGAACGGACCCCAGTGCCGAAACACTCTAGCCCGAGGTGCCCTAATGACTACCGCCCTGTAGCACTCACACCCATCATTATGAAGTGCTTTGAGCGGCTGGTCCTGGAACACCTAAAAGACTCTATACCATCCACATTGGACTCACACCAGTTTGCCTACCGCAGCAATAGGAGCACAGAGGATGCCGTTTCCATGGCACTGCACTCTGTCTGGACCATAAGAACACGTATGCACGCATGCTGTTTGTTGACTTCAGCTCAGCATTCAACACTGTCATCCCATCCAAGTTAATAGCCAAACTTGTAGACCTGGGCATCAACACTTCAATGTGTAACTGGATTTTGGACTTCCTAACTGACAGACCACAGAATGTTCGATCAGGATCCACCTGCTCCACGTCCATCACACTCAACACTGGTGTACCACAGGGCTGTGTGCTAATTCCGTTTCTCTACTCCCTCTTCACCGCCGACTGCAAGCCTGTGTATGGATCTAATTCCATCGTCAAGTTTGCGGACGACACTACGGTGATTGGTCTCATCAGCAACAACGATGAGACTGCCTACAGGGAGGAGATCCAGCATCTGGCCACATGGTGCACTGATAATAACCTGCTCCTCAACACCACCAAAACAAAGGAGCTCATCGTGGACTTCAGGAAGGAGTCAAGAGGCACACACGACCCCATCCACATCAATGGAATGGCTGTTGAGCGTGTCTCCAGTTTCAAGTTCCTGGGGATCCACATCTCGGCGGACATGTCGTGGAAGACCAACACCTCCAGCCTGGTCAAGAAGGCTCACCAGCGCCTCTTCTTCCTGAGGACACTGAGGAAGAATCAGCTCTCCTCGGCTATCCTGGTGAACTTCTACCGCTGCGCAATAGAAAGCATCCTGACCAGCTGTGTGGCAGTGTGGTATGGGAGCTGCTCTGTTGCGGAGCGCAAGGCACTGCAGCGGGTGGTGAAAACTGCCCAGCGCATCACAGGGACTCCACTGCCTGCCATCGAACACATCCAGAGGAAACGCTGTCTGCATCGAGCTCGCAGCATCCTCAAGGACTCCTCTCACCCAGCACACAGATTGTTTTCTCTCCTGCCCTCCGGCAGGCGTTTCAGGATCCTCCGGACCAGGACCAGCAGACTTAAGAACAGTTTTTTCCCCAGAGCTGTCTCTTTATTGAACTCAACCCCCCGTTGATTCACTTCCCTCATAAACTGCTAACTCTCCTACCTCACATCTGCCTTCACTTTGTTATTTGCACTACTGACTGTTTATCACAGTAACAACTGTTTACTTATGCATTTTGCACCACCATATCTTAACTGGATTATGCTCTTTTGCACTACCGACTGTTTATTACAGTAACAACTGTTTACATTTGCATTTTGCACCGTAACTGTAATATGCAACCACTTTCCACTGCACTTTTACACGTTTTTCCAGATAGCTCTGTCCATAAATTATTGCACTACCTTAATCCACTGCTATATTCCTCATCTTGCCTAACATATTATTGTATACCTCTATCTGTAAAATTCTGTTTAAAGTAAGACATCTGTATATTATATTCATAGTACATATTCACCTGTAAATTCTGTTTATAGTAATAACCATCTGTATATTTATTCACTGTACATATTCACCTGTAAATTCAGTTCTGTTTATAGCAATAACCATCTCTCTATTTATACATATTTATATATATTCAGTACATTTCCATGTCCTGCACTTACGTAACCACTGTATATATCCTGCACTTGCTGCTATTGCACTTCTGGTTAGACCTAAACTGCATTTCGTTGCCTTGTACTCGTACTTGTGTAATGACAATAAAGTTGAATCTAATCTAATCTAATCTAATCTAAATTGTAAACGTTTGATTTTATTCTGACTGACTCTGAGACTTGTTTTTTCCCAAATAAGATTAACGGATTCGTATATTGCCACAAGGTTGCGTCAGAGATTAGCGACGGCTAAAAACTGATATCAGGAAGTGTGCGGGCGACTTGGATGAGAGGATGTGTTTGTCCATCTAGGTTTAACCTAGCTTGGGCACTTCCGATGACTTCTGTTCTAATTTAATGTTACAATTTAATTAAGTTCCTGAAGGGCATCCAAGGGGACTATAGAATATATCTTTGATCGTTGCGCGTGTACGGCAAAGTCCTAGATATTTAGCCAACTGCCCCAGCTTCTGATCTTCGGAACTGACCACTTGTGTGGGAGACCTTGGTAAGGAACTCGGAGCGATATAGTCTTCCTGATCTAAGTGGGTGAAATATAAACAGAGTTCAAGAGAATAATCAAATATTCGTTTACATTTTAATGATGCACAGATATCATTAAAACCTTTTCATTTTTGGAGTCAGATGAAACAAGCTATTGCATGTGAGAAAATATATTGCCTTTAATCTTGTTGTGTTGCATGAAAGGAAAGACAGTAGCGCGCAGACACCTTCTCCCTGCCATTGGACGCCAAGAGTTGGGCCAGTGGGCCGGTTTACACACTGCACGCGGTTTCTGTCCATCAATCCGTTCCAGGTGCAGTGCGTCTGCAGCAGTGTGGCGATCGTTTCTGTACCGAGTCTATTTTTTGCTGTGCTGCACTGCTGAATTAAAGGGACAGCACATTGTACGCATTAAAATAAACATGTAATGACACGTAAATCTAGTAATTTCACCACAGATGCATATCATTTTAAAGTCTACCGTATTTTCCGCACTATAAGGCGCACCGGATTATAAGGCGCACCTTCAATGAATGGCCTATTTTAGAACGGTTTTCATATATAGGGCGCACCGGATTATAAAGCACATAGAATAAAAGATACTGCAGTCAAACGTTTGACTGGGATTGCGTTATGCATCCATTAGATGGAGCTGTGCTAAAGGGAATGTCAACAAAACAGTCAGTCTCACTTTGTTCCCTCAGAAACTCTGTTTAATCTTTTTTACTTGGCGCAGGTCATCTTCCTGCTTCCCCCACTTCCTTACCATTGATTCATTCATGTTGAATTCTCTCGCTGGTGCTCTATTCCCATATTCTACTGCGTGACCGACAGCCTTGAGCTTGAACTCTGCGTCGTAAGTGTGTCTCTTGAAAAGGTGCCATTTTGGGGTCTTTATACACACACAAGTGGTGTGGGACTGTGAGTAAGCACAGTACCGGTGTTTACTGACTACGGTAGTCGTAATGCTGCAAGAGGTGCAGCTTTGTAGTTTACCAGTCGTACTGAAACATTATTATTATTATTATTATTAAATTGTTTTTATTAGTTTTTCATACTGAAACATTTTGACAGAGCGCCTTGATCTATATATAATGCGCTCTGGATTATAAGGTGCACTGTCGTTTTTTGAGAAAATGAAAGGCTTTTAAGTGTGCCTTATAGTGCGGAAAATACGGTACTTTTTTTTCTCTCGGGTAAAGCAAGGAAATGACACCTTACCTGGCATTTAGGATAAACAAATGTGTCCTTTCCTGGAGGTGGAAAAACAAAGTTCTTTATGACCTGCAGGATTTCTTTTAAAAGGCTTTAAAAACGAAAGAAAAGACGAGAGTCGGCTTTTGTATAGCCTATTGTAAGTTTCTAATTTAAATTGTTTGTGATGAAGATTGACATTTTATTGTTTAATGTTATTTTTATTTAGTATTATGTTTTATTATTTTTCATAATTATTTGTATAATGTACAATGTAAAGTCAGACTGTGTTGAACATTGTGTCCCAAGGAGAGACTTGGATGAGCTATATTTGTTACAGGAATGTGCATACTTATAGAACATGTCTCCACTGATGCACACAGTAGCATGCATCTGTTCCTGATGTATTGTAAACTGATTCTTTATAAGGAAAGTGGATTGTGCAACTGATGTAAGCATGATGTATACGCTCTATTTTAAACATAGGACGCATGTTTCTCTTCCTTCTAAGGAAGTCTCTTCCTAGTGAGATCCTCTGTTAGTAGTATATATAATATCCAAATTGAGTGTTCGGGCTCAGACGAGGAGAGACGGGACGAGACGAGATGAGAGATGGACGGGGGACGAGGAGAGGATGAAGAAGGGAGAGGGGAGAGAAATGGAGGAATGGAGAAACATACAGCTGGCATGAGACAATAACTTTTTAATGTCTCAACTATGTCTGATATATAAAATAATAAATAAGAGATCTCTTGGCAAATTACTGGTATTCCGGTCCTGTGATTCAATCATAACGGGGACAAAAGCTGAATTTTCAGATCTACAGTGATATTAGGCTATAACCTATGTTTAAATGTTTTGCCACTTGTGCCAAATCTAAAGTACTAGGCTATATAAATATAAAGTAATGGATTGAATAAAATAATGTAACGATTATGGTCGCAGACATTGAATGAATCTTCCAAATGATTCATTAGATGAACATCCCTTTCACAAAGCCCTAATTCAGCTCCAGACCCCAGGAAATCGATCATTTTGTCACGAGGCTCCATTCTGCCTAGAGCTACCACTTCTATTTTACAATTACATGATTTCCTATGGACTTTTGACCAAAACTTCACAAAGAGGACAAAAGACTCGTTGTGATCGCAAGACAAAGAAACAAACAGATCTTTGTCTTTTCAATGACCGGTAACTGAACTCCCAGCGACACAGCTAAGACTCCAAGCAAACTCCCAGAAAATGTTACATATTGGAATGCATCAGATTATGATTTATTGGACTTTCACTCAAATAGCCTTTGACATAGTTTGTTAGCGTGTTTACAACTGATACACGTGACTATTATGCATGTATATCATTCCCAAATTCATGCAATTATGTAACTATTGAATGAGTGGATGAAAAGGCACAGTGTTTGATACCTTGGTGCTCGTGTCGATATAATAAAACAGATGAGCTGAATGAAATCTTTATAGAATGGATCATGTCCTTATAGTAAGAAATTAGGTCTAACTTTACTCTCTGCTTAAGAGCAGGAAATTAAATGACCCAATTTTATGGGAGGGGGGAGACCCAGTCACCCCTGAACCCTAATTGGCCAGAATCCATCCAGGGGATGGGCAAATTTTTGAGTTTAACCTCTCACACAGACGAAGAGTGTTTTTTGTGTTCGCACAGACGTTCACCGCAGGGTGGTTCGCGCGGTGTTCACGTGGGTGTTCACGCGGTGTTCACGTCGGTGTTCACGTTCTGTTCATTGTTCAGTCAAGAGCTGTTCGCAGCGCGGTTCCAGAATCCGCCAAAGCGACGATCGGACGATCGTGGCAGACCATCAAAGAAAATGGGTTAACAGATTTCATTCAGGCCATCTGCTCTTCTCTCACTTTCCTTTCTTTTACTTAAAGTTTATTTTCTTTCCGTTAAGTCTCGGGTTCTGTTAAGTTTCGCCGCAAAGTTTCTCAACGAGTCTCCAACAGCGCGTGTCAACTTCAATCTACGCCCACGAGACTTCCATCCCAGCCGCCAACACGCCACGTGATTGGCTTCCCAAGACGTCGATCAAAGACACGACCAGACCTTCAGCGAATCAAAGACCCGAGGGAACCCCTCTCCAGCCAGGAGGAAAAGGGAATCCCCCTTTGTCAAAGACGGCACACGTGAGACAAACGCAAATAATACCTCTAGATTTCAAGCTGAAATGGTGCAAAGTGTAAACGAAGAGAATTGCAAAGCTGACAAGCCATGTTCAGTAACAACTATTGGATTTGAAATAAAAAATAATGAATAAATGCTGTGTTTGTGGTATACAACAGCGGATCAGTTGCGCAACGCAAACGCAGCATATGTGAAAGCACAACAGTGTGTGATGCACCGCATACACACCGCAAAACTGTGTGTGTGTGTGTGTGTGTGTGTAAGACTCCCTTATTTATCTGGTTAAGATCATCAGTTTGTTAGGAGACTGATGACATTGATGGAGGAATTTGCAGTTTTAAATTCTAAAAAACTACAATTCCTGTTCATCAGGAGAGAACCAGACCTGTTATAAAAGCTAAATATCCTCGAATTAAATTAATTGAAAAGAATACTATTCAAGTAGTAATAGAAGATGTTCGCTGCCATAATGATTCAGGCATGTGATTGGCTAAGGACAAAAAAGCAGGAAAATATACAGAGAACACCGATCAAACTGGTGGCGGATCAATATGGACAGTAAAGCAGGACCAATAACAACTTATTTGAACAAAAAAATAAATTTTATTTTATAGCTAGATGTGCAATGTGCAACTTTTTTTGTACAGTATGAAAAATAACAAATTATTTGGTGGATGCATTTTTACCCAACTTTAACAGCTAAATGTGCAACATGCACATGGCAACATGCACATTTTCATGTCAAAAGAAGGCCTCAATTTTTGTACGACTCTTTAGCCTTTGTGGCAAGCTTTTTTAGAGCCTCTACACGTTTCTTTTGGAATTTGCGCCTGGCACTCACAGCTGCTGCCACGATGGCATCTTTTGCCATTTTCTTGCCGGCCGTTGGCTTCTCAGAGTGATAAGGCCTTTTGTTCAGTTCTTCTTTATCTCTGAGCAGAGCTCTGTACCTTTGGCTCGATCGTTTTATATTTCTGCACAGCTGTACATTAACAGGACTCTCCTTTGTCTTCCGGGAGTAGTGCTGAATGGCCGACACCTGCATGGCCTTCAGGTTGTATTTGACCACTTGATAGGACTCATATGTCTCAACACTTAGGTTTGCAGCTTTGGCTTGCAGGATGTTGGACATTACACTGAATGCTGATTCCACCTGTGGACCATGAAATGGGCATAGTGCAGACAGTGCAAGCTTGCAGAGCGCTGGGTACCTCTGAGTCTTTCTCAAAAGCGCGCTGTTTGCTAGCAAATACAAGTAACGTTAGCTGCTAAGTTAATGTTAAATGCAGCTTAAACATCCTGCCATAGTGGAAAATCAATCAAAATCGATCATCTAATCAATCGACAACAAAGTCAAATTAGTAACTTATAGGTTATATATAGACACAAGCAATAATACATACCCAGATCATCCGATCCGGCGATGTTCTTGTCACGATACAGTCCTTGTTGCGCACCCCGCGATTGTGGTTCCGTCCCGGGTTACCATGGGTGTGAGATGACGGCCCCCTCCCCCTCCCCCTCCCCCTCCCCTCCCCCTTTTTTTTTACAGATCTGCATGATTCACGTAGGTGACATTTTCAGGTCTGAAAATCCGGATTAATCCGGAAAAATCACATCCCTGCTTAAAAGAGACGCGTGAGAGGACCGCCCAATGGTCATTTTATGGACACCTCACTGCGTACTTTTGCTGTATTTATGGGCAACAAGGCCGAAGATGGGTTGTATGTCATCAACGTAAGTGGTTTTATTTTATTATTTTTATTTTATTTTATTATTTTATTTATTATTCGCGAATCTCTGGACTACCTAGAGTAAGTACTTATTGAAAATGAGTACCTACTCAATGAGTATGCGGTTTTCGAACGCAGCCATGGTGTCACGTGGATGGTAATATGCATGCAAATGATATGCAGATGAGGTTATGCATAGTAAAACTAGGCGTTGTAAGCTCCATATATGGTGATGTCGGGGAGGAGACGGGGTGGAGATGCACGTACACACAATCTTCTGCTGGCTGTGATTTATAAAAGGATCGTTGCGCAGGTTCTGACGCACACATGGTTTTATGAATCTGAATTTTTTTGTGCCTACGCAAAATCTAGCTTCTGTGCGTACGTATACTTTTAGGATGAAATCTATGCAAAGTTTTATAAATGAGACCCCAGGAATGTAAGGACTTGCATTTAAAGGCCATTGAAGAGGAGGTAGATTGTGTGTCCCCCATTTTTCGGGGGGAATATGGCCTCTCACAGACATGCATATACTTCTCTGTGTTTACAAACCTTCAAGACAACTGGTGTCAGCTTGGGTGAACGATTGTCACATTAGACACAATTTCAGGATCTGGAAAAGAAATATCAAGACAGGGATGAAGACATACAGCTATCTAACGAGACAGAATACTGCAAGAGAATTCCTGAAAATCTTTAATAGAGATGGCAATACCTGAAAGCTTTGTGCCTGAAGAGACACAATGCCCTTACTGCCCTGGACCATGCTACCCTAACCTCAGTGAAGCAATACTGAATACAAAGCATGCTACCATTTATGGTGTATTTTCGGTGCACAGAGGTGCTTGTCATATTTTTCTGATTTGTTGTCTAAATGTATATATACAGTATATATATATATATATATATATATATATATATATATATATATATATATATATATATATATATATATTATTGCTGTCAGTTAAACGCGTTATTAACGAAGTTGACGCAAACCTATTTTAACGGCGTAAATTTTTTTATCGCGAGATTAACGTTCTTTTTGGTCTAACAAACTTTGTAGTTTTTTCACATGCTGTTGCAACAACTAGTAACGTTAGAAAAACTACAACACCACTCCGGATGTAGCTAGACCGGAAACAAAACATCAGGCACGCTGCGGCTGCCCACACTTGTTTGGGCCATTAAAAGAGTAGACATGGATGGCAAGCGTGAGAAACGAGAAACGTATTAAGCCATGGTTTAACTCAGGGGTCTTCAACTAAAAGTGCTTGTCTTGAGCGCTGCTTTCTGCTCTGATGGTGCGTTCACACCGGACGCGAATGAAGCGTTTTGCGCGAGTGATTTAAGTCAATGCAAAGACGCAAATAGACATTCTGCGGCGCAAATTAAGCGGCATGCATGTCGCGTCATTCACGTCCGGTGTGAACGCACCTGCATGCTTGACCGCGCGTCTGGGTCTGAACGTAGTAACAGTGAGCATTGCAACGTTAACTGTTTCATTACGTCAAAAGGCTTCGCGGTCCGGATTCGGACCTGAGTCCGCTAGTTGGCGACCCCTGGTTTAACTGCACTATAGGCAGAGTCCTAGTTTACCTTGCATGTGCACTTTGTAATTTTATTTTGTATCACCCTGTTTTGATCCCTTAGAAAGGGCTGTTGACACACACACACACACACACACACACACACACACACACACACACACACACACACACACACACACACACATTTATTCTCTCTCACTCTCACTCACTCACATTTATTCTCTCTCACACCACACACACACATTCATACATTCACTCACACTCACACACACACACACATTTCACATTCACTCACACACACACACACACACACACTCAGATTTATTCTCTCTCTCACTCTCACACACACGTGCGCTCACTCACTCTTACACTCAAGACAGAAACACACACTCTTCTCTCTCACTCACTCACTCACTCACACTCAATCTTACACTCGCTCACTCACTCTCACACACTCACTTACTCAATCTTACACTCGCTCACTCACTCTCACACTCAATCACATAAACACATTCTATAACACAAATTTTGACTTTCAACCTAATTCTAAATGATTTATTCACAGGTTGAACAGGCAAGCACCTGCGCTGCTGTAGCTCAGTTTTCAGGTAATATGTTTGCGGAAGGTAATGATCGCGCACCGAGGGTTTTGTCTGTTCAGGCGTCGCATTGTCAGAAAGATGTAAGGTATGACGTATTCTCCAGAAACCATCAGTGCACCTGCATAGCATTGACTTTCTTGGCCAACCATAGTGACGGGATTCAGTTTAACATGCCTGAGCTTGATAGAGTTTTAGAGGACGGGGATGCGTTGTACGTCGATGTTATAATGCATCTTATTGCTGAAGGAAGATTTAATCAGGACAATCTCACTATGGAGGAAGTACCACTGAGGGTGTCATCGTTTAACCGAACACATCAGGTGCAGAAGTCTGACGTGATGATGGGATACCTAAGAGCCAGAGGGACCCCTGACATGGAAGGGTGGTGGATTCCTCTCACTGAAAGACTCCAGTGCCTCTCAACAGATGTCAGCCATGCACTGCTCACCATTGCTCCGGAATGTATTGCTGTGTTCAGAGACAGATGTGGAAGGTATGGATTCTTTGATTCGCACTCAAGAACTGCTGTCATGTTAACTTTTACCCATCTGAGTGACATGATTGACAGAATTCACAAGCTCTTCCGGGGTCGAGCTGATGAGGCCAGCTATGAGTTCATGCCTGTATCATTTGAAACAGAGCAACAGTCTGACCAACTACCTTCACCATTAGTTTGTGAACAGGCATCACAAGTGATTTCAGCTCTACCAGAACCAGAAACAGATGTTGGAGCCAAAGTAAATCTTGTTGGCTCAGGAGGAAAAAAAACAGGGTGTGATGGATAAAAGAAATAAGCACAGACGAAGAAAAGAAATGCGTAAAACGTTTAAAGTGTCAAAACAAGGTGGAGAACCTAAAGACACATCCGCGTCTTATGCCATCAGAAAACATAAAAAAAGGGATTATGAGAGAAAGCGGTATGCGAGCTGCTTGCAATTGCGGACACACAAAAAATAAGTATTTAAGAATAAGTATGATTAAGATCTTCACTTCAGGAACAAAAAGATAGACTATATGGCTAGACGTTACAAAATAGATGAAGTTGTTCAGACAAAGAAAGAATACATGATGCGGATGTACAACACAGATGTCCTTTTACAGTCAAAGAAGAAAGAATACATGGTTAGGAGGTACAGCACCGATGTTCTCTTCAAGAAGAAAATTAAGATTACAGGGTTAGGCGGTATAAGACAGATACTCTTTTCCAAAGTAAAATGAAAGAGTACATGGCGAGGAGATATGCAGGTGACCTAGAGTTCCGAGCACATCATCACATCCTGCGATGTACCCTGCGCAAGACGCAGAAATGTGTTGATGATGCTTCATATCGCATTCTTCATCGGTTGCAATGCGCACTCCGGATTAAAAGGAAATACAAACCATACATCCGCTTCAGCAAGGAAACACCACCCCAGCCTTTGGTTGGCGAAGCGATGGAAAGTGCCATTAATGCATTCCGATGTAAGATTCAGCATGGCCCTATGTCTGCACCGTCTGTCACAGAGCCCTGTTTCCTGATCAAGTCAAGGTCTGTAACTGAACGAGTTATGGCAAAAACATTTAAGTTGCCACATCTTGCTTAACCGGGAAGTATGTTCATGCCTGTGATCGTGCCTGCTCAAGTCCTTGTATAGTTCCAGAAGAGAGGAGTGGATTTGCCACACGTGTGACAGCCATCTTAAAAGAGGCCACATGTCTTCAATTGCAGCAGCTAACCGACTTGAATTGCCACCCATTCCTGCGGAACTGCTTGAATTGAATGTCCTTGAACGCCAACTCGTCGCCAAAATTTTACCATTCGCCAAAATCGTTGCGTTGCCGAACGGAAGACAGCGAGCCTTTAATGAAGTGTTGTGTGTGTGCCCTCTGAGGTGGAGAAGACTGTCAACTCTCTCCCAAGACCTAGTAGTGAGTCCCATCTACTGCAGGTCAAGTTAAAGAGACACATTAAGGTTACCAGCACTTTCTTACCATTAACATGCGTAACCTGCTTGCAGCTTTAGCGAAGCTGAAAGCAATTAATCCGGAATACAGGGACATCTCCATAACAGAAACGGCGATACTCGACCTAGATGAGGAAAACGACGACGGAGAGGAGCAACAAGAAGTCGATGTTGCTCAGCAGGATGAGCAACAGGTTAGCGTCGAGGAAAAGGACGAACTCCGACCGGGTCTCACGTTAGACACGTGTATGCAGCCGCCTGACATTGCACAAGAGATCCTGTCGTACGGTGAGGGAATATTTAGCATCGCTCCTGCACAAGGACAAAAGCCTGTTGGGTTTTTCAAGATCCCAAAGCTGGAAGCCATGGCATTCCCTGTTCAATTCCCAACTGGACAGAACACAATCGATGAGGCGAGACAAGTATCGATATCTCCCAGTATGTATTTCAGCGCAAGATTGTTCTGCGTGGATACTCGTCAAAGTTTCGCCAAAGATCAGACTTACCTTATTTTCGCACAGTTTATGACCGAAACGCAACTGGCTAGAAACAGCATGTCCATCCAGTTGCGAAAAGGTAAACCGGTTACGAGAGAAAGCAGAAGGATTTCCAACAAGCTGCTTCAAGATAACCGCGAGATCGAGAGATTGGTTCACAACAGAGACGCCACACGGTTCATGCAACCGTTCAGAGGTTCTCCAGCTTACTGGGAAAAATTTTTGAGAGATCTGCAGGCTATGATTAGACAGTTAGGGACCCCTACGTTTTTTTTGCACTTTCAGCGCGGCCGAAATGTGATGGCCTGAAGTGATAACGGCGATCAAGGCCCAGCAAGGTGAGCAGATTGACTTTTCTGAGCTTGACTGGACGACGAAATGTGAAATTCTCAGAAGCAACCCCGTCACTGTCATGCACATGTTTGAAAAACGTGTGGACGCGCTAATGACACATCTGCTCTTGTCGCCTGCCCAACCCATTGGTAAAGTCGAGGATTACTTTTACAGGGTTGAGTTTCAAGCTAGAGGTATCCCACACATTAATCTTCTCGTTTGGGTAAAGGATGCACCAGAGTTTGAAAACGATTCTGATAAAGTAGTATAACCTGCCGGTTGCCCGATTCCGACGCTGATCCTGGGCTTCATCGAATTGTCACCGAAGTTCAGCTTCATTGTAGGAACCACTCCAAGTCGTGTAAAAAAGGTAATTTATTGTGTCGATTTGGGTTCCCTAAGCTACCGGTGACTAACACCACGATAACTCGTGATTTTGCTTAAGCGCGATCCAAAGGAGTCTTGGGTGAACGGATACAATCCCAATTTGTTGAGGGCGTGGAACGCCAACATGGACATTCAGTATGTTCTTGATGCTTTTAGCTGCATCATGTACGTACATGCTGTCGTACATTTCCAAGCCGGAGCACGAAATGGGCGACTTGTTAAAAAACGTAATCAAGGGTGTGCGCGAAAGTAACGTTAACGAGGAGGACGAGATGAAGCACATAATGCAGGCGTACTCCAAACATAGGCAAGTAAGCGCTCAGGAGTCTGTAGCACGAACATGCAGCTTACCATTGAAGAAGTGTTCACGAAGCGTTGTGTTTATACCGACGGACGATGACGCGCTTAAGATGAGTCTCCCCCTTAGCGCCCTACTAAATAAAGATCCCAATTCAGAGGATGTCTGGATGTCAGGGATCATCGATAAGTACAGAGCAAGGCCTCAAACCCGAGAGTTTGAAATGATGTGTCTGGCAGATTTTGCTTCAGAATGTCACATCGTGTACGGTCAGCAAACCAAAGGCAAGAACGTTCACCGGCTGCTCAACGGTATGGGTTTTTTCCAGAAAAGAACCATCGGTAAGGCTGCGGTTATTAGGTATGCACACTTTTCAAAAGAAAAACAAGCGGAAAAATTTTACAGTAGGCTACTTAAACTTTATTTGCCCCATCGTTCCAACGAACAGCTAAAACCTCATAAATTTCCAACTTATGAGCAGTTTTACAGTAGTGCATCTGTGGAGCTTTCTACGCACCCGGGTCTCCTGATACCTGTTCGTGCCATAGTGCAAGCACACCAAGACAAGTTTGAGAAGCACAGCGACGAAGTGGAGAAGGCATTCGATCAGCTGCAACAGCAAGGACCGCATAAAGGAGTGCGCATAATGGTGACCAGGAACCTGGACGTTGAAAATGGAATCATCAATGGATGTTTTGGGAAGATTTCCAATATTGTCCGCAAGACAAAAGATGGAATCAACTCCGTTCAGATGCTTGGACTTCAGCTGGACAATGCCAACGCAGACAAGAATCAATTGATCAATTGAATTGAATTGAATTGAAAATCTTTATTCATCCCAGTAGGTAGGTAAACAACTTTACCTAACGCAAACTCAATACACAACTAACAGAGAGATAAATAATTCTGATTTAAGAGACTATTCAAACCTGATTAAGAACCACTGAGATATGATAGTTTCACAAGCATTTGTGTTTTTTGAGTCATTAATTTATTAGCCTAATTTGGTGGCAAAAATGTATACCATAATAAGTAGTGCGGCCACATAATGGGGTATTTGCTGTGAATTATTTTAATTATTCATATAGGACAGCTGTTTAGTATCTATTTTCCCATGTGTTATATTGTCGTGAAATGTGATCGTGTTCCCGTTTACTCTCTCAAGACTTCTTTCGGGGAGTTGATTGACACTTCAGATAAAAGAAGCCGGTTTGCCGGCGTTCGAGAGAGAACGCTCTTATTGCGCTTTGGATTACGCGATCGATCGCTCTACACTGCTTGGCTATCATCGTTTGACTCTTTGAGGAAATAATATTTGTTGGATTATTTCACCTTTGGGATTCTGAACAGGACAGCGCTGTATTTCATCGTGCTCCCAGACTAAAACGTTTTACCGGTGAGGCCGTTTCAACCTGCTTTATATACACATATTTCTCATGTCTGTGAGGCAAGAACCTGCTGAGTTTCGGTTTATTTATGAAACATGTTCAAGAGCAATTAAAATGATCGCTCACACGCATCAGTATATCCTAGATGAAATTTTAAAACAACATTATAATATTTAAACATAAATATGAAACAATATAATTGTTTAATGACTATACAACAAGTATAGATCTCGGTCCGCGTTGCTCATTACAGGCTCGTTCTCGCCCACGTATAAAAAAAAATGATCGGGTTTAAATCGGGCTCTGCCTCATATTACAGTTAATGTGTCACCCGGGCCCAGACACAACATGCTCTAGACAGGATTTTTGACCTCTAGACAGAAGCTACAATAGTTTACTTTAAATTAAATGTAAATTAAATTATACAGTTTATTGTGTAAGAAAATATCATTAATGGAAATTATGACTTTTCAGATGAGGGAGATAAAGTACGCTTCTTTATAACAGACTAAAACATATTACCAGATAAACACCCCGACATAAACATTGTCATAATTCGTAAAAATAAGAAATCGCTTGGCATAAATGTGTGATATTCATTGAACTGCTCTGAAGCGGCTCATTATAAATACTGGAGGTAAATTAGTCTACTGCTCCCTCACTCTTCGAGATGGCTAGTAACAGTGTACCTCACGTTTAGGTAGTGGGCAGCTCCATTATCCGTAGGCTACACGTGCACATCTGTGGGCAGCAGGGCCTGGACAGGAAACTTGGTCTTCAGGCCAAGGTCACACTTGGGAAGGGAGAGGAGGCAGACGCTGGGAACAGCTGCTGGCAGTCCTGCGCTCTCTCTTGTCCAAGGCTCCACCTCCACAGATTCTCCTCGTTCATCTGGGGGGAAACAGTTTGTGCAGGGAGGGCCTTACCCGCCTGGATTTCCTTCGGGAAATGAAGGCGGACCTGGAAGAAGTGCACAGACTGTTGCCCGACACCAGGATCCTGGAGAGGTCAGACTGGCAGGACGGCTTACGGCATCGAGAGGAGCCGAAGGTGGCTGAACGGAGCGATGTCTGCCTTCTTGGCAAGGAGACAGATGCGCTGCATTCACCACCGAAACATCGGGTTCTCTCACCTGTGCAGGGACGGACTCACCTTAGCCAAGAGGGAAACGAGCTTCTGCGGAGCAACATCCGCGAAGCTCTACAGGAGGAACTCAGAGGATGAAGCCGTCACCAAGCCAGCAACAACGGCTCTTTTAAGAGCCACCCACTCACTCAAATAAAGAGCATTTTTCCAGGTGTGTGGAATTATTTGTTCATCAAGTGTCCTCACGGTAATGTTCTAAATATAATTGAAACGGTTGCCGTATGTGGCTAAAAATAACCTTTTATAAGCATCACGCTAACAACATGAATTAAAGCAATAAGCCCCCAAAATGTTCATAATAAACCAAAAGATGAAACCATAAGCTACTAAACATATGATTACTTTTATAAATATGTTTTAGTAGTTCATTAGTTTGGTGAATGCTGGGCAGTAGCCTACAGGTTTGCGCGATTGTTTTTTTCTCTCCCGCTCCTGTTCCCGCTTAAAATTCACTCTGTCTGTGTTTACCGGCTTTCCGCTTAAAATGATTTTCTTCCCCGTCCGACCAGACCAATGCCTCTAAATTTAGACCTCTTTTCCTGATTTAATTATATTATAGATTAATTGTATTTCTTTTTTCTTATATTCTCAACACCGTAAAATGTCACAGATAAAGATGGGCTAAATTCTTTCACTCTAAATTATAAGAAAAAAATAAAAATAATTAAATATCGTGAACAGGATGCAAAGAACATTATTTCTGAACGTAGAACGCCACCGCTGCAGAAAGTTGTGTTCATTTCAACTTCAAGCGCGGATATGCTGTCAAAGGGTGTCGAGAGCGGCTGGCCTAATTGTCAGACCGCCCGCTCCCGGCCAAAGTACACCAGAGTTACCGACCGCTATCATCTTTGATTTGGAAATTTACTCCTGTGCCGCAAGGAATCTGATCGGGTTGCAGACATTGCATGCGTCTAAATCTGTCTCCCTGGTTCAGTAGTCAGGGCACTGATCAGTATATAAGTCAATGGGCTGACTCCCTGATTAAGACGCACCCCTATATTGATAATTGTCATAAGTAGTGTCAATAGTGGCGCAATTATTAAAGCGTATTTCGTTTTTTACGCGACTGACGTGGGATCGAATCCGCCTTTTGAAGAGTTCGCCTTCTTCCCTTTTTTCATCACATATCTCATTAGAAAGGTATTTATTTTTATTAAAAATTATGACAATTAACACAAATTACAATTTTATAAAAGTGGAAATAAAGTGCCTAAAATTAGGGAATGTGGGTGGTGTGTTTCTTGCTTGACTTCTCATTCTGACAATGCCTCTATTTCTTTCTTTTTGTTGTAAAGATAAACACCTATTCAAAAACTTTGGCGCACTACTGACTACTCCTCTGGCACCGTTTGTCGCAGACCCATGAATGAGGTGTCAAATCGTGCAGCTTATTGAGGAGAGGTGTGCTATATCTTTTCTAAGCGATCGGGTGTACGATGTTTGTTTTCGGCAGGCGAAAAATCGTCCCAATTGAGTCCCCATTGACTTAACATTGAGAAGAGGTTTGTGTGATCATATCTCCGCCTCAGAACCTCACAGAGACTTGGGGCTGGGCTCATTTGAATCGACCTATCAAGCAGCTAATAAGTAGTACATTCAAACTTCATAGCCACGCCCTAGCAACCAGTTACAGGACCCTAGCAACCGTATATCAACATTAATGAGCCATATATCAGCACGAGAGCATTGTAGAAATACAGAGTTGGGCTCTTTTGTCTCAGACTGGCCAATAGTCTTTCAATATCACCCCATAAACTGTATAGACACATCCTAGCAACCATGTACAGTACCCTAGCAACCGTACAAACACATTAATAAGCCATATCTAAGCCCCAGAACATCGCACAGACATGTTGCTTGGCTTTTTTGCATCACAGTAGCATCCGAGTGTATTTTTTTTGCCACGGCAAGCACCACTCACATTTTCTTCAGGAAATGTACATTCTAGTTTGTATTTACTCTTATGTGTACTGTATGTTCATTCATCATCTTCACTTTATTTTTCGTGAAGCATTATTTTGTTGCGTTTCTGCTATGATAAATAGACATCCACTCTTACATTGCGGTAACGGACCCCAGCTATTGAGAGTTGTTCAGGCTGATGATGACTGCTAGAGAATGCAGTGTTTACTGTTTAGCGTTCTCCGGTTCAAGACCGACTCGGAGCAGAGCAGTTAGGATTGGAGGGTGAGCTTTGGAGGCGGAGCAATGAAGAGAGGGAGGGGTGTGTTTGTTTGGGTTGATTTCAAATATCAACAATATTCAGCAACAACTTTGAGAAATATCACTTACCCCAAATTTAATTAGTTAATGCACTGTGAACTAACATGAACAATTTTAAATAGCAGCTCAGCTCCTTATGCAGTGTGTTCACCAATGTTCATCAGTCTTTATGAACAGATGGTGCTAGCATTAAACTCACAAATGCGTTGCCTTTACACAAAGGCACTTGAGAGGACGGCATTCCTGGTGGGGGAACATGGTGGAAACAGAATTGTTGTGTCCATACTTTATAGGCTGTGGCAAGATGTACATGAGTATTTATATGAGCATTACAACCAAATCAACAAATATGTGGAAAAACAAGGATGACCAATAACAACAAGTGGATCAGATACAAATCATTATCATAATCATTAGTGCATGTGTCCTATGTTCATTTATTAATTGTTAATTATCAACATTTCATCCATTTTCGGAAATCAAACTGAGCGGTTCTGTTCATTACAGGAATATTTGCACTTCATTTAATTGAGCCCGATGAAGTTGAGTTTGCACCATCCAGCTGGTTGGAGTTGAACAATGAGGAAAGTCATATAAACATAAATGTTCAACATTTAACAGGCATTTAATATAAACATGTACATCTGAAAGGTATTGTATTCCTACTGCACAACCTTACCAGATGAGCTACACAGTGCCCTGTTGGTTAGTGTTTACTTCCTTTGTATTTATATTTTTTCCAATAATTTCTTTGTGAAAATACTGTAATATGGTTACAGAATCAAGAAGCTGTCATTTTCAAATGATTTATTTCTAATGTATTAGCTCAAAGAAATATAAAGTATATCAGCTTTATGTCGGCTGACCTGCTCTCCAAGATATCGGCATGGGCCATCAGTCGACCACTAAGAAAATAGTATTAATATAATATCACATCAGATACAATAATGCCATATAAGCAGTAAATGTCTTATATAGACGATTGTGCAGTCAGCAGTGATTGAATATCAAATAAATATATGTAATGCATCACACACTTATTCATACTGAACTCATATAGTTTACCTCCTCAATCACACACATTTACAGTATTTGATACAGGGGTCAATGACATGTGCTTGTTTTTGTGTCCAGGTGCATTATTTCCTTTAGAAATAATAAAATTCATGACACAAACCTACTTAGTTCAAATTCATTTGTATTACGTTCAAATAATACATATTGTTTTATGTTTTCATTTCTTGAACCCCCAAAATGTCAGGTGGTGCAACTGTCCGAAACAAATGAACGGACTAGTGCTGCGTTCCACTCCAGTTTTAGGCACGCACTTGCAAACTTCCCTAAGCACTTCCCTTCGGGTGCGTTCCACTTTGTGAAGTGGACGAGGGAAGTTTATATGGACAGACCCTTAGGCCTGTCGCAATAATCAATATATCGCACAATATATGTACATGACCTCAATATTTTTTTTGTGATGCAATACATCACCCATTATGTTTACATGATAATGAAAACTCAATTGTGCTTCATCTTATATGTTTTCCATGACAGAAGCTGGTAAGATAACAGTAAACATGATAATGCACCATCCAGAGGAGCTCAACTGATCCTTGAGCAGAGGAAAGGTTTGTAATCTCTCTCAAATACTATTAAAAACTTATTTCAAGTATGGGTAGGTTGACTTTCCATGTCGGGTGACATAAAAACAGTCATAAAATGAATGAACACTTTGAAATGTTAGATATTAGTTTAAACACATTGTTCATGACTCTAAAACATAACATTAGTTTTGAAAAGATTAAAATAAAAACATATAAAGCAAATTCACACACAACAAATAAATCACAAAAACACATCACCATGCCTGCACAAGTTGTAAACATGCAGTTATTAATCTCTGTATTATCAATTTGCCAAACATTGAAGCACAGGAGAGAAATTCATCTCCACAGGAGCCGCTCACATAAACACCTTCATGCATTCACTCGGTTAAAACTATTCTTCTGCAGATTAAACGCCTTTAAACTCGGCTCTAATGAAAGAGAACATAATCGTGCTTCTCATTCACACATTTTAACAAAACACAGATAAATTAATCATCGATTCTTAACCTTTAAGACGCTTTTGAACACGAGTGAACAAACACACTCCCTTCTCCCCTCAGAGCTCCCGCGGACTGAAGCGAGAGCGCGCAGCGGCAGCGCGCCGGTGACGTCACAACTGCGACGCACATGCGATTTTAATATTTCAGGTAAAAGAGCTGGGTTTGATATAATTATTTCATTATTATAGTGTAAAACATTGGGGAAGTGACCGCATTATGCCCACATATAGAACAAAATATATAATATAGAAAGCATTAAGTAATTGAAAATAGTATTTTATATCACAAATGTATGTCTGTTATTGTATTTTTTATTTGGAGAAATGCACTGTTATCTAACTGTGTGATTTATATGTGTACATTTCTGAAATTCATAACTTGAATCAGATGCAAATCTTGACAAATCGCCTCTGATAACAGATCACTCTAAATTGTAAAAGTTAAAAAGTTAGGGGGAAATTTCAATATAAAAAATATATCCTGACAGAATCTGTTCTGAGAGGAGGGTTTCTGACAGGAAAATGTATTTTCTGAAGTGATTTTGACCTCAAATCAAGTTATATTAATATATTTTTTTTAAGTTATAGGGGGAAATTTGAATTTAATTAAATATATTCTGACAGAATACATGTAAAAATGTGTCATAAACACCACAAACCCATGAAAGTTAACAAATCTGACTAAAATGTCATGCTAACATCTTAAGTATGTTAATGCTGGCATTGTATTAAACTGTTGAATTTCTTCAATGTGTTGTTTTAGACATGTTCTCATACACTGGAGGCCAATGACAGCTGCAAATTAGCAGAAAATATTGCAATACGTGTCTTATGGTTATTATAACGTCAAATATTTCTGTTTTAGCATTGCAATGTTGACAGCAGGTGCATCACCTATTTCAGCTCCCTTGGAGAGACGGAGTGGCAGTGCCAAGCAATTTCTCAACACTGGTGGTTGGTATTCATTGTTTTGTTTGCTATAACAATGTCAGTCGTCTATGGGCTAAAGGTCTACTTTAAGGCCCAAATTATGTAAAATTGCAGAACCTGCTCCCATTATATACAGTATATAGTTCCACTGTTGCTCAGTTATGCTCACATGACTAGGTTCAAAAGGTCTTTTTCTGAAGAACACAAGGTTCAACAGCAATATTCAATGTAACCATTTAACCTTAGATCACTCCTTCACAAACATGTTCTCTGCGCAACTGTTTACTACATTTAGTAAATAAAATCAGCTCACAATTTTGACAAAAGACGAATATTTTAATTACCATTTTGCATTATATACTGTTACATTCTCTATGGCCATTAGGTTACTTCACATGAAAAAGAATGAATGAACATCCAGACAGTAAGTGGCGATGTGCAATATACTAACTCAAAAGAACACCACCTCATACAGAACAATTAACCTAAGGGCTCAGCTGCCATTAACATGACGAAGGACAAGAAATTCAAGACACAGATTAGGTATTTAATCTAAACAACACAACAGATAAGTAATACACGATCTGTACACAACAATTCAGCAAACTTGTACTTACAACATGCAGTAGACAGCACGATAAACCTGGTCTATCCACAGGCCAAACGGTAAATGCTGGTAAGGATCAGGTCAGAGTCCTGCACGGGTGCGGGTACCCGACGGGTGACCCGCGAATATTGCTGAACGGGTGAAAAACATCCTACTGTGTCGGATACGGGTGCGGGTCGGACAAGGGAGAAACACGGGTCTAAACACGGGTTTTAAACAGTCACGTGCAAACGAATATAGGCCTATATATAAAAATATATGTATGTATATTGTAGATGTGTTCCTAAAAAATATGCATATACAAAAGTATGCCTTGCCTGTATTTCAAGTTGATAAAATAATTTCAAATCCATATCAGTTTATTTGTGGCCGCGTGCGCGCCCTCCCAGAAGAATCACAACCGCGCGTGCGATCTGCCTGCACTGCAGTCGTCGAGATGGATCATGAGAAGTTGAAGAAAAGATAGCCGCAAATGTGGAAGTTCATCGCTGAGGAAGCACGCAGATAACTGTGGTAACAAAACCAAGCACAAGCTGTTCTATCGAACAGTATTTTTGTTATGTTTCCTGAGTTTGGTCTCTTAATAACACTGTCTTAGTACATTAAGCCACGTTAAGCGTTTTCTTATAATGGTTTTCTATGGGAGGAAAACGCTTAACGTGTAATTAAACTCGTTGCGTTCATTTTCTGATTTTTTTTTTACATAGTATACGTTATTAGTATTATGTTTACTGAGTTTGGTCTCTTAATAGGGCTTGGGCGCTGCGTTGCATTCTGGGACGTGGTGGCCATGTTGATGGCCTCGTGAATGTAAACATACAGAGGAGTCCTCACTCCATCGAACGAGCAGAAGCAGAGTTGGGAGAAAGAAAAACTATGTTAAAATCCCGAAAAGGATGTGGAATTTACTGGGATGCGTTAAATAGGGAAGCCAGGGCCCGGTATATGGACAAAATCGGAACTATTAACGGTTTGGATCCATATGAAATGTGCAGTTCACAAATGTATGGGTTCAGGAGCTGCAGATCACGAAGCCTATGTAACCTTTTACCTTGAAGCATTCCAACTGCACTGCAGCGTTCTGTGTTCTCAGGTTGCACTACTTGCAAATAAACACTGAAAAACATCTGATTGTGTGACAATTCTTGCTTTTGCACATTATACTGTTATTGCTTCTTGTTTATAAGACACATGCATTTAATTTAAGTATATTTATTGTGACGATTGTGGGTATGGATCCAACAGACACTTATGGCTGTATTTAATGCACATTTATTTCAGCACAACACTAGGGCTCATGTTTGTCAGAGCACAACATACAGACACAATCTTATCGAGGAATGTCATGTCTTCATCCTTGCATGGCAACACCATGTGAATCGGTACTTTATCTGACAAAATAGTGTACTTGTTGCGGACGGATCCAATCACCCTTTCCACTTGAATTCCATCTCTTGCATCCAGCTGACAGCGTCCTTTTGTGAAAGCCGACGACCCTTTGTTACTTGGTCTCCGTGGTTGCGCCTCCAAGCAGGAAAGCGGTGGAAAATTAATCCCTTTTCGACCTTTTTCCCATGGCGATAATGTGTTGCGCTGTTACACCCTACAATGCAGCAACAGTTTAGCATGGTTGAAATAATAATGCCAAATTAATCAAATTAAGACACGACTGAGAGGGAGTACGTCTATAAACAGTGCGCAGTAATCCGAGTAGCAGTAAAGGAGGCTATCAACATGGCCGCCACGCCAAGTATTGACGTCACAATGCCCAACAGTGCGTCTATAACAGTGTCTTACCTACGTTAAGCCACATTAAGCGTTTTCACGTTAAGCGTTTTAGAATGTCCCGGCTGAAGTTGTCCTTGTGTTAATGGTCGTGTAATAACTTCTGTATGCTGGCAATAAACATTTTTGTAAGTGTGTCTATAATGTGATATGCTAAACTGATTTTAGTGCGGGTGCGGGTCGGGTCTCGGTTCTATTTTAAGCAGGTCGGGTCGGGTGCAGATTTTATTTAGTGCTGTTGTCGGAAAACGGGTCGGATGTGGTTTTAAGCACTGCGGGTGCGGGTTTACAAAATCGGACCCGTGCAGGACTCTGGATCAGGTTATAATGAAACGATAATTACAGACAGGTGATCTTAATTACAGTTTAGAAGAGCGCTGTGTGTGTACGTGCGCTTTCATATGCTTCAACTTGTTTTGACAATATATTTCAAGACCAAATGTCCTCACTTATATTGTTACAAATTGAAAACTAATTAACACATTCATCAGTAAGCTTATTATCGGATAAAAACGATTATTTATTTAAATGTATTGCTCATGTTTGTGATAAATTTAGGGGAAGATCTTGGATAAGAAATATCATTAGCTGATATTAAATAAATGGAAATCTATTCATGTTCTCACTAAAGTCTGAATTCTCACATACGCCTATGCAAGTATCAGCGTACAGTGCGTGCGCGAGACGTGAATTTAGTCATCAGAAAAGTATCCTTTGTTGAATGTGTAAATATGTGCTGTGTGCTGGCGATAGATTTCTCAACAAAAAAAAAACTTTACAAAACACTATAGGCTATATATATGTGTGTGTGTGAGAGAGAGAGAGAGAGAGAGAGAGAGAGGGTTCTGGAATCTGATTGGCAAAAGGCCTTTTTCAGCCGTGCAATATTCCAGTTTAAACGGCATCTGTTCATCTGTTTCACCGTTTATATCACTCGATCTGCTTCCAGTGAATGTTATATGATTGATCGTGTTGAGATCGATTGCTGATCGATTGCTGATCGATTGCTCCTGTCTGCCTGCTGTGTCTGTTGCTCTGTAGCTCAAGTCTGTAGCTCTGTAGAGCCTTGCTTACGTTTGAATCTTTATTTTGATATTTCCTCTTTCTTCTACTGCTAAATATAACTTACTCATCACCATACATTGTTTAAAAATTGCCTATCACGTTAAATTTGACATCGCTAGCTTTTAATCTAAATCACCATCACACGTTAGCATTTTGCTAGCCTGTTAGCTTGTTATCTCTGCACCCGGGCCTCCCTTTTTTTGAGTTCATAACTTGGATTAGTAAATTGTGTCCAGCAAACGATTGTGGTAAGTGGTAAATTGGATTAATCAACAAACACGGTAAGTCATGTCTTCTCCTGTCATTATCACCTGCAGTGCATGCCACATGTTCAGTATAGGCTTCTCCGCTGGCGAAAAGGGCTTCACATGTGATAAATGTAAGGAGATAGTTAGGCTGACGGAGAAGATTTCAGAATTAGAAACACGCATCCATACTTTATCTGAGAGTAGTGAGGATGTAACAGCTTTAGACACTGATTTGGATGCGAATAGCTTAGTGAACTCTGTACATTCTTCGGTTCCGGCTGCAGGGCCCTCGCAGCAGGGAAACTGGGTAACAGTGAGGCAGCATAGTCGCAGACCAAAGAACCGCTTTTCCGTTCCGGTTAGAACATCAAACAGGTTCTCCCCTCTCAGTGAAGCACCCACTGAGTATCCTGTTGAAAGTGCCCTAGTCATTGGCGATTCTATTACACGGAACGTGAAGATAGAGACACCAGCTACCATAGTCACTTGTTTACCGGGAGCCAGAGCACCTGACATCAAAGCAAATTTAAAAGTGCTGGCTAAAGCTAATCGTAAATTCTCTAAGATTATTATTCACGTCGGCACTAATGATGTTCGACTTCGCCAGTCGGAGATCACCAAAATTAACATTAAAGAGGTGTGTGAACTCGCTAGTACGATGTCTGAGGCTGTTTTTTGTTCTGGACCGCTCCCGGTAAAAAGGAGTGATGAGATAGTTAGCAGACTATCATCACTCAATGGCTGGTTGTCTAAGTGGTGTCTGCAAAATAACATAGGGTTCATAGACAATTGGAAAAGTTTTTGGTGCAGACCTGACCTGTTGAAGAAGGATGGCATCCATCCCTCTTGGGGTGGTGCCGCTCTTCTCTCTAGTAATCTGGCACATAGTCTTAGAGCTAAACCTTGACTCACTAGGGCCCAGGTCAGGAAGCAGACAAACTGGCTAAACCGACTGTCTGCTAGCTGTCTCACGTTAGCGGAGTCAGATAAATCCCAGCACATAGAGACTCTTTCACCTAGATATTATCATATAGAGACTGTGTCTGTTCCCCGAATTAGTAAATACAAAAAAACATCAAAACCATTCAACAGTAAAAATTTAATTGACGTCCAACAAATAAACAAAATATATAATACAGATGAACAATTGATAAAGCTTGGGTTGCTGAATATTAGATCCCTTTCCCCAAAAGCGCTTATTGTTAATGATATTATTACAGATAATAATCTAGATGTGCTCTGTTTGACAGAAACCTGGCTAAAACCTGACGACTACATTACCTTAAATGAGTCCACCCCCCAAGATTATTGTTATAAACATGAGCCGCGTCTGAAAGGTAAAGGGGGAGGGGTTGCTGTAATTTATAATAATATCTTCAGTATTACTCAGAAGTCTAGTTTCAAATATAATTCCTTCGAAGTTTTGGTGCTTTATGTAACGCTATGTAGTGTACATGATAAAACCCGTTCAACATTTGTGTTAGCTACTGTATACAGGCCACCTGGGCATAATACAGACTTTATCAAAGAATTTGCTGATTTTCTATCAGAGTTAGTACTGGCCGTAGATAAAGTACTAATTGTTGGTGATTTTAATATCCATGTTGACAACGGAAAAGACGTATTGGGATTAGCATTTAAAGACACACTAAACTCTATTGGAGTTAGGCAACACGTGTCAGGAGCCACTCATCGCCATAATCATACTTTAGACCTAATATTGTCACATGGAATAAATGTTGATACCGTTGAAATTCTGCAGCAGAGCGATGACATCTCAGATCATTACTTAGTATCATGTATACTTAATTTAGCTAAGGTTGCAAAGCCGCCCCCTCGCTTTAAAAATGGCAGGACAATCACTGCCGCTACTAAAGATTGCTTTTTAAATAATCTCCCTCATCAGTATCATCTGCTCAGCATCCCAGATAGTATAGAAGAACTCGATGTTGCAACAGAAACTATTGACTCTCTCTTTTGCAGTACTTTAGACACAGTTGCTCCTCTGCGCTTAAAGAAGATTAAAGAAAATAGTCCAACGCCGTGGTACAACGAGCACACCCGGGCCCTTAAAACAGCAGCCAGAAAAATGGAGCGCAGCTGGAAGAAAACAAAATTAGAGGTATTTCGTAATTCGTGGAAAGAGCACATGATCACATACAGAAAGGCTGTAAAAACTGCTAGATCTGCTTATTTCTCAACTCTCTTGGAAGAAAACAAACACAACCCAAGGTATTTATTCGATACAGTGGCTAAATTAACCAAAAATAAAGCTTCAACTTCTGATGATTGTAAACAGCACAGCAGTAATGACTTTATGAACTTCTTCACATGTAAGATTGATAATATTAGGAAAAAAATTTTAACCATGCAGCCGTCTAATACAGCATCACATCAGACAGAGCATTGTAGTGTCACTGAGGAAAAATTACACTCATTCACTGCTATAGGAGAAGAAGAATTGGCTAAACTCGTTAAATCATCAAAATCGACAACATGTATGCTCGACCCTATACCAACTAGGCTATTAAAAGAGATGCTACCAGAGGTCATAGATCCTCTTCTTAATATCATTAATTCATCTTTGTCATTAGGATATGTACCGAAAACTTTTAAGTTGGCAATTATTAAACCACTTATTAAAAAACCGCAACTTGATCCTACAGATTTAGTCAATTATAGACCAATCTCAAATCTACCCTTTCTGTCAAAAATACTTGAAAAGGCAGTGTCTTCACAATTATGTTCCTTTTTAGAAAGAAATGGTATCTGTGAGGATTTCCAGTCAGGATTTAGACCGTATCATAGCACTGAGACTGCTCTCGTCAGAGTTACAAATGATTTGCTCTTATCATCCGATCGTGGCTGTATCTCTCTATTAGTGTTACTCGATCTTAGTGCTGCATTTGATACTATCGACCACAACATTCTTTTGAATAGACTCGAAAATTATGTAGGTATTAGTGGAATTGCATTATCATGGTTTAAATCATACCTATGCGACCGTTATCAGTTTGTAGTAGTAAATGAAGATATGTCACACAGATCGCAAGTTCAGTATGGAGTACCGCAAGGCTCAGTGCTAGGACCGCTACTCTTCACCCTGTACATGCTACCACTGGGAGATATCATTAGGAAGCATGGCGTTAGTTTTCATTGTTATGCTGACGATACTCAGCTCTATATTTCTTCACGCCCTAAAGAAACTTACCAATTCACAAGATTAACGGAATGCATAGCTGATATAAAACATTGGATGACTGGTAATTTCCTGCAACTCAATTCAGAAAAAACTGAATTTTTAATTATTGGACAAAAAAGCTCCACAAGTAGTAACCTAGAATACTGTCTAACACTTGATGGCTGTTCTGTCAAGTCCTCGTCGTCAGTGAGGAACCTGGGTGTGCTCTTTGATACCAATCTTTCGTTTGAAAGCCACGTTTCTAGCATCTGTAAAACTGCTTTCTACCATCTTAAAAATATATCTAAATTACGGCACATGCTCTCAATGCAAAATGCTGAACAGTTAGTTCATGCGTTCATGACCTCAAGGTTAGATTATTGTAATGCTCTACTGGGTGGTTGCCCTGCTCGCTTAATAAATAAACTCCAGCTGGTCCAAAACGCAGCAGCTCGAGTTCTTACTAGAACCAGGAAGTATGACCATATTAGCCCAGTTCTGTCAACACTGCACTGGCTGCCTATTAAACATCGCATAAATTTTAAAATCTTACTTATTACTTACAAAGCACTAAATGGTTTAGCTCCCCAATACTTGAGCGAGCTCTTAACATATTATACTCCATCACGTCTACTGCGGTCTCAAAATTCTGGCCAGTTGATCATACCGAGAATATCCAAATCAACTGCAGGCGGTCGATCGTTTTCCTATTTAGCACCTAAACTCTGGAACAGTCTTCCTAACATTGTTCGGGAAGCAGACACACTCTGTCAGTTTAAATCTAGACTAAAAACACATCTCTTTACTGTGGCATACACATAAAACACTTTTTCAATGAAATGATTGTTAGGCTGCATTAACTAGGTCAGCCGGAACCGGGAACACTTCCCATAACACCTGATGTACTCGTTACATCATCAGAAGAATGGCATCTACGCTAATGTTAGTCTCTCTGTTTTATCCCGAGGTTTACTGCAGTCAGCTGGATCCGGGCCGTATCCAGATCAGATGGTGGACCTGCGCCCAGAGAAGACCAACACAGGACCCCGAAGTGTCTGGGAGACCGTGATTAGACTCCCCCTGAAACTGCCTCATCGACACGGCATCTCAATAAACCCGTCTCCTGCGTGTTGCCTCCGATCATTCGAATATTGCACTTTAATAATTATTTAATCAACATCATCCTCAATAAACCCGTCTCCAGCATGTTGCCCCCGGTCCCTCGAATATTCGGATCTATTATGACCTCCGAGCTGTAAAACTGCCAGAATAATAATAATAAATATAGCTGCAAGCAGCAATACCGGGGCCAAGCGCAAAGAAGAAGACAAGACATGCCAAAATGGCTGGCAGTGTCAGATCAACTGGAGCAATAAGCAATTAATCACGTTTTAAGATGATTTTAGGCAAAATGGCTGATATATTATATAAAGATTCACTGATAATATAAGTTAATGGTTTATCACTTTTGACCAATAGGTGGCACAGTTACAAAATTGATGTGGTGTGGTCAGAATAAGGGAAACACATGCAAAGTTTGATGCCAATATGTCAAAGCATTGCAGAGATACAGCCTCAAGAGTCATTTTGGCATAATGGCTCAACTTCGTCGCTGCGGTTTACAAAAATGGTTTCATCTATTGATGCAAAATCCCTAACTTTTTGTTGACAAAGTCTGAAGATGATACGATTCGATTTTGGTGGAAATTGGACAACCGGTCTAGGATGAGTTTGAAAAAGTAGATTTGAGGAACATTGAGGACAGTATGTTTGACCAAATGTTTGACCATTTGACGAATCAACTTGATTTGCAAGATTTTTTGTCACCATGATCTGAAGATGATCTGGTTAAATTTTCGTGCAAATCGGATTAACCGTCTAGGACGAGTTCGCAAAAGTAGTTTTTTCGGTTAATTAAAAATGGCGTGAAAATTATCATGACGGCAAATGACGTCATAGGTTGCAATCGAATTGTCTTGAGCCAAGGAATCAGAGGAAAAAAGAATTTTGTTTCTAGCCCTTATGGTTCAAAAGTTATTAACATAAACATGAGTCCAATTTTGGACTGATGGTGGCGCTAGAGGGATTGAGTAAAAGACTCCAAATTTGCTATGGAGACACTTCCGACCGTCTTCTATAAGTGTGCCAAATTTCATAACTTTTTACCATACGGTTCTAAGGGCTGCCATAGACTTCGTGGCGGAAGAAGAAGAAGAAGAAGAAGATGAATAATAAATATAGCTGCAAGCAGCAATACCGGGGCCAAGCGCAAAGAAGAAGACAAGACATGCCAAAATGGCTGGCAGTGTCAGATCAACTGGAGCAATGAGCAATTAATCACGTTTTAAGATGATTTTAAGCAAAAGGCTGAAAATGCATTGTAGTCTGAGAGTGTCAGACCAACTGCAACAATTAACAATTATACAGTTTAAGAAGATTAGGCAAAATGGCTGAAATATCATATATAGAGTCACTGATAATATAAGTTAATGGTTTATCACTTTTGACCAATAGTTGGCGCAGTTACGAAATTGATGTGGTGTGGTCAGAATAAGGGAACAATGACACATGCAAAGTTTGATGCCAATATGTCAAAGCATTGCAGAGATACAGCCTCAAGAGTCATTTTGGCATCATGCCTCAAATTCGTCGCTGCGGTTTACAAAAACGGTTTCATCTATTGATGCAAAATCCCTAACTTTTTGTTGACACAGTCTGAAGATGATACGATTCGATTTTGGTGGAAATCGGACAAACGGTCTAGGATGAGTTTGAAAATGTAGATTTTGATCAAATAAGAACATTGAGGACAGGATGTTTGACCAAATATGTCAAAATTAGTATCTATGTTCACGGCATGAGCCAATAAATGTATTATGACCAGTTTCATTAAACTAGGCTAATTTAATCCAAAGTTATTAGCATTTTTGTAAATTTTGTTATAACCTTTGACCACAAGGTGGCACTGCCCCAAAACTTTTTGAGTACCTTCAAAGCATGGTGCGGAAGACATACCACATTTCATAACGATAGACTAATGCGTTTGTATTTTAGCACATAATTCAAAATGGCCGAAACCAAAATGGCCGATATGGTAAAATTAAATATCAGACGACTCGGCATGCAGTCCTGAATCTAACGAGACAACTTTTATGATTTTTGGACAAACGGTTAAAAAAATGATAAAAGCAAAAATATCCATTCTTTGTATCTCCGGACCAGTAGGTGGCACTGCGCTGAAACGCAGCATGTTGCCTCAGGTCATGCTTGTGATGACATGTACCAAGATTGGTTTGAATACGATAAAGGATTGCGGAGATATTGCCTTATGAGTGTTTTTGCAACCGCTACGCAAAATTTGTGTGCGCCTTTATCAAAAACGATTTGACGAATCAACTTGATTTGCAAGAGTTTTTGTCAGCATGGTCTGAAGATGATATGGTTCAATTTCTGTGCAAATCGGACAAACCGTCTAGGACGAGTTCGTAAAAGTAGGTTTTTTGGAAAATTAAAAATGGCGGGGAAATTGTCATGACCGAAAATGACATCATAGGGTGCAATTGAATCGGTATGAGCCAATGAATGTATTATGACCAGTTTCATTAAACTAAGCTAATTTAATCAAAAGTTATTAGCATTTTTGTAAATTTTGTTATAACCTTTGACCACAAGGTGGCACTGCCCCAACACTTTTTGAGTACCTTCAAAGCATGGTGCGGAAGACACATACCAAGTTTCATAACGATAGACTAATGAGTTTGTAAAATATAGCATTTTAGCACATAATTCAAAATGGCCGAGAGCCAAAATGGCCGATATGGTAAAATTGAATATCAAACGACACGGCATGCCGTCCTGAATCTAACGAGACTACTTTTATGATTTTTGGACAAACGGTTCAAAAGTTATAAGCAAAAATAGCCATTTTTTATATCTCCGGACCAGTAGGTGGCGCTAGGCCGAAACGCTGCATGTTGCCTCAGGTCATGCTTGTGATGACACGTACCAAGATTGGTTTGAATACGATAAAGCGTTTCGGAGATATAGCCTTAAGTGGGTTTTTGCAACCGCTACTAAAATTTGTGTGCGCGTTTATCAAAAACGATTTGACGAATCAACTTGATTTGCAAGATTTTTTGTCAGCATGGTCTGAAGATGATATGGTTCAATTTCTGTGCAAATCGGACAAACCGTCTAGGACGAGTTCGCAAAAGTAGGTTTTTTGGAAAATTAAAAATGTCGGGGAAATTATCATGACC
This sequence comes from Gobio gobio, assembly GCF_949357685.1. Taxonomy (NCBI): domain Eukaryota; kingdom Metazoa; phylum Chordata; class Actinopteri; order Cypriniformes; family Gobionidae; genus Gobio; species Gobio gobio. The sequence goes on along the minus strand of NC_137097.1, from coordinate 22,258,019 downwards.
GAAAATGACATCATAGGGTGCAATTGAATCGGCATGAGCCAATGACTCTATTATGACCAGTTTCAATATACTAGGCTAATTTAATCAAAAGTTATTAGCATTTTTGTCAAGTTTGTTATATCTTTTGACCACAAGGTGGCACTGCCCTAAAACTTTTTGAGTACCTTCAGGGCATAGCATGGAAGTCACTTACCGAGTTTAGTAACAATATACTAATGCATTTGTAAAATATAGCATTTTTTGACAAAATTCAAAATGGCCGACAGCCAAAATGGCCGATATGGTAAAATTGAATATCAGACGACTCGGCATGCCGTCCTGAATGTAACGAGACCACTTTTATGATTTTTGGACAAACAGTTCAGAAGTTATAAGCAAAAATAGCAATTTTTCGTATCTCCGGACCAGTAGGTGGCGCTGCGCCGAAACGCTGTATGTTGCCTCAAGTCATGCTTGTGATGACATGTACCAAGTTTGGTTTGAATACGATAAAGCGTTGCGGAGATATTGCCTTAAGTGTGTTTTTGCAACCGCTACGTAAAATTTGTTTGCGCGTTTATCGCAAATGATTTGACGAATCAACTTGATTTGCAAGATTTTTTGTCAGCATGGTCTGAAGATGATCTGGTTCAATTTTCGTGCAAATCGGATGAACCGTCTAGGACGAGTTCGTAAAAGTAGGTTTTTCGGAAAATTCAAAATGGCGGGAAAATTTTTATGACGGAAAATGACGTCATAGGTTGCATTCGAATTGTCTTGAGCCAAGGAATCAGAGGAAAAAAGAATTTTGTTTCTAGCCCTTATGGTTCAAAAGTTATTAGCATAAACATGAGTCAAATTTTGGACTGATGGTGGCGCTAGAGGTATTGAGTTAGAGACTCAAAATTTGCTACGGTGACATTTCAGACTGTCCTCTATTAGTGTGCCAAATTTCACAACTTTTTACCATACGGTTCTATGGGCTGCCATAGACTTCGTGGCGGAAGAAGAAGAAGATGAATAATAAATATAGCTGCAAGCAGCAATACCGGGGCCAAGCGCAAAGAAGAAGACAAGACATGCCAAAATGGCTGGCAGTGTCAGATCAACTGGAGCAATGAGCAATTAATCACGTTTTAAGATGATTTTAAGCAAAAGGCTGAAAATGCATTGTAGTCTGAGAGTGTCAGACCAACTGCAACAATTAACAATTATACAGTTTAAGAAGATTAGGCAAAATGGCTGAAATATCATATATTGAGTCACTGATAATGTAAGTTAATGGTTTATCACTTTTGACCAATAGGTGGCACAGATACGAAATTGATGTGGTGTGGTCAGAATAAGGGAACAATGACACATGCAAAGTTTGATGCCAATATGTCAAAGCATTGCAGAGATACAGCCTCAAGAGTAATTTTGGCATCATGGCTCAACTTCGTCACTGCGGTTTACAAAAACGGTTTCATCTATTGATGCAAAATCCCTAACTTTTTGTTGACACAGTCTGAAGATGATACGATTCGATTTTGGTGGAAATTGGACAAACGGTCTAGGATGAGTTTGAAAAAGTAGGTTTTGATCAAATAAGAACATTGAGGACAGGATGTTTGACCAAATATGGAAAAATGAGTATCTCTGTTCTCGGCATGAGCCAATGACTGTATTATGACCAGTTTCATTAAACTAGGCTAATTTAATCAAAAGTTATTAGCATGTTTGTAAATTTTGTTATAACCTCTGACCACAAGGTGGCACTGCCCCAAAACGTTTTGAGTACCTTCAAAGCATGGTGCGGAAGACATGATTTTTGGACAAACAGTTCAAAAGTTATAAGCAAAAATAGCCATTTTTTGTATCTCCGGACCAGTAGGTGGCACTGCGCCGAAACGCTGCATGTTGCTTCAGGTCATGCTTGTGATGACATATACCAAGATTGGTTTGAATACGATAAAGCGTTGTGGAGATATAGGCTTATGAGTGTTTTTGCAACCGCTACGCAAAATTTGTGTGCGCGTTTATCGAAAACGATTTGACAAATCAACTTGATTTGCAAGATTTTTTGTCAGCATGGTCTGAAGATGATCTGGTTCAATTTTCGTGCAAATCGGACAAACCGTCTAGGACGAGTTCGTAAAAGTAGGTTTTTTGGAAAATTAAAAATGGCGGGGAAATTATCATGACCGAAAATGACATCATAGGTTGCAATTGAATCGGCATGAGCCAATGACTCTATTATGACCAGTTTCAATATACTAGGCTAATTTAATCAAAAGTTATTAGCATTTTTGTCAAGTTTGTTATATCTTTTGACCACAAGGTGGCACTGCCCTAAAACTTTTTGAGTACCTTCAGGGCATAGCAAGGAAGTCACATACCGAGTTTAGTAACAATATACTAATGCATTTGTAAAATATAGCATTTTTTGACAAAATTCAAAATGGCCGACAGCCAAAATGGCCGACATGGTAAAATTGAATATCAGACGACTCGGCATGCCGTCCTGAATGTAACGAGACCACTTTTATGATTTTTGGACAAACAGTTCAGAAGTTATAAGGAAAAATAGCAATTTTTCGTATCTCCGGACCAGTAGGTGGCGCTGCGCCGAAACGCTGTATGTTGCCTCAAGTCATGCTTGTGATGACATGTACCAAGTTTGGTTTGAATACGATAAAGCGTTGCGGAGATATAGTCTTATGAGTGTTTTTGCAACCGCTACGTAAAATTTGTTTGTGCGTTTATCGCAAATGATTTGACGAATCAACTTGATTTGCAAGATTTTTTGTCAGCATGGTCTGAAGATGATCTGGTTCAATTTTCGTGCAAATCTGACAAACCGTCTAGGACGAGTTCGCAAAAGTAGGTTTTTTGGAAAATTAAATATGGCGGGGAAATTATCATGACCGAAAATGACGTCATAGGGTGCAATTGAATCGGCATGAGCCAATTAATGTATTATGACCAGTGTCATTATACTAAGCTAATTAAATCAAAAGTTATTAGCATTTTTGTCAAGTTTGTTATAACTTTTGACCACAAGGTGGCACTGCCCCAAAACTTGTTGAGTACCTTCAGGGCATGGAGTGGAAGACACATACCAAGTTTAGTAACAATACACTAATGCATTTGTAAAATATAGCATTTTAGCACATAATTCAAAATGGCCGACAGCCAAAATGGCCGATATGGTAAAATTGAATATCAGACAACTCGGCATGTCGTCCTGAATCTAACGAGACCACTTTTATGATTTTTGGACAAACGGTTCAGAAGTTATAAGCAAAAACAGCCATTTTTTGTATCTCCGGACCAGTAGGTGGCGCTGCGCCGAAACGCTGTATGTTGCCTCAAGTCATGATTGTGATGACATGTACCAAGTTTGGTTTGAATACGATAAAGCGTTTCGGAGATATTGCCTTAAGTGGGTTTTTGCAACCGCTACGTAAAATTTGTGTGCGCGTTTATCAAAAACGATTGGACGAATCAACTTGATTTGCAAGATTTTTTGTCAGCATGGTCTGAAGATAATCTGGTTCAATTTTTGTACAAATCGGATGAACCGTCTAGGACGAGTTCGCAAAAGTAGGTTTTTCGGTTAATTAAAAATGGCGGGAAAATTATCATGGCGGAAAATGACGTCATAGGGTGCAATCGAATTGTCTTGAGCCAAGGAATCAGAGGAAAAAAGAATTTTGTTTCTAGCCCTTATGGTTCAAAAGTTATTAACATAAACATGAGTCCAATTTTGGACTGATGGTGGCGCTAGAGGGATTGAATTAGAGACTCCAAATTTGCTATGGAGACACTTCAGACCGTCCTCTATAAGTGTGCCAAATTTCATAACTTTTTACCATACGGTTCTATGGGCTGCCATAGACTTCGTGGCGGAAGAAGAAGAAGAAGAAGAAGAAGAAGAAGATGAATAATAATAATAATAGGAACGGGAACGGTTTCAATAGGTGCCTTCGCACCTTCGGTGCTTGGCCCCTAATAATAATAGGAACGGGAACGGTTTCAATAGGTGCCTTCGCACCTTCGGTGCTTGGCCCCTAATAATAATAGGAACGGGAACGGTTTCAATAGGTGCCTTCGCACCTTCGGTGCTTGGCCCCTAATAATAATAATAGGAACGGGAACGGTTTCAATAGGTGCCTTCGCACCTTCGGTGCTTGGCCCCTAATAATAATACGCTGTTTGTTAATTGGCCAGAGGAGAACTGGCACCCCGACTGAGCCTGGTTTCTCCCAAGGTTTATTTTTCTCCATTAGGTCACCTAATGGGGTTTTGGTTTCCTTGCCACTGTTGCCTCTGGCTTGGCTTGCTCAGTTGGGGACACTAAATTTTTCAACTAAACATCGAAATACATCTAAATAATAAACTAAATTAACCATTTAAACTAAATTACTGATCAAATTATTGATCTAAAGCCCACACTGTCACTGTATGATACTTGAAATTTTTCCAGAATGGCTATACAGCTGAATAAAATTATGCTGCATTATTTTCCTGTTTAACACTGTAAAGCTGCTTTGAAACAATCTACATTGTTAAAAGCGCTATATAAATAAAGTTGACTTGACTTGACTTATGACAGTTGTGAATCCACCATATTCTTTGTAAATACTATTGTTGTATCACAAAATGTGGTTTTAAGACTTTATAGACGAAAATGTAGTTTTAGACCTAAATATGTGAGCCATATCATAAACATAGTGCCTTTTTTATTTTATACAGTTTGTAGAAGTTTTCTGACATTACGCTCCAAGCCATCATTTGCCCTTCAGCACTCACAGAGAACAGTTACATCAACCAGTTCAGGACATTTGACACAGGCTCTTAATGATTAAACAATATTTACATTTGATATACTATATAATTGAACGCATTTGTTGGTGTATATTGTATAATTTATCATTGTAACCTTATTTAAGTACATTTTCGATATACTGTATTTAATTTGGACTGATAGTTGTGGTAAGTTAAATAATGATTTAAGAGTCAGTGGTAATATCATTCCCCCAATTTCACAGACAATACTTAAGCCATATTATTAGGTTAATTCTGCTCACTAATATTGTTCTTTTCAAAACTTTTTGTTGTGTGTGTAAGCCTATTTAATTGAGTTAACAAGAATTTTTTTTTTAAATGAGGTAAGCCAGTGAGTTGTACTCTGCAACCACTTGCTGGTTAAAATAGTAATTGCTAGTAGTAAATACTTACTAATATATTTCTCTTATTCACATTTAGACTTTATAAAATAACTATTCTGACATTTACAATAATTTTTTGTCAAAATTAATCACGTTGTTTCCTTTCAAATATTACTTTGGACCAGGGCCGGCCCGTGGCATAGGCGGAATAGGCAAATGCTAGGGGCGCCACTCATCCATAGGGGCGCCAAAATGTATTACTGATACTATTTTATTAATATTAATTTGAAATATTACCAAATAAAGCGCAAAAAAAACCGTAACTAAGTCCCCGCATCTTTCCGGTCCGCCTCATCAATCTCCCCCCGCAGATCTACTTGAAGTGCGTCAGAAATACAACGCGCGATCAGTTTATCGTTAGGGGAATTTGTTGTGTCGCGTCGCCTCTCGCCGCAAAACGCAGACAGGATTGCTTTCATGGGTGCTTGGCACGGTGTAAGTTGCCTGATTATTTATGACGGATGGCCGAATTGAAGTGTCTAAAAAAAAGACAGAAGCCCTCTGATGCAGGGAAGATAAGGGATACACTGCTCTTCTTACATAGTATTTGTGTCTTGTTTCTAGTCTAAATATCTAAAATTCCTAAATCAAGGTTGAAGGTGCATTTACTAGATAAGTTAAATGACAGAAGATAGTTTTCTTGTTTTCTTGAAAATAAAATCAAAATGAAGTGAGTTTTTGGTTAAAACAAGCAAAATTATCTGCCAATGGAGTGGAAAAATAATCTTGTTTCTGATTGAAATCTTGTTTCTGTCCCAAACAGAAATAAGTTTATTTTTCTCACCCCATTGGCAGATAATTTTGCTTGTTTTAAGACATTTTTCTTGTTTACTTGAAAATAAAATCAAAATGAAGTATGTCATTTTACTCATCTAGTAAATGCACCTTGATTTAAGAATTTTTAGATATTTGGACTGGAAACAAGAAAAAGATTCTAAATAAGAAGAGCATTTTTTGCTGTGTAAAGACAGAAGTAAAGGGATGTAGGCAAATTAGTTGAACAGTTGATGAACAGTTTATTTAATTGCATAGTAGTAAAATACTAATGTTTGCTAATTAATTCCAGTTATTTTTACCTTAAACTTTATGCAAGCAGCTGTTCTGGGTTCTCCAGAGGCCACAGCCAGTGTGATTTTGTAAAAAATAAATAATATAAAAATTTTAAACGCATGTAATATCACTTTTTTAATAGCCTAATGTTTTTACTCTGCAGTTGTGCAGTTTTAAGGGGGAGTTTAGCAATTTTAAAATGTATTTGCCGAAATTAGCAATGATATTTATATACAGGTTTATTTAAAATGGCAACATTTTATGTAAAATTCACATTAAATATCAAAATTTCTCAGTTGAATTCCTGGTGAAAGCATGAATGCTCATAGTTTAGTGGAAGATTGCTGCCATCTACTGGAAAACAAACACTTTTGCTAGTTCTCTATGAATAGTTTGTGCATGATGCACAATGATGTGTTAGATGCAATTACTCTTGCTATTTGTGTTTAGGCTGTAATGTGGCATAGGTGTAATATTTGTACAGTTTTACTATCATCAGCCTTTAACAAATAAAAAACAATAATAATATCATGAACATAATGATGGGGTAGAATGGACTGGACATCATATAAAACAACAACAACAATAAAAATAAAACATCAATGCATTACAAAAATAAAACAGTACGAGTGTTTCCACAACTTAGACTGATAATGTGTAGTGCTAAACCTTGATACAAGGGGCACCAAGAAAAATCTTGCCTAGGGCAGCAAATTGGTCAGGGCCGGCCCTGCTTTGGACAACATATACAACATATATACCTCAAAATGTTGTTCTTAAGAAGGAATTTGCTGAAAATATTTGTAGCCATCATATAATTAAAAAACTGAATCTACAAGAAAATGTGTGTGTGTGTGTGTGTGTGTGTGTGTGTGTGTGTGTGTGTGTGTGTGTGTGTGTGTGTGTGTGTGTGTGTGTGTGTACAAACATAATAAACAATGTTTTATTAAAATGTAACCAAATAGCTTTAAAAATATACTACATATTACAACGTAAACATGGTTTATTAGGACATTTCCTGTGTCCCATTAACCAAATAGCTTTAAGGGGTTTGTCTGTGTGTGTGTGTGTGTGTGTGTGTGTGTGTGTGTGTGTGTGTGTGTGTGTGTGTGTGTGTGTGTGTGTGTGTGTGTGTGTGTGTGTGTGTGTGTGTGTGTGTGTGTGTGTGTGTGTGTGGCCACCAACTGGCAGCAGGAAGTGTGTCACTTTCAAAAAATTTCACCCGGATTACTTCAAACTTCATCAGTATAATGACAAAACGTGGCAGATACAGACATATGAATGGATTCCTGATATTTTAAATACTGTTGCCTTGGCAATGTGTCAAAGTTTAATAATCTTTTTGGCTCTCTGTGTGCCCTCCCCTCTATCAACAAAAGATGGCAGTGTTGTGTTATTTTTGAAACTCTCTATCTCTGTTTCTCTCTCTCTCTCTCTCTCTCTCTCTCTCTCTCTCTCTCTCTCTCTCTCTCTCTGTGTACTTATGCGATTTATGAGGACACAAATTTGTATTTTAATTTGGGTATTACACTGGTATTACAACATAATCATGGTTTAATTGTCCCGTCGATTTTTGGCAATATAGGGTGTGGCCTGTGTCCCACCCACCACCTTACAGGACACACCCTAGTCCTAACTCAAGGTGCTGACTTGGGGTGAACAGTCCTCTCTTCCGAAATAGCCAGCAAGTCCCGCCCAGAGTGCTGCACCAGAGCTAGGAGCCAATACGACAAAAAGGCCAATTCACCACAGATTTCGTATTTTAAAATAATTATATCTGGGTATTAGTTTTGCTTTGTCATTTGAACGTGTATTTGACATTGTTTCATTACAAATGTAACTATATTTCAGATATTAGCTTCTTTAAAAAAATAATAATAATTGTCCCGTCGACTTTTGGCAATATAGGGTGTGGCCTGTGTCCCACCCACCACCTTACAAGACACACCCTAGTCCTAACTCAAGGTGCTGACTTGGGGTGAACAGCCCCAACAGATGTGAAATTGATCTACAATACACACAAGCTATACAATGATCTCTGAGCCCGTTTCTCTGAGAGCAGCCTGTGGGGAGATGGAGACAGATGAAGCAGCCTTACAGTCCTGGTGCCACAGATGTTCTGCAAGGGCATTTAGGAGAGGCGCTACTTCACCGAGCCCCGCACTCACATCAGCTCCCACTCGGAAGACCGGAAGACCACACACCTCTTGAAAATGTGTTATGTCACTCTCTGTCACGTCTGTGTGCATAAATAAGTCAAATTTGGTGCCAACCACCAATTTAACCACTGGATCTGAAGATTCTGTGATCTGTGATATCTGATTTGAAAGATCATCAAAGGAGCCACGATCAGTGAAGGAGAACAGGAAAAGGATGGCATCCACCTGTTCCTTACATGACGGTAGCATGTGGTCAAATCTTCGCATGGCACTTTCTCCACAGTCCCAAAGCTCAAAGCGGAAAAACAGCACACGGCCACTGTCCTTTAGTCTCGCAGGCCAGAAGACCACTGTTGTCTCTATGCCTGTGTTCTCATAATGCATTTTGGGGAGATCGAGGCCAGCGAGACGGGCAGCAAGAGCACTCTTCCCGACTCCAGTCTTACCCGAGATAAGAACCTTGTAGCGAACAATGTCCACATTCATATGAGGAGGCATCATCGGCGCCTCCAAGAGCCCAAACTTTCGGCGTGTCTTCTTGTGCAGTATTTTGCTGAAAAACTCTCTGCTGTCTGCACAGCGGTGCCAATCCGACACCAATATGGATCCAAGTGGGATAGCCATTTTAATTGAGCTAAATTAGGTAAATGAAGAGACTTGCGCTTTATATTATGATATCAAGTAACTTATTCTGGGCGAACGCTGCTGCTGCTGATTGTGTGAAAGTCTTCGCTGCTGCTGCTGACTTTTATACTGGCGCAGCTCGGAATGTTCGCCGGAATGTTCGCTGGAATGCAGCTCGGAATGCAGCACTGTGACATCATGAGCCCTGTGATGTCACGCCGCGCAGTGGAGCCTCGATCGCTGCTTTCACAGATGATCAACTTTACAGCTTCATACAACATATCGTTTTGTTCATTTCACGGCTGTTGTGTGTCAATTTAAAGTATCGTGTGTGTGATATGCTTTATTATATTTCGCTGTTATAATGTGCATTAGTTTATTATGGCCATTGAAAGGAGATTATCGTGTCTTTAGACATGCAGTGCTGTATACATTAGCTTATTTATGATTAGTTGCTTATGTTGATGTCCTTTATGTATATTTAATTTGTATTTCTGTGTTTGTTTGTCAAATCGCTTGTTTTGAGGTATTCTGAAGTTGTAAATAACTCAATACTCATGCGTATGGAACAGAGTAACACATCTCGACCCTTACAAAAATTAACCATGATTTTACTACAAATAAAACAAAACAAAAAAACACATGGTTATTATAGTAACCACAAACTTTTTGCTACACTTCCATGTTTTTTAACCAGTTTAACCGTGGTATTTGTATTAAAACTGTGGTTATTCAAATGGTAATCAATACGCCCAAAAACAAACATGGTTACTATAGTAAACCCTTAGTTTATTTTCATACTGTTAAACTTAATATGACATGCCCATTTTGTTATTATTAATATTTTTAAATAGTTTGCTGGATATTCAACACGTGTTTAATGACTTTGGTAAAGTTGGTTTTATATTCACACATTGGGACTTTCGTACTCAATATCTCTCCATTGGCGCATGTGGAAAGATTTATATCAGTAAAGTATTCTTACCTGTCAGTCTACTACAAGCCATTTCTTCCTTGAAATATTTGTTTTTCAGATGTGGATAAAATCATTGTCTCCTATGGACTTGGTCTGCATTCCTGGGAACGCTTACAAAAACGTCATATCCATTTATGCCAAGGAATTACCCAAAGTGAGCGATGCGTTTGCTGCAAATGTGTGATTTTCCCCTCAATTGCACCTCCTGCACAAGTTGAAAAAATATTTGGGACTTCCACAACAGAGTAGCAATAGTAGTTATCCCCAACATGTTTGATGATGGAAAAAATGGCAGAAATAAGTGTTCTGTAATATATATATATATATATATATATATAATATATATATATATATATATATATATAATACACATATAAACTACATATAATTATCATACATGATTTCAGTCAATATTAAAATATCTCTGCATATACTAACCATATATGATTTCAGTCAATAACTTACACAAATTTGTGATGGAAACACTTTTATTTCAACACAAAGTGAAACACTCAAATTATATACTCCACATTAGTAATTTACAATTCCAAATTGATAACAAAACACACAAAAGAACAACAAAACACATTGAACACACTGTCATGGCCATCAATCATCAAAGAGACTTAAAGCGATAGTTCACCCAAAAATTACAATTAGCCCATGATTCACTCTCCCTCAAGTCATCCTATGGTGTATACGACGAATGAAATCAGAGCTATATTAAAAATGTCCTGACTCTTCCAAGCTTTTTAATGGGAATGATTCAAGATTTTGATGGCCATAAAAGTGCATCTATCCGTCATAAAAGTAATCCATCTGCAGGGGGTTAATAAAGAAGCGAAGCCATGCATTTTTAGTATAAAAAACAAAACAAAACATATTTATGACTTTACAGACTAAAATAACTAGCTTCCGGCAGACGATTGTATGCATCAACCTATGCCAAAAGAGTGACCTTTGACCCGACACATGATGTATTGACGAACGAGGATACGCAGAGGATAGAGAAAAACAAGACACTGGTCACAAATTAGAAGTCCACAACAAAAACTGCTCCCGAGGTGGTACTTTTTCAAAGTTCGGGAACTTTCGGGGGTGGGACTTGGGCGCTGAACATGCTGATTGGTTGAACTCACGCAGCATTTTATTTCAACCAGCATTTTTAAAAGTCTTTTGCGAGGATCGTTCAGCGTTCAGTAAATATCAGTCTTGCTCTTTCTGTCCGATGGCGCGCGTTCGTCTCAGCCATTGCACGGTCAATGTCCGTAATAGCTGATGATAACATACTTTGTCTTATTTTCAATCTAGCTTTACGAGCTTTCAGAATACGCTTTAGTATCAATGCTTGTCTCTTTTCCGCCGTTTTGTTAATGACCTCTTTAGTAAACCAATATATAACCAGCAAAAGCAGCACTGCTTGCATCTCCTCCACTTGTTATTGATGCAGACAGTATCGCACAAAAATGATTACTGTCCGTCGCTGACTGGGAGGAGCAGTCGCGCCGCGCGCAGTCCTACATCACCGGACTAATGTGCCTAATCTTCTCAGTACTTTAGACCGCGGTGGAAACGCAGACAGCAGCAGGTCTGGGGGAAAAAAGTTCCTGGTACAAATTGTTCCGGGTAATTTTGGTGGAAACGGGGCTATATTAATGCTTTATTCTGCATGACCTTATTCTACATCCCTTCCTTAATCCTACCCAATACCTAAGCTTAACAACCTTACTAACTAATGAGCAGTAATTAGGGGTTTATTGAGGCAAAGTCATAGTTTATAGTGAGAATTGGACCCTAAAGTGTGAACATATTTCCTATTGTACTGAACCCGTATTGAACCGTGAACCTGTAAGTGTTCCACCACCAATAACTACACAACACTGCTGTAAACCGAAATAGAATTTTGTTTTGCATAATTTATTCATTATGCCTATAACTGTAAAGCTGTTTTAAAAGAATCTATATTATATAATAAATAAATTACATTCCAATATAGTTGTGCAAAATTATATTTGTATAAAACAAATATATTTAAAAAAAAATCGAATATAATTTATTTGACACAAACATTACTAAATTTGAAAACTTGCACTTACTCCACTAAAATACCTTTTGATATTCATGCATATTAATTTTGGGATGTTACTTCTAATAAAGACACACCATGAAAGTGCACTTAATCAATTCTTGTAATAACGTTTTAATAATTTTACAACATTGATAAAATTCAAAAAGACTTTATTTCATATGAAGACAAAGCACAAAACTTAAATAAAAAAAAATGTTACATTAAAGATATATATTTATATATCATTTGAAATTTGTATATTCAAAATCAAGACAAAAAAAAACGTTGACAATTTTTCAATCCAACCATACTAAACACAATACTGTACAAAATTGCTTATTTCTACGTGTACAATAAACACATTTTGAAAAATATCTGTGAATAAAGTGTGTTGTACACACAATATGCTGTCAGGACTTGGGTTTGATCATTGCTCTTCCTGCTTTTTCTCTCATTTATGTTTCCCTGTATTATTCCACCGCACCACAGCTGTGCTCTTTTCTTAATCAGCACAACTGCACCGCTCTCTCACCTGATGGTTTTCATATCCACATCCCCTTAAGCGACTCCAATATGCAAGCATAAGCTTATCTCTTCTCAAATCTGAAGGCACTTCTCCTAACTCAACCTGTATTGCTTTAATTGGTGTTGATCTCATTACACCCGCACATATTCTCAATGCTTTATTACTAACTCTATCCAGCTTCAATAAATGTGTTTTAGCTGCTGCTCCATATACATAACATCCATAATCTATTGTTGACCTCATTAATGCCCTGTAAATATACTGCACCGCTCTCTCACCTGTCTCTCCATTTAAGTTTCCCACACTTGATTTCTGCGGCAGCTGCGCTGCATTATAATCAGGGCTCTTGCACACCTCTCTCACCTGTTTCTCCTCTCATTTAATTTCTCACACTATTTAGCTTCCTTCCTTCTCTGCCCGACTGTTTTTCTGTCATGATCTAGCCTTTCAATGTGAATCTATTTCTGCCTTGCCAAATTTTGATCCTGTTTGGTTTTTCCTAGTCTGATCCAGCCCTGCAGCTCAGTTTTCCCATCTCCTTTTGGATTTTGCCTTTTGTTATTGACTCTGTGCCTGGATTATTCTCTGCCCTGCACCTTGGACTGTGTCATTTTGCTGGTCTTGAACCTGCCTGCCTCTTGACCTCTCTTCCGGCTTGCCCTCTTACATTATTGCCTCACTGGACTGTCTACCTGTTGATGACTTTGGCCTGTCCTTGGATTACGTCATCAGCTATTTCCCCTGGCTTGGCAGCTCGGCTGTCCAATGAAATAGTGTTTCTGTTGCAGTGGCAAAATACAGGGAAACATAAATGAGAGAAAAAGCAGGAAGAGCAATGATCAAACCCGAGTCCTGACAAATGCAGTGTAATTTGGTGACATTTACAATAACAAAATCAAACATTCTAGGCTATTTTTCATGCTAAACAATGTCTAGCAGAATAGTCACCATTGACAATAACCAACTTAAAGGGGTGATGAATTGAGAAATCAAGTTTCCCTTGAGCTTTTGATATATAAAAGGTCATGGATATATAAGAATATCCTGTAAGTTCCAGAGCTGAAAACTTCCTTGTTAGTCAAAGAAAAGCTTTTATTGACACCAGACCCAGAAAATGACCAATCTCAGAATGTGCACGGCTATGACGTCTGAGTGTGGTGAAGCACCGCCTCAACAGAAGAAGAACAACGTCTGATTCTGTAGCCCCGCCCACCGACTCGTGCCACTAACATGACTGCTAAGAGCAGCATAGAGCTAGACAGCATCGAATTTATAAGCAATAAACATACCACATAAGCTTTTTGGATTCTGTTTTTTAAGCATTCGAATTCCAATATTATGAATGCATGGATTAACTTTATTTTTAATGAATATCCAGCTCACGTGGAGAAGACACTGCGTTTGTTCCTTCATTTCTGATCACGTATTCGTTTGTAAACGAGACTGGATTTGCAGACAGGATGAGATTACATGAACGAATGAAGCTACACACTAATGTGAGTAAAACATTTTTTTTATATGCGTTAGTATTGCATTGCTACAGATAGTACTGATTATGTGTACATCTCTGACTGAAGCACGCTGTCACAGACTGGAGAATACTTTATTTGTGGTGTTTTTGGTACATTACTGTCTTGATGTGCGTTGTTTACTCTCTTGACTCGATGTTTGGCGCAATTCTGGTTACCGTTTGCCACACGCTGTCACTGACAGAGGGAGCAGAAGCTCATTATGCAAATCTTATCCAATCCTAGCTGTGGGCGTTTACTTCCATGTGTTCAGTGCGGCACACCCTTCAAAACTGAGCGTGTCTTGAGAGAGCCTCAAAACCAGGTCAGAAAATAGCCTATTACTTATTCATTATGATGTTTTTAAATGTAAAAACCACGCAAACGTCATAAGTTGACCTCACATGACAGTATTAAACATTTAAAAAGCCAGTTCATGACCCCTCTAGCCCTCAAACCGTATTCACTTTATAGCCCTTAATCCTGTAATTGTGGACAAATGTGGGCACAGAGGACTCCGGTGTGATCCTATTTTTTATTTATTATAAATGTTATATCACTGTCTTCGATAAAGTTTTGTCTATCCATTTATGGTGTTTTTTTTATTTTGGGGGTATTTTTGAATTTATTTACTTCAAAAAGTACCCTATTTTCTATGTAAATTATGCTTATTTTTATGTTTAATTTTTTTATTTTTTTAACTACATTAAAATATCATTCCAATATGTTCTTAGAGCTAAAACCTAAAGATGAAGTGACTTTGCTGTCACCTGGTGTCTTATTTTGGTATAAAATTAACAAAAAAACAATAATATCAATAGCCACTAGATGGCAATAGTACTTAATGGCTGCATATATAGGCTGAACTCTATGAACCACTGTATAAAATGAGTTTGACCTCTTAAGTTTTTGACTATCACAAGTTAAAATTGTAATTTAAAAATATATATATCTGTGTTAGGTGAGACTATACAAAGATGCCAAAATATGGTTAGATAAATATGACCATGCTATAAGGAAAAGACAAAGTAGTAGATCATTTATAATTTATTTCAAACACAAAACATCAAATTTAAATAACTAATTAGTAC
The DNA here is from genome assembly GCF_949357685.1 of Gobio gobio. NCBI lineage: Eukaryota > Metazoa > Chordata > Actinopteri > Cypriniformes > Gobionidae > Gobio > Gobio gobio. Next base: position 22,242,825 of record NC_137097.1, on the reverse strand, counting down.
CAAACAGGTAAGAACAAACATAAAATAACTAAATAAGTGACAAGAACAAACAATAATTGTTATTTACACTATTTACATATTTACATGCACTTGTGGCAGCAGGTAATTGTCACGGAATGTTCTTTGCAGATATATTGTCTGCATTTTTCACATACAGTGCTGGTTTTTTTTCTGTTGGAAGTGCAGACATGGCACCTTTTTCTTTTTGTTGTGGGAGTTGCTGTGGATGTGCTAGGGATGCTTTCTGAGGAGGGTTGTCCTCTGATCTGATTCAGCATCCTCAAAGATGCCGCTCCATGGGGAACGCTCCTCCGTCTCTCGATTTGTGGGGACACCAGAGCCTTGCCAAGCTCTTCTAAAAAGATCCGCCTTCTCCAGGACTTTCCTGCATTCCAGCCAGGATTTATTTCGGACCACAGGACGAAGGCGTTGAGAGCTGACACATCGAGCATGCTGGAAAAACAACCATTGGCCAACGGTTTGATTTTCGCTTACAAGTGTAAGCAGCCACCATCTTGAATAATACACACAGAAAAAGAATAAAAATCAAACATTATACTGACAAAAGTACATTTACATTTATTCACTTAGCAATTCATACATTTGTTACAAATTATAAACCACAAGCAATTTTTTATAGGAAAATTTGTAAAAAATGCAACAAAAAATAAATAAATAGTAAAATACCTGGTCAAGGCTGTCCACTCCACCCTTGGTCTTGTTATAATCCAGGATTACATCTGGCTTCCTCTCGTCACCTGTGCTGACCGTGGCTCCCTTGTGAACTGTGCTCATCAAGAGCACATTTCTGGATTTTTTGGGACAGTAAGACACAAGTGTGTGTGTATTGGTGAAGGCAAATACTGAAGAGAATTTCTCTCTGCCCCTCGTCTTTACCAGCGCAGGTGGGAGCTCAGGTTTGTTTTTTCTCACAGTTCCCAGCATGCCCAGTTTCCTCTTCAGGAGCTCCTGGCCAAGGGCATACGACGTGAAATAATCATCACAGGTGATGGTGTGCCCTTGGAGACCCACGGACATGTCGAGGACAACGCGCATTGCCAGGTTCTTCTCTCGTTGCCCATCAGCTGGCTTGCCAGTATATATTTGCATATTATATGCATAACTGGTCTTAGCATCACAAGCTGCCCAGATTTTGACGCCATACCTGGCTGGCTTGCTTGGCATATATTGCTTAAAGTTACAGCGTCCTCTAAACGGTACCAGACATTCGTCGACTGTAACTGCTTGGCCAGGGTTGTACATTTTCGGTAGAATTTCAACCCATTTGTCCCATATTTCTCGAATTGCTGCCAGTTTATCATCTCTCCATCGGTAAGGTCTTGTTTCTCGGTCGTCGAATCTAATGACCCTTGTCATCACTTCAAAGGCTCTCAGAGACATTGTAGCACAAAAAATGGCTCTCCCCGTTTCTGCGTTCCACAGGCTCATTGTGGCCTCATTGTGGGAACGGTAGACACCGGCCAGCAATAGAAGGCCAATATAAGCCTGTAAGTCCACCCAATCCACCACATTCCATGACTCTCCAAAGACTCTTTTTCCCTCTAAATTTGTCATGTCTATCAGTGTCTTTTGAATTTGCTCAGGAAAAAAAAGCTCAAAAGCTGACCTTACGTCCTCAACACGTGAACAGGCATATCTCGTTGGCCCAGGAGTCATCTTCATGATGTTCTCTGCAGCTGCTCTCCCTGGTGTCTGGTCAGGTGCAGTAGCAGTCCAGACAATTTCTCCATTTTTGGATGCATACGTTGCTACACCAGGATCCTCTGCCTCGGAGTCTTCATCTGTGTCGACATAATCTGGGTCAAACTCAGTCTGACTGTCCGTTTGAGATCCTTGATCCTCTGCTGACTCCAAACCACAGTTTGTCTGGTCTCCTTCCTCCCCACTGGATTCCAGGAGAATATCCAGGGTTTCTGCTGCACTAAACCTCCTTCTCATTGTGCTGCTTGCAGTGAACTGAGAAAATAACTGCCACTGCAGGTTTAGGTAGCATATGCTACATAAACGTTTTGTTTGGAAGTATCAACAAACCTTGCAGTAGCAGTTTGATCTGACTCTGAAGGTGTCAGGTACCAGGTGGTTGATTGGATCATACCAAAAAACATGGTCAGACATTGGCTCATTCAATTCAGTTTATATTTAAAAAAAAAAGCCTAGCTCTGTCATAGGCTCATTGAATGCATTGTTTGTGTGTGTGTGTGTGTGTGTGTGTGTGTGTGTGTGTGTGTGTGTGTGTGTGTGTGTGTGTGTGTGTGTGTGTGTGTGTGTGTGTGTGTGTGTGTGTGTGTGTGTGTGTGTGTGTGTGTGTGTGTGTGTGTGTGTGTGTGTGTGTGTGTGTGTGTGTGTGTGTGTGTGTGTGTGTGTGTGTGTGTGTGTGTGTGTATGAGTGTGTGTGTGTGTGTATGAGTGTGAGTTTTTGCCATGATGAGAATGTTGTACAGGATCAGCCCTTCATTTGTGTGTATGTTAGATATGCATTGTATTGGATCTATTAATTTATTTTTACAAAAAAACAAGAAGAATGCTCTAAATTACGGTTTTTCCCATTCCTTTCTATGGGTGCCCATTTTTGACCCAAATACAAGATTAAGGAGTTTTTTTTTTTCACCCACTTAACATTGTAGTATTGAGTCAAAAAAAATTGTGTGTGTTCAGGAGGCAAACTTAAGAAAAGTAGCCAAGTCTTGTACCGCTCAGATCAAGGGAATTATTTTTTAAAAATAAATCAAAATTATTTTGCCCACATTTGTCCAGAATACTCTTTCTGTTCCCGTCGCCTAAGAATAGAATAGCAAAAAACTGATGTGACTAGCCCAACCAAACACCGTGGTAAAAAAAAAACGAGGTATGTATAATATATATATTATATATCTTGTATGTTATACCTTTTGTACCCTTCTGTCATTGTATTTATCGTTTTTATTGTTAACAAACAAACCACATCCATCCCCCACACTTTTGAAAAGCTTGCTACGCCTCTGGATATATCGGCAACCTATTGTTATCGGCCGATAAATGATTATTTTTGATGTTATCGTTATCGGTTCAATAAGAAAATTTGACCGATATAGTCAAGCCGATAGATAATGTATTATTACCTTCAGCTGAGACAGACACGCTGTCCACCATGATGGGTTCGAATTGCTCTAAATATGATTGGAATCACTTCGAAAAGGAAAATACAGTTATGTGCAACATGTGCAGCGCAAGTCTAACATATTATCTACACAAAATGATAATGAGAATACGGCTGTAAAAGAGCGTTGTGTTTCAGCACGTTTGTTGAGGGAAGAGCGCGCCCACGGAGTTACACCTTCATGACAAGCACAGTCAAGTTCGCTTGTGCATTCACAGCCTTTTGTGCCATTGTAAGTTGTAATATTATATTTATTATTCTGTGTATTTAATCTCATATAGGATGCGTTTGGTTGAGTTAACTAACGATGCAGTAAAGCACTTCATTGTACCGGTCTTTAGCTTCAGCACGCGCATTTCAAACAGAAATGCACAGTATTAATAACTAATGGGACTGTCCTGTACATAACACTGTAATGAGAATATTTTTTTTATAAACGTTGTGAATTCTCTGGGTTTAGTTGTTGTGTTTCAGTGCGCTGTTGTGGGAAGCGTCCACAACGCATTCTGACCTGGGCTGCGTTTCCCAAAAGCATCGTAAGCCTAAATTGATCGTAAAAACGATCGTACGAGTGATCTTAATATTAAGGTCTGTTTCCCAAAAGCATCGTAACTTAAGTAGCACTTGAAAATGATCGTAGATCTACGAAGCTCTAAGTGTATCGTAAGAAGACAGAGTTATGAGGTCACCCACAGGACAACCAGCAGATTACACCTTTAACTTTATTCAAGTGCATTGTGATAATACTATAAGGTTTTGATTGTACTTTATTGTACACTTTTTTATTATTATTTTTATTTTAATATTCTCATTATTATCAATGTTGATAAAAAAAAAACAGTTCTGCTGCTTAATATTTTTTGTGGAAACTGACTTTATGATCACTGGAATTTTTTATTTTTTATTTATGAGGGCAGGTAACAAACAAAAAAAATTATAAATACACATCTGAAATAAATAGTCTTTTTGAAAGGTATCTTTTCTTGTTTTTTTTTTGTTCAGCCATTTTGTCAGTGCCTCAGCCTGTAGGTAGTTGCTTTATATAGACGTGTTTTGATTGGACACATCAGATGACAATTATTAGGTGAAACGTTCAGAGGAAACGATTCCATATTAGGTTATATTTCAGCACTTCGCAAATGGACAGCGACTCTTAAGTAGCACTTAGAGCGCGTTCTCGCGCATTCATGTTAAGTACATTTTTGGGAAACGCACGTGGCATTGCTGCGAGTGATCGTAACTTCGCTCGTAGAACGCGCTCTTTAGAGCTAAGATACATCGTTATTGGGAAACCCGGCCCAGCACAGTCAAGTTTGCTTGTGTATTCGCGTCATTTTAAGCACATGTAAGTCATAATATTACGTTTTTGTAGTATAAACATCTGATTAATGTCATATAGGATGCGTTTCGTTAAGTCAATAACCCGCAGTGCTTCATTGTACCTTCCTTCATTGGAAGAGCATCCACAGGAGTTATTGGCCTTCACCAATGCGTGATTTTGTGCTAATATAAGTTGTAATATTATATTTATTTTGTATAAATATCTGATTGTTCTCATATATGATGGGTTTAGTTGTTAATTAACCTTCTAAGCGCTTCAGTTCACGGTTGTTCGTTCATTCTCTCCAGCTTCACCGCACGCTCTCAAATAGCAACATTATTTAATAGACTACACTAATATTAAAGATGTTTACTATTACTGTAATATTAAACATATTTTTTTCAAAAACACAGAAGCCTTATTTTTAATAACTAGCACTTTTATTGTTCACGTGTCATTTCCATCAATAATATGGTTTGATTAAAACCATTTCCTTATTGTCCGCGCGGAGGCTATTTAAAGGTCCCATGGCATGGCATTTTTCTATTATTTTATAATGTTTCCTGAGGTGTACTTATATTGTTAGTATGATTTTTACATCATAAAATGTCATAATTTAGAAATAAAAGGCATTTTTTCAATACTGATGTTTGTCCTCTGGCTGAAAGCCCTGCTTCAAGAGGCGTGTCTGCTGTGAGACTTCAGTAAAAACGCCCACTGTTGTGATTGGCTGACATCTTTGCATTTTAAATGAGCGGAGGGGGCGAGCAGGCACGAGCAGGCACGAGCTGCTGCCAGAGAGACGGATGGACCGGAGTTCACTTTACATCGGTTCTGTCAGTCTCAGTTCAGTGCTGTTGTAGTTACAGCATATACTTCAGGTTATTAGTTTATTTCTAGTCGGAGGGACTGTCACTCATGTCAGAAAGTTAGTAACTTTAGTAAATTATGGATCAGCGCTGACTGGAGACGCGAACCGTTTAGAACGATTCAGTCCGATTTGGTGAACTGATTCGGTTCACTAAAAAGAACCGGTTCAAAAGAATGATTCGTTCGCGAACCGGACATCACGGAGACGGAGCGATTGCTAACAAAGTTATTTATAGTAACTACTGAGTTGTGAGAGCGCTGTCTGTCAGCGCGAGTTTATTGTGTTTGTATCTGAGAGTTCTGAATAAACACGAGTTCCAGTCACACCGAGTCCGTCTTCATCATTATTACCAACTTTGTAACACATGCAAAGTATCATTACAGCTGTCGAGACGAACGAGTTATGAGTAAGTGTTGATAATACCATTATTCTTAGACATGTTCCTATCATATGAAAAGCCTCAGTGACGCGCATTGAGTACACAGCGCAAACAAAGACACAACAGCAGTAATCGAATGTAATCCAGTTTATTGTGGGGATAGCTGGCTAGCCTAGCCGGATACCCTCACGCTTACCCCCCGTCTGCTTTATCTCGCGCCGCGTAAGGCGCCTCCGCTGTGGGCCAGATGCAGTACTGGGGGCCGGGGATGTTGGAGGCCGACCGGTCAGCCCGAGCTTCGGTGTGTGTGAGGTTTATCTCTAAAGCTGTGGCTCTCTATGTTGAGCAGAAACGACTGTATGCACATTTTAGAACAGATAGACGCGACGAGGACGTACAAAAACACTGACTCACAAGATCGAAAACACCGTTCTGTCGAGAGAGAGAGAGCTGCGTGTGCACGAATAATAAATAATTAGCTACACATAAGAAATCAATGATCACAGATCAGAAGGAACTGAAAAAAGACTTCTGTTTTCATTTGTACATCCAAACACTGAGAAACTGCCAGCATTCACTCGTTCACAAGTAATGATCTCTCGAGCGTTTGCTTGGGCGTGCCAGATTCTCTGGGTGGAGGAAAGGGAGGAAACCGTTCCTGCTTGGACGTCAAACCAGGAGACTTCAGGATTGGCTCGTCTGGCCTGTCATTTTCTCAAAGGCAGAGAAAGACAGCCAGAACTCGGTTTTACACCGATCAACATTTCTATCCACTTGGGGACAATATTCAGGCTAGGGGAACTCATATTAATGTTGAAAAACCTCATAAAATGAAAATGTCATGCCATGGGACCTTTAATGCACGGCACTTGCATTCTGATTCTTTATTATGCAGCCTCAGTAATGCTGTTCAATAACTTGTTTGCATTATTTAGGTATATTATTTTTATTTTTTTAGGCAATAGAATTTTTGGTAACATTTTACTAATAAGATTGCATTTGCATTAAAGGGATAGTTCACCCAAAAACGAAAATGTGATGTTTTTCTGCTTACCCCTAAGGCATCCAAGATGTCTTCGTTTCTTCAGTAGAACACAAATGAAGATTTTTAACTCCAACCGTTGCTGTGTGTCACTCATATAATGCTTGTCAATGGGGTCTAATTCTATTAGAGTAAAAAAAACATGGACAGACAACTTCAAATGAAACCCAGCGGCTCGAAACGATCGGTTTCTGAGAGAAACCCAACGGTATTTATGCAAATATATCACCTCATATCAGACAAACGCTTCAGCTCTGCAGACTGCCATCACTTCCCGTGAGTGAGGTCAAAATTCCGTCCGGGTCATAGATATATATACATAGATTCCTCATTAGTGCCTGCGTGGATCATGGCGTGGATCACTCGAATGAGGAATCTACGTATACAATGGCTTGCTGAAAACAGAGCTGTTTTTGACCAGGTAAAATTAGTGTTTTCTTACAATGCTAATGAGAATTTTTAATTAAAGTATACTACAAACTTTTCATTTAGACACTAAAGAATCATATTAACTTGTAAAAAAAAATGCATTATATGACCCCTTTAAGGGTCAAGATCAAATTCTCTGCATCTCCTGTGCTGCATCAAGCCATCCCATAATATCCGTCATCACTTAAATTAATGCACGGCTCAGATTAACTGTACAATATGTGTGTAAACCTCCAATAAAATTATAAAGTAATTATTCCATCACAAATAAATCGCTCAATCAAGTGGCTGTGTCTATAGTATTATACACAACATTATGATATTACATACATTCTCATATACATATACAATATAAAATTTGTATATTTTATTATTTAAAATTATTATTATTGCCCCTGGTTCAGTAATGAACTCTAGTAATAAAGTAGCAGTGGCTGGGACAGATTTTAGATTCATGTTAATCCTGTTTACATTAAATAAACTGCTCGCGAGCAGGTTTAAGCTTACAGACCTGTTGCTATGACAGCAAGTCCAGGATGAGCTTCGAAGAACCAAACAATCCAAGATCATGCCAAATCGTCAACAATCAAATCCGGCTAACTGAGTTAGCGACGAAGAACGGACCCCAGATTTGCGATTACACACATTTCCCTCAGCAAATCCTACACTTCAAAATAAAAGCCCCATTAGACAACTTGGATAGCTATTGTTGGAGCTATTTTCTTGTTTTGTAATTAAGTTAATAATTAAATTACTTTATTTTTGTTTTACTTTAACTAATTTGCATGATTATTTTATGGATGTAGATACAGAACGTTAATGTTACTATTTTCATTAATTTGAGCTATTTTTGTGGGGACTTTTATTTTGATAGTACTGACTGAGCACCTGTTTGTATGTATATATTGGTGATTACACTTAGGACGAGCAGGCACTGGGAAAGGTTGTTGGTTTTTACCAGGGAAAGAAAGGCTGCAGACACCATTTGTTTGTATGCTTGCTCAAATGGAAATAAACCGCATAAACGATATGGTTGCCTGGATATTGGTTTTATTGTATCCTGCGTAAGATACTATCTTTAAGTGCCTCAGTGGCCGTTTGATTATTTGTTTGATTTAAGTTAAGGACAAATCGCCACAACACAAAGTAAAAACCCCACCTTAATCTGGACATTCATGTCAATGGACTTCGTGGAAAGAGGATTGAGGAGTATGTTGTTGAAAAACACGTCGTTGTCTGGAAAGCAGTGGTCTACGGACATCACAGGAAGCCATTCAACAGTCGGTATGTGAAAAATGTTTACTTTGAAGCTGTATTGGAAGACGGCTTAGCTATTGGAGCATTTGGATTCATTTTTGGAGGTTGAATATTGGAAGTCTTAAAGAGTTTGAGGGACTTTGGAGGATATAGCGGTTGCGCAAATACCTCCACAGGGACCTTCACGTCATTCATTCATAGGAAAGCTATGTCATTGAAGCGACTTAATGCAAAAAATGATGTTTTCTCGCTCTATGGCAAACAAATTGTGTGAAAATTGAACAAAAAACAAAAAAAAAGGAAAAGAGGGAAAAACAATGTCGCAACAATCTTGCACATCAAAAGCCAAGAGTGACGTTGTGTCCACGCACTCGGTAAAAAGAAGTTTCAAGTTCACAGAAAAAGGATTGGCATTTTTTGCAAAAACGTGTCAAGAAAAGAGGTCTTTGAAATGCAAGCAGGCTAAGAGGTACATGGAACAAATTGGTGCCTTGATGGAGTCCACTGACAATGTGAGCTCGGTGCAATCTCAGTTGGGAAAATGTATTAAGTGTTATGAGGAAGCTAATGACACGCATGAATCCTTCTTGAATTTGAATATGCCCGAGAGTGAAGTTCAAAGACAAAATAATTATTTTCATGCAAAAATGACCATGTTCCGTGATTTCACTGAGGAAGTAAAGAGCTGGTTGTCTAAGGCTGCTCACCCATATGTACAATCCGTTGATACTGAGGCCAACCATCCTGATAACCAAAGTGTAACTTCTGATGGGATTAGACCTGAAGACAGTGCATCTAACATCTCATTGGTAAAGGAGAATAATTCCAGATTACACTCTCAAATATCAAGAGTATCCTCAACTTCATCTACAAGGATAAAAGCAGAAGCTGATAAAGCAGCACTTATGGAACGCATGACTGCATTAAAAAGAAAACATTTGTTAGAAGCCAAAGAAGAGGAATTAAGGAAGGAAAAGGAAAAATTGGCTCTGGAAACTGACCTGGCGGCCGCCAATGCTAAGCTCCGTGTGCTGGAAATTAATTCAAAATGTGGCTCTAAAGGATCTGACGGAATGAATTCCTATTTTGAAAGGAACAAGCAAAGTACAGGCCGCCTGAATCCGCATGCTGACCATTTTACTCCAGAACAAGTTGACATAAAGAATACTCACAGTGAATCTCATTCTGAGTCACAGGCTCAGATTGTCAGGTCTAAAAAGGTGGAAATGAAACAATCAGACACCAGACTTGCAACAGGTGATATACAAACACAAAGGACACAAACGGTTCATGATGCTCAGCAAATAGGACATCTATCCTATCTTAACTCAGCCTGCAATGATAAATCTCAGAAGGATATTGTGAGCATTATGCAACGACAGAATGATATTACCACACTGTTGGTTCAGCAAAATTTAGCCTCTGCTCTGCCAATGAGAAATATTCCTGTGTTTGATGGTGATCCTCTTCAGTTTCTAACCTTTATTAGAGCTTTTGAAAACTGTGTAGAAGAAAAGACGGATAATACAAAGGATTGCTTGAACTTTTTGGAACAGTACACCAGGGGTCAGCCAAGAGACCTGGTGAAAAGTTGTCAGCACTTGCCTCCTCAGCAGGGATACCAAAGAGCTAAATCCCTTCTTGCAGAACATTTTGGCAATGAGCACAAAGTTGCCTCGGCTTATATGGACAAGATTCTCACATGGCCTCTCATTAAGCCAGAGGACGTGAACGCACTGCAATCATTTTCTCTGTTTCTTAGAGGTTGTTCCAATTTAACACAACAAGTCATGTATATGAAGGAGTTGGATATGCCATCCAACCTCAGAAACCTGGTGATGAAATTGCCTTATAAACTAAGAGAAAAGTGGAGAAACGTTGCATGCGATCTGCAGGAGCAAAGTGGAAACAGGGCTGTATTTACTGACCTTGTGACCTTTGTTGAAAGACAAGTAAGAATTATCTCTGACCCTTTGTTTGGTAATATACAGGATTGTCAACCTACCAGCTATACTAAAACCTCCAACGCTGGCCATGCAAAGCAGAGAAGAACTGGAAGCACTTTTGCAACCAGTGTCAGTTCAGTAAAGGAAGGAGATAACGTCTACATTGATGATAAGATCAAGTCCTCGTTTGCCCAAAGTAATCTTAAATGTCTCCTCTGCCAACAGAACAATCACGCTCTGGATAAATGCTCACGGTTTAAGTTAAAGATGCACCGTGACAAGATAAATTTCATAAAGGAAAATGGAATTTGTTTTGGTTGCTTAAAGATTGGTCACATGAGCAAAGACTGTAAGAGTCGTTTGGTTTGTAGTGTGTGTCACCAGAAGCACCCATCAGTCCTTCACATTGAGGCAAGGGGTACCTCAGTCAAAGAAGCACAGGAATCTGTGAGCCTTCCACTAAAAGTGTCAACTGGACAACAGACATGTGGTCATATAGGGGCTGGTGAAGAGGATGATGCTGTCTTCTCAATTGTTGCAGTTCAGGTTAAAAGCCACATGAGTAATACAGTTGTGCAGACCTACGCATTTCTGGATCCTGGGAGTTCAGGTACTTTCTGTACTGTTGATTTGGCAAGGAGACTAGGCCTAAGAGGAAAGCCAACAAACATTTTATTAAGGACAATGGGTCAGAAGAAGATTGTGAGTACTAATGTTTTGACTGGCTTGGAAGTGTCTGGCATGGATACTAATGATTTTATCAAGTTGCCTAAGGTTTTAACTCAAAAGAGTATGCCAGTGTCAAAGTTGAACATTCCACGACAAGAGGATGTGGCTAAATGGTCTTACCTGGGGAACATAAAGCTTCATGATGTGGATTCAAATGTTGATTTGCTCATTGGAACTGATGCAGCAAAAGTGATGGAACCCTGGGAGGTGATCAACAGTCAAGGTGAAGGACCATATGCAGTTCGAACAAGAGTTGGCTGGATAATTAATGGACCACTTCGAGGTGGAAGTGGCAATGGAGTAAAGACTGGCTGCTCTGTTGTTACAACCAATCGTATTTCGGTGGAATACCTGGAGGAAATGCTCATTAAACAATACAACCATGACTTTAATGAAAAAACATCAGAGGAAGGATTGGAGATGTCAAGAGAGGACGTTAAATTCATGAAGATTGTGAGCAGTACAGCAGAACTGAAAAACGGACATTATTGCATTGACTTACCTTTTAGAGAAAAAGATCCTGTCTTACCAAATAATCGCTGTGTTGCTGAACAGCGCCTCCAAGGTTTGAAGAGGAAGTTTGAGAGGAACGATAAGTTTAAAGAGGAGTACACCGCATTTCTTGGTGATATGGTGGTTCAGGGCTATGCTGAAGTAGTACCCGTTGACCAACTGGAACAAGTGGATGGAAAAGTCTGGTATATTCCCCATCATGGAGTACATCACCCTAGTAAAGGAAAGTTGAGGGTTGTGTTTGACTGTGGAGCCACATATGAAGGAACATCACTAAACTGCCAGCTCTTGCAGGGCCCAGATCTCACCAACTCTCTTATCGGAGTTCTCATTCGGTTCAGGAAAGAACATGTTGCTGTCATGTCCGACATCCATGCCATGTTTTATCAAGTACAGGTGCCTGATAAACACGTGAACTTTCTTCGCTTTCTTTGGTGGCCTAATGGCAATATTGAGCAAGAACCAGTAGAACATCGAATGAAGGTGCACTTGTTTGGAGCTGTATCGTCCCCAAGTTGTGCAAATTATGCTTTGAGAAGAACTGCAGAGGACCATGCGTCGGATTTTCCAGATGAGGTGATCAGTACAGTTCTTCATAACTTTTATGTGGACGATTGCCTGAAGTCCATAGCTTCGGAAAAAGATGCAATTCAAATTGCAAAGGATTTGACTGTGCTCTGTGACAAAGGTGGATTTAGTCTTAGAAAATGGGTGACTACTAGCCGTTCTGTGTTGACGTCGATCCCAAGTGACATCAGAGCAACAGAAACAAAAGAGCTGGATCTAGATACGGACCAGCTTCCTATTGAGAGAGCGCTTGGTCTGCAATGGTGCGTTGAGTCTGACAAATTTGGGTTTAGGACTTCAGTACAGGAACGGCCACATACCAGGAGAGGTATTTTGTCGGTGGTCAGCTCACTGTATGATCCATTGGGTTTTTTGGGTCCTTTTATCATGTTAGCTAAGTTAACGTTACAGGAACTCTGTAGGAGAAACTTGAAGTGGGATGAACAAATACCCCCTTTCTTCTCTAAACAATGGTCTGACTGGCTAACGGATCTTCAAAAGATGATTGGATTCCAGGTTGATCGCTGCATTAAACCTTCTGATTTTGGAACATCTGTAACAGCACAAATTCATAACTTTTCGGATGCCAGTCAAGCTGGATACGGTACAGTATCTTACCTGAGATTGAAAGATGATCATAAAATACATGTTTCATTTCTGGTGGGAAAGACTGGAGTTACGCCTCTGAAGCAAGTTACCATTCCTCGTCTGGAGCTCACAGCAGCAGTTCTAGCCGTCCGAATGGATAGAATGCTTCAGAAAGAGTTACAGTGGCCGCTGGAGAGGTCAGTGTTTTGGACAGATAGCACAACTGTCCTTAAGTATATCTGCAATGAAACTAGACGTTTCCATACCTTCGTTGCAAATAGGGTTTCGGTTATTAGAGAAGCCACAGAAGTTGACCAGTGGAAATATGTGGGCTCTAAAATCAATCCTGCCGATGCAGCGTCCCGTGGTCTGAAAGCAGAGGAATTTCTCACACACCAGAAGTGGATTAAAGGTCCAGAGTTCCTCTCTTTGCCAGAGAAGGAGTGGCCAATCACTGATGTGGATTTAGCTGGGATTCCCTCTGAGGACCCAGAGGTCAAAAGAGAAGTAGCTGTGAATGCTATTGTTAAGCACTCAGAAGATCCCACAGACTATCTCATTAATTATTTCTCATCTTGGAGGAAGCTTAAAACATCTGTTGCCTGGTTTCTCCAGCTTAAAAGAGTTCTTTTGCTCCTGAGCCAAAAGAGAGAAGAGTTTAAATCTACTGCAAGTGACAGAGACGTAGGAGGCAAAGGGGTTGTTGAACAGAAACTTCAGAGCTTCAAAGCCACTCTTGGAGGGAAATCTTTAACTCCAGAAAGTTATGATGAAGCAGAAAAGGCAATACTTTGTTTTGCTCAAAACCGTAGGTTTAAGAGTGAAATTGCCACCCTGAAGAAAGGTTTGGTTAGTGTCTCTAAGGACAGTGCATTGTACAAGTTGGATCCTATATTGGAAGGCGACCTTCTCAGAGTCGGGGGTCGCTTACACAAGTCTGCATTGCCATCAGAGATTAAACATCCTGTTATCCTTTCCAAAGATTTGCATGTTTCCCAACTGATTTTACGTCACCTCCATCAACAGCAAGGACATGCGGGTAGAAACCACATGTTGAATAAGCTCAGACAGAGATATTGGATAATTAATGCCAACTCTGCTGCAAGAAGAATAATTTCAGAATGTACAACTTGTAGACGTTACAGAGGAAGACTTGGAGAGCAGAAGATGGCAGACTTACCTGAAGAGAGGGTTATGCCAGATAAGGCTCCTTTTACAGATGTGGGAGTTGATTATTTCGGGCCCATAGAAATTAAAAGAGGAAGAAGCTCTCTAAAAAGGTATGGAGTGCTTTTCACTTGTTTGACCAGTCGGGCAATACACCTGGAAGTGGCATACTCTTTGGATACGGATTCCTGCATTAATGCTTTGCGGAGATTCATTTGTAGAAGAGGTCCGGTGTTTAGCTTAAGGTCAGACAACGGCACGAATTTCATTGGAGCAAACAAAGAGTTAAAACAAAGTCTGGCCGCTTTAAATAATGCAAAGATCCAAGGTGCTTTGATGCAAGATGGGATTAAGTGGAGCTTTAATACACCTACAGCCTCACATCAAGGCGGTGTTTGGGAGCGCCTGATCCGCTCAGTAAGAAGCATACTCACTTCAGTTCTTGGGCAGCAGGTTTTGGGTGATGAAGGCCTGCAGACACTGTTTTGTGAGGTAGAGGCAATACTAAACGACAGACCCATTACAAAGGTCTCTGATGACCCTAATGACCTTGAGGCCCTCACACCAAACCATATTCTTCTGCTAAAAGGAAAGCCCATCCTTCCACCAGGACTCTTTGCACCAAGTGACTTGTATATCAGGAGAAGATGGAAGCAAGTACAGTACATTGCCGAACTTTTCTGGAAAAGATGGACGTTTGAATACTTACTTCTAATGCAGGAAAGACAAAAATGGGCTGTACCAAGAAGAAGTTTCTCTCCTGGGGATATTGTCATCATTGCTGTAGCCACGGCACCGAGAGGGTCCTGGATGATGGGTCGAGTTCTGAGTGTTAAGTCTGACTCCAAAGGATTGGTTCGCTCTGTGCTCCTCCAAACTAAGACCAGCGTCTTGGAGAGACCTATAACGAAGATCTGTCTGCTTCTGGAGGCCACAGTGTAGCATCATGGACATATATTCTTTCTTTTCTTTCTTCTCTTCTATTCTTCTTCTGTTTTGTTTCTTTTCTAGATAGACACGGGAAGAAGATCAGAAGAATTTATGTATTATAGTTAGAGCTAAGCTAGATAGTAGCTCCGTTACAGGAAAAAAGTAATTGTGGGTTTACACAGTTCACAATTAGGGGCTGGAATGTTGGAGCTATTTTCTTGTTTTGTAATTAAGTTAATAATTAAATTACTTTATTTTTGTTTTACTTTAACTAATTTGCATGATTATTTTATGGATGTAGATACAGAACGTTAATGTTACTATTTTCATTAATTTGAGCTATTTTTGTGGGGACTTTTATTTTGATAGTACTGACTGAGCACCTGTTTGTATGTATATATTGGTGATTACACTTAGGACGAGCAGGCACTGGGAAAGGTTGTTGGTTTTTACCAGGGAAAGAAAGGCTGCAGACACCATTTGTTTGTATGCTTGCTCAAATGGAAATAAACCGCATAAACGATATGGTTGCCTGGATATTGGTTTTATTGTATCCTGCGTAAGATACTATCTTTAAGTGCCTCAGTGGCCGTTTGATTATTTGTTTGATTTAAGTTAAGGACAAATCGCCACAACAGCTATATAGCAATATTTTGAAAGATAATATTTAAAGAGCTCTACAATTGAATGCTTACTAGTAACTATTTCAAATAGAGTGCTCTGTTATTGCATTTTTACTAGTAACAATTGAATTGTAGAGCTCTGTAATTAAAAATGAATGGAAGTCAATGGAGACATATGACTAGTAAAAATGTATTTGTAGAGCTCTCTAATTGGAATTACTAGTAAAAATGCAATTACGACGCGTAAAGCTGGAACAATTTAAGCTAAAACGGCTTGCCATATAAACAAGGAATGTCACTTGTTTATGAATAAGCATTTTTTAAACCCAAATATCAGAGAGCAAGATTCTACATTCCGAGGCTAACATTCTATGACATCACAGTGTGCTTGACACGATCTACACTTGGAGTGAACATCAGTGCTATTGCTTCAGTGTGAACAAGCTCATGAGAGAACTGCCAGCGAGAACGAAGGATTTCATAGAGAACAGCAATATTTGTCTAGAGAAGATGTCTCAAGCTACTTTAATGTCAAGCTTTATCTTACATTCCGCAGGTTCAGAGCTTACATTCTGAGCTGTGCCAGTATAAAAGACTTTCACACGATCAGCAGCCAAACTCTGGACATCTGCTTTCACCATGAACACTAGAGCACTGTCTCCTACTGTAGCAGCTATGGAGAACAGCTCAACAGGTGAATATAGCTCATATTCATATTTTCACACATAAGGTTTTTAAACACAGGAAAATATAGAGTCATATGAGGATCATGTTACATTGGGAAGAGGAAAACACCAAACTTGGTCAAAGTATTTAATTGACAAGCTGACAAACTACAGCTTAGTATATAGGTTTTATTTCACTATGAAAAAAGGCTGACAGTCTTTGTTTAAAACAAAACAATTTACACTCTCCAAGCACAGCATCACTTTTGGCCACTACTGTATGTGTGTATATGTTTATAATTACAAATTAAATATTGTTTGTGACCCGTGCTGGCAAAATGAGTCTGGATGTGCACTCATTTTAAGGCTAAGTGAAAAATATTGAAATATTGATCAATTTTGAGGTTTTAACAAAAATGAGTTAATTAAGCCCTCGTCTAGAGACCCCAATGCTCCAAATAGCAATTCAATAAGAGTAGATTTTTTTTTAATAGAGAATGTGAAATTAAGAAAATCAAATTTTTAAAAATGTGCTCATTTTGCCAGCACGGGTCACATTTATCTTTTAATTTAATTAGATGTTCATTCTATGAAGTTACTTTTGCTGTGGCATTCGTGTTGAATGTCAAATGTTTAATTAATTAAAGTCAATGTAGTAACTAGAAATCCTTTTATATAATTATTTTAGAAAAACAATCGAAAAGCAAGAAGAGTCGCCTTTCTAAATTCTTCAGAAACTCATGGCTGGCTATAAAAAGTCGAGGGAAAGAAGAAGTCCCTTTACAGCCACCGTCTGACACAGATCCAGCTGATCCACAGCCAGGCCCGTCCCACCTCAGGTCAGCAGCTCAACAGGATAAAACTGATCCAAAGCCGGGCCCGTCCAGCGTCAAGCCCACAAACTGTGACGCAAATCCAGCTGAAGGTGGGTCTACTGTCATTTTATTCCTGTTCTTTTGTGTCTTGGGATCTAGCCTCAGTATTTGATTTATAATATCTGGAGACAAATTCTAACTGTTCTGTTTCTGTTTTGGGGTTTTTAGAAAAGCAAACAAAAATGAGGAAGAAGGACAGCTGTACATTCTTCGGAAAAATGTGTCGGACTGTAAAAAGTGCGGCAGTGCAACTCATAAAGCGCAAGAAGAAGGCTCCACTTCATCCACAGCCCCACACGGATTCAGCCGATCCTCAGCCGGGTCCATCTGTACCTGAGCCACCGGCTTCACAGGATACGACTGATCTTCAGCTGGATCCATCCTTCTTTGAGCCACCGGCTTCACAGGATACGCCTGATCTTCAGCTGGACCCATCCTTCTTTGAGCCACCGGCTTTGCTGGATCTGACTGATCTTCTTTCAGCTCCTTTAGCATTTCCAGAATCTCCAGGTGCCGATTCAGAGCGAAGCGAAGATCCAAGAACCGTCTCTTTCCCGGGACCATCTACCTGTGAGTATTTCACCTCTTGTCTAGTTCTAGTCTAGTTTTTCTTAGTAAGCCTGTGTATTTAAACTCATGCCGTATGTCTAATCCTTCATCCGGCATTCCCAATATAATGTGTCATGCTGATGAATCCATTATTTTCCTGATTCCCTGTAAAAAGAAATATGATTGTAAAGAAACTGATTATCCTGCATATTTAGACTCCAGGTCTATGAATCTCATATATTAACATGTTTGCATTTTTGCAGTTCCATTTTCCGAACTTTATGAAGTGGAAGAGGATATTGGACAAGGATACTTTGGCACTGTGCGCAAAGGCATCCGTAAATCTGATGGCCAGCAGGTACAATCACTCTTGCTGTTTTCATCAACTGAACCGTATAGATCAGTGCTTTCATCAAGTGCACTTAATAACTTCTTTTTCTTTTACAGGTCGCCATCAAATTCGTCACTAAGCGTGAAACAGGACGGTATTCAGACCGCTATATCGATGTTGTAAGTTGCACATAATGCATATATTTAATATATCTTAAATTATAAGTCAGCTAATGGTTTGTTGACCTCTTTTCTCCAGCCTGGGGTTTCTGAGCCACTGTTTGCAGAAGTGGCTCTGAACCTGCTGCTGAATCGGCCTCCGCTAAGCCCCTACATCCTGCACATGCTGGACTGGTTTGAAGAGGAAGATCTGTTCATCCTCATCCTGGAGTATTCACAACCCTGCAGAGACTTGTTCAGATTCGTCTTGAGAGAAACGCTGAGTGAATCGCAGGCACGTACTCTGATGTACCAAGCGGTGCTCGGAGCCAAGCACTGTCTTGACAGAGGCGTCTTCCACCGTGACATCAAGTTAGACAACTTTGTGGTCAACACAGAGACAAACCAAGTCCAACTGATAGACTTTGGCTGCGGAGAAATCGTCAAAAGTGTCTATAAGGGTCAATTTATAGGTGAGTTGGCTTTTTGTGTTACTATAGCCCTAATGAGATGTGATTTGTGGAAATGGATATTTGCTCAACTTGAATATCTCTTTTTAATGAACAGGATTTGCCTGCCCACCTGAATACTTTGCGGACTTTGAATATGAGGCGGAGCCGACAACAGTCTGGTCTCTGGGCATTATGATGTACAGAACGGTGTGCAGATGTCAGCCCTTAAGAAATGAACATGGCCGTCTGAGGTTTGACTCCAGCGTATCCGCAGGTGAGAGAACTTACCAAAAACACATTGAGTATCAGTACAATCCTGTACATAACACATGCTACATATTTCAGAACCGATACATGACAACGTTAGTTTCTGGACATTCAGTGCATACGTGAATAACCAGCGCTCTTGTGAAACCTTACAGAATTTCAGGATTTGATCTCACGGTGTCTGGCTCATGAACCAGCCGAGAGAGCGACTATGGAGGAGATCCTGCAGCATGACTGGTTTCAGCAGGAACAAATGTCTGGAGTAACTCAGGAGTCAGGTAGTATGACTTGAGAGGTAAGGCAGACGATGACAGAAATCACTTTTGTGCTGTCATGAGCTTTTCCTCACATTTATCCCTTCTTCAGATGCTTCAAATCGGCTGTGGTGAGGAAAAACAGCTCAAATCATTCAGCAGAGAGTCAGGGCCCTTCAGCTTAATTTAAGGGCCCTGGCACACACAGCGAACCGTCTGCCAAAGTTGGGCCGTGGTTGAGCGTTAGTCAGCTTAGTATTTGCGGCATGATCCGCATCATCTAACTAATCGAACCTCGTGTGGTGTTTTTTGGCCGATTGAGCATGTTGAATCGACATGGCATAGTCAGCTTTCATCGCCGCTAGTTCTTGGTTTATATCTATGGTCTATAACGGAGAATTATGCACTGAATTTGAAAGCTTCTCACTGGATATCCCAGCGCTGTGATCGAGACCAGTCCGCGTTTAAACCTGTTCTGAGGTCGCGCTCCGCTGCCTATTAATGTCCGAGCTGATAAATGATCTGCGCTGCGCAGCTTAAACGAGTAGTGTTGTTTCATTTCACGTCCGTTTTGTGCAACAGAAATAGCAGTGCTTATTATTTGAGCAATGTGGTGGTGGCATCACTGCGACCTCTAGCTAAATTTAGTCACACAGCAGGTCGCAAAAGGTCTTATCCCGCTCAGACACAGATATTGCGCTCGTCAATCATGTGATATTGATTAACTATATCATGATATAAATATGAGACAAAGACTCTCTGTGACGGCACATTGACACAATATCCTCCACAAACACGTCTCCGGCGTGATGACTCAAACTGGACAAATATTCTGATCTAATATGACCTCTGACCTGTAAAGTAGCCAGAATAATAATCATACACTGTTTGTTAATTGGCCAGAGGAGAACTGGCACCCTGACTGAGCCTGGTTTCTCCCTAGGTTTTTTTCTCCATTCTGTCATTGATGGAGTTTTGGTTCCTTGCCACTGTCGCCTTTGGCTTGCTCAGTTTGGGGACACTAAATATTCAACTATATTACTGACATCTCAGTAATATGACATAATTGAGTGGAAATAAATATGTAGGCCTTATGTGGCAGCAATGCGTCACCGTAGCAGGTGACCTGTAAATGCAAAATAACTGTTTCCATTGCAGTTTTGCGAAAATTGCCTTTTTCGAATTGCCTGAAAAACCACCTCATGTGAGCGTAAAAACTTTTTTGCGATATATGGGAGTTTTTGCGAAATTGACGCGTTTCCATTGGCCGTATTTACATTTCGCAACTTCAATTTGCGCAATTTGAAGGGTAATGGAAACATGGCTAGTGTTTTCTCTAGAGCGGCTGTACAGCCGAATCAAGTTCTGTTGCATGAGTTTCCTGTTAGCACTTTGAAGCTGCTTTGTAACAATCTGCATTCAACACAGTCGTGTGATTTGGGAACATTACATGTTCTGTGGTGAATCAGCTGAAAACAGCCGCAAGCATGTAAATACACGACAAGGTCAATTGGAAAACGCCAATACACACACTCTAGCACAACCACAATTTACCTTGCAACTACTAACAGTGAAGAGCGTTTGGAAGAAATTTATTTATTAAAAATGTTGCTATTATTATTTAGGCTACATTAAATATTGCAAAATATAAATCACTTTTATAATTATCATTAAATAAATAAATCATAACATTTTTACTGTGAGTAACTTGTCGGTTATTTATACCTTTTTTGGCTGACACACACACACACACACACACACACACACACACACACACACACACACACACACACACACACACACACACACACACACACACACACACACACACACACACACACACACACACACACACACACACACACACAGGCATTTAAATATGGTTCATTAAAAGAATCGACTCATGACAATGATTTATTCATGAAAATCAGACATTGCTATTGAGTCTTGGGGCAGGTCTCGATTTCTTCACTTTAAAATAACAAGGATGGTGTTTTTTCAGAAATGTAGTGGAGTAAAAAGCTAGATACTATGCTTTTCAAAGTAGTGAAGTAAAATTCTCCCATAATAAAAATAACATCGCAAGGCATATTTATTGCATTGTCATTTAGTTCTCCTGTAAATGCACCCAACGTTATGGCTTATGAACCGCCCGGCACATGACCGACCTTCAACACTGAACAGTGGTGGAGCCAGAGGGGTGTCCAGGGCATCTGAGTGGCCACACTGGGTGCCACCCCAAAATTTAGATCGCTACTTTCATTTCACCTTCTACTGAAAGAAGCATTTATTTTGACGTGCGGCACGTTATTCATGCATTAACACTGAATTAACCCTAGTGAAAAAAAGTATGCTAAGTATACTTGCAGCAAGACTAATTATCAGTATACTTGAAGTGTGTTAATGACTAGCTAACTTGAACCCCCGGTTTCACAGACAATGCTTAAGCTAATCCTAGACTAAAATGCATGTTTGAGCTGTTTTAACTGAAAGAATCTTGCTCTGACAAATCTTAAAATATGTCAGTGGCATTGTTTTGTCTCAAGATGCACACCAGCAATGTTTTTTTCTTGGGCACGTTTATAAAAGTTACTTAAATGTCCTAATTGAACTAAGGCCTAATCCTGGCTTAGTCTAAGCCCTGTCTGTGAAACCGGGCCGAAGTGTGCTATTTTGAAACAACAAATTTTGTACTAAGTATATTTTAGTTTTAAATAAGTGCTAAATTGGAACAACTTTAAGTATACTTAGTATGCTTTAAGTATAGTGACTAATTACATGCTTGATTAGTGATGTTAAATGTGCTTTATTTGTACTATAAGTATACTTTGTGTTATAAGTATACTTTATTTGTGTTATAAGTTCATTACAAATTAATTACCAGTGTCTTCAGAACACACAAGCGATATACTTGTCACAAATGCTACAATTCTGAGTGTTACTCCCTTGTGTTACCTGTATCACTATTATTGGCACCCCTAGAATTGTTTATGAGTAAATTATCTCTGAAGTATATTCCCATTAATATTTATATTTTTAGCACACCAGGGTGACTAGGAACATGAAATTGTCCAGCCATGACCCCCTGTTTCAAAAGAGTATAAATATGAGGAAACACAAAGGCCAAATTCCCTTAATCATTCATCACAATGAGTAAAACCACAGAATATAGTTCTGATGTGCAGCAAAAGATTGTTGAGCTTCACAAAAGAGAAAGTGGCTGTAAGAAAATAGCTAAAGTATTGAAAATCCCCATTTCCACCATCAGGACAATAATTAAGAAGTTCCAATCAACTAAAGATGTTGTGATTCTGCCTGGAATAGGACGTGTGTCTATATCGTCCTAATACACGGTGAGATGGAGAGTTTCAGTGGCCAAAGACTCTTCAAGGATCACAGATGGAGAATTCCAGAGATTAGTTGAGTCTTGGGGTCAGAACGCATTTTTAAAAAAAAATCAAACAACCCCTATATCACCACATGTTGTTTGGGAGAGATTCAAGAAAAATCGCTCAACCAAAAACAAATTTCAGCATTTTCAGTTGTCAGACACGACTGGAAATTAAAACGTGACCTGGTTCTTGTGTCAGATGAAACTATAAAAAGAGCTTTTTAGCAGCAAACACACCAGAGGGGTTTGGTGTAAACAGGGATAAAAAGTACCCCATGCCCACGGTTAAAAATACAGCTGGATCTTTAATGTTGTGGGCCTATGTTTTTGCTGGAGGTCCTGGACATCTTGTTCAGACACATGGTTTCATGGATTTTAGCAAATACCAACAGATAAAAAATCTAAACCTGACGGCCTTTGCTAGAAATCTTATAATGGGCCGTAGTTGAATCTTCCCTCAGGACAAGGATCCAGAACAAACATCAAAATCAACACAAAAATGTGTCACTAAGCACAAAATGAAGCTTCTGCCATAGTCATCCCTGTTCTCTGACATGAACCCTATAGAAGATGAGTCGGTGAACTGAAGAGAAGAAGCACCAACATGGAGCTGGGAATCTGAAGGATCTGGAGAGATTATGAATGGAGGAAGGGGCTCTGATATCTCTTGTCAGGTGTTCTCCAAACTCATCAGGCATTATAAGAGAAGACTCAGAGCTGTTATCTTGGGAAAAGGAGGTTACAAAAAGTATTTAATAAAAGGGTGCCAATAATTATGGCTGACGTGTTCTGGAGAAAAGCATTTATTTCGTAATGTGATTTACCCCCCACTTCCAATTATTTTATTTCAAGGAAAGGTAAGATTTTTGCAAAAACATTTTTATGATAGATCAAAAGGATAAACAATGCCGTTTTTTTTTTTTTTTTTTTTTTTTTACAGCCATCTTTGGTTATATTTACCAGGGGTGCCAACACTTTTGGCCATGACTGTATCTATTGTGTGTTTTGAGGCCTTCATTTTAAAACAATTTTTTTTTGTTTTTTCAAAAGCCATGCATAAACACATACATGTTGCTTAAATATTATGGTAGCCCAGTTTGTGTTGAATACAATATAATTACACTTTTGCCATTAATGTTTTTATAAGCAACTGAAAAAAGCACAAATGTCAGAGCATGTCAAAACTTCTCAAGGGCCCTGTTACAAGTAGACAGGAGGCAGACACAGATGTTAACAGGTATGGTAGTTTATTTGACCACAGTAGAGCAGGTGATGTGGAGCAGGTGAGTAAACCGGTTGATGGTAGATAGGATGGTGATATGAGAGAGAGAGTTACTGTCTTTTGTCTTGAAGGTGGAATGACGTTGGAGCCTGGAGGTTTCTGGAGACTGGAGATCGCTGGAGATTGGAGATCGCTGGAGGACAGAGGGACGGACAGGAACACACCCACACAGGAAGGAAGGAAGGAAGGAAGGAAGGAAGGAAGGAAGGAAGGAAGGAAGGAGACACGCTGGAGACAGGTAGTATCGATAGGAGAGTCCTTGAGGTAAGCATAGGTAGACGTATATGCGAACGAGACCGGACGTGGAGTGCTGTGTGTGTGTGCTTCATATAGTGCTGGTGATGAGTGCCATGATGAGGTGCAGGTGATAGTGATCAGTACTCTGGGGATGGAGTGCGCTGGGGTCCTAGGGGTTAATAGATAATAAGGAATAATATAAATAAAGACTGACTTTTTGTATCTTGTGCAAAGACTTGGGCACATATTTTGAACCTTAATTTTGTTCCACCCCCTACACTGCAATGTGAGCAAATCTGTGCGTCCTGTCAATCAAAACAAACTAATTTCACACATACACTTGACAACAAAGTTTCACTTTTTTTGGGTTGGTAAATGTTACTTGAAAATTTAAATATTTGGAAAATAGTTAATTGAGGGCCACAACCCATCCAACATGTCCATGTGGGCCCCACGTGGGTTTTATCTGGGCTATATGGGCGTCATCTGGGCATGGGCTCAGAGTGGGCACTTTGATGGGCTGAATGTGGGCCCCATCTTGGATAAAGTTGTGGGGCCCAGTTAGGTTGCCCATTATTGTTTATTTGAGGGTCCCATGTGGGCCACATTTGGGCTATATTTAGAATTGTAAAGTTTTATTGTTTGCAGTTGGTTTTGTTTTTTAATACTATTATGGGTAACAGCCTAACCCTATTTTATATATATATATATATATATATACACACACACACACACACACACACACACACATATATATATATATATATATATATATATATATATATATATATATATATATATATATATATATATATATATATATATATATATATATATATATATATATATATATATATATATATATATATATATATATATATATATTCACGCACTTCATTAAAATTATTTTTTTTAATAATCTAAAATCACTTGCCTAGTGCAGTCATAGCGTCATTCGATCGACGTCGTGCCTTCTCGCGCCTTCTCATTTGAAAAAAAACCCCACAATGGTTGCCGTCGGCAAGCCAGCCGCAGCCGCAGCCACTTCATAACGTCCTACTACACTCGAAACTGTCAAGGTAAGATATGCATATTTAATTTGATCTTGAACCATTTTTAATGTTGTGAGATGTCAAACTCACACAACTTTATTGGAAGAAGTGCTTGAAATGGGCTGGTATGCACGCAGTAGATCTTTTAATCGGTAACGTTACGTACCCTCACTTTTTCTTGTGTACCAGCACTTCTCATATGTTGCCGATACTCTCAGCGGCCACACCGAGACATAGACGCAGACTATTAATCAATACATTGTGCATTCTGAGCTTTTTATAAACTGTACGAACTGAATGGATTAATGGTCTGCGCAAAATGACTGTGACTGAAGCCCAATAGTTTAATTGTGTGTGAGTGGCATGCGAATGACCGTGGGCGCGTTCACCAGCAAAATGACTGTGACTGAAGCCCAATAGTTTAATTGTGTGTGAGTGGCATGCGAATGACCATGGGCGCGTTCACCAGCAAAATGACTGTGACTGAAGCCCAATAGCCACCAGCACGCTCCAAAACTGTTTAGACTAGCACAAGCCATTCCTATGATGACGCTGGTGATAAAATATGAAACCCATTTGAATTATATTCAGAATAAACACTACGGAGAAAGTCGAACATAATCTAAAACAGCCACTGAAATGACTTATGAAAACATAACCCTGCAAGCTTTTTAAATTCATGAAGACCACATTTATCAGAATTTATCACACTCTATTGTATTTACTGTTGATTTTTTTGGAAAGAATTTATAATCAGGGTTCCCGCGGGGTCTTAAAAAGTCTTAAAATGTCTAAAATTTAATTTTTTTAATTTAAGGCCTTAAAACGTCTTAAAAACGGCCAGATTTTCACCCGAGGTCTTAAATTTAATTTAGTTAGGTCTTAAAAAAAGTGTTATCCTCGTTCATTTCCAGAAACGCTGGCTGCAGAAAGTTATCAACGTTACACTGTAGCAAAAAAGTATCGAATCGCGAAAGCGGAGCTCAAAGCGGAGCTCTAGAGTCTTTGCTGCGCCGCCCTCAGAGCGTTCGTTCGGTGTGTTGTAGTTCTTTCTGGGGGTGTTGGTACACGTACTCGGTGATAAAACTACAAATCCCGTGATAAATGCAATTACCTGCCCGCAAAATACGTCTACATTTAATAACGTTGTATTTTTCTGGACAGAATGAGGCAGACATGCATTGTTTTATATTATTCTAAACAGTGATAAAGTCTGCACTCAATCAGCACTGCATACCTAATTATTATGACAATAGTGAAGGCTTGAAGAACTCAAATACACCATAGCTTGATGCAGTCGTGTTTATTGTCTTCGTTTCATCAGTCAAAGCGTTTCTATCTTCAGTTTATCCTACATCGCTAGCTTCACATTAGGGCTAAGGATTACTTCTCAGAGGGAAATGTGGAGTTTCTGCTCGAGGGCGCCCTCTGGCTTCCAGTATGAATGAAACGTTTGGGTAACAAATATGAAAAATAATACTTCACTCTAAATAAATTTATATGACAACCCATATGTTTTTCTCCAATGTACAGTTTTTCCCCCACAGTGGATGCATAAGAGGCTCATATTTCATATTAAATACATAGACTTTAAGAAATTTATATCACAGATAAAAAGCACAGAATTTCTTTATTTTATTTTTTACAATAAATTTTTAGACCTTTCTAATGATTTTTAGTCATAGGCTGTCTGCATATTAACAGGTAACCCAGCAGGTTTTTTTTGTAAAATAAGTTTTCTGTAAAATATAAATGTTATTTTATTAGTATTATTATTATATTGTTATATTTATTCTTAAATACTCTATTTTAAATTTTTTAATAATTAAAATGTTATTGTAATAGTAGTATTTCTAATTTTGTTAAATATTTGTATTTATTGAATATAATCATTATTATTAGTCTCGTTAATATATAAACATTAATATATAAAATGTTATATGCATACACTTTTCAATTGTAAAAAAAATAATAAACAAATTAAAAAATATGTGCATTTTAACCAGAATAATCGTAATTAGATATCTTCCCCAAATCGTGCATCCCTAGTTTATCCTATCTCCCTAGTGCATCCCCTGTTCAATCTCTATTAGGCTATTAATATGCTGTTTTGTAATCTATTCTATTTGAGGGCAAGTTTGTTTTAGCCTATTTTCATTTTGGGCCTAAGGTTTTGGGCATTTGGCACGTTGTTGGCTGTGGAGGGTTGCTAATGTCATTGCTTTATTGCTTTTTTTATTATTTCTTTGATTTAAATAATTTTGGTAATGCGTCGTATAGGTCTTAAATTTCAATCTTTATGGTCTTAAAATGTCTTAAAAAGGTCTTACATTTGACTTTCTGAAACCTGAAAGAACCCTGAACCTAGTCAGCAGTTCAACTGAGGGGTGGGTGTGGCAACAGTAGCGTGCTGAACTGTCAGATAATGTTCGTTTGGCTGCCTGGGGCTCGAGGATATAGAGCGAACAACTTTTTTTATGAGCAAGCATTGATTATGCGTGACACGGCCTCAATTTGCGGGATGCATGAATTGGGCTTCAAACGCTTCAAACTAAAATTTGATTAAAAAAATACACAACACAATTTCTGAAGGGAAAAAATTTATTGAAATGGATCCTTTAAGATGAGATGTTAAACTGAGGTCCTGACTCTCTGTGGTCATTAAAAATCCCAGGATGTCCTTCGGTAAAAGAGTAGGGGTGTAACCCCAGCATCCTGGCCAAATCGGCCCATTGGCCTCTGTCCATCATGGCCTCCTAATCATCCCCATTTACCAATTAGCTTTATCACTCTGTCTCCACTCCACCATAAGCTGGTGTGTGGTGGGCGTTCTGGCTTAATATGGCTGCCGTCTCATCATCCAGGTGGTGCTACACATTGGTGGCGGTAGAGGAGTTTCCCCCCTTCTATATGTAAAGCGCTTTGAGTACTCAGAAAAACAATTATTATTATTAAAATCACTGATTGTTAAATCATTGACGATTCAAATGTAATTTAACCATTAAAATAAAATCCAGAATTAAAAAAAAAGGAATTGGAGGGGGGAAACGTTTTTTATGACCCTAAACATGTTATAATAATAAAAACTATTTTTAAATAGTTTTTCCTGATTTAAATTAATTTTAATTTTAACTGTATTCAAATTTATGCAAATGAGAAGCGATTTTCGCGAGCGACAACCAATAGGAGTGAAGTCAGTGGAGTGCACGTGATCCGTCGTGTCAAGATGGAGGAGAAGTTGATTTTAGCTGTTAGCAATTTCCCTTTTCTTTACGATATGTCTCTGTGTACATACAGAGACACATAAATAAAATAAAAAAACGTTTATAGGCAACCCGTAGTGGGAACGCCCACTAGCGACATAGATCTCTGGTGCTGGCGACATGCAGCGACAAAATCGCTGGCGGTGTGAACGTGGCTTAAGAGTTAGAGATTTTCAACTCCGTAACCCCTGAACCAGGTACTAGCAGCTAACACATCCGCAAGATAAGACCTAAAGGAATTATAGAGAGTTGCACTATCAACTATCTCTAGATTTTCCTTTTGTATTGTTTTTGCCTATGGATTAATTTAAACTCTTCTGAAATGTTTTAGAATTACTTAGCATACCTAATAAAGTTCACTTGTATAACATGTTTAGCATCTATGACCTTTCTGTATGTTCATTTACATTATATTTCATTATCATATTATAACTCTGTTATGTATTACTCTTATAAGATTCTCGAAAGTTCTTCCCTCTATAAATCCTCATTTGCTCACTCACCACCTGACATCATCACTCTTAAAAAGCTTTTGGGAATTCAGGGCAGAAATTCGGACATGAAGATGCTGAGCAGTTGCAGGGCGAGCAGTTGCAGACTGCCTGAACATAAGCCTCGCAAAGGATTGTGTAATTAGGGACAGCTGTGACCCAGAGCTCTGTATGCTTCCTTCATCTGACTTAATTAATCATTAAACAGTTAAACTATATTTTGTTTCTGCTCTCCTCATTCAACAAACACGCGGACTTGAGGAAATTGATGCCGAGTCTAACAGTACCTAAAATTAAAAGGTTTAATATACAGGTCTGTGGCTCTTTTTTTTTTTTTTATTAATTAACCATTTGTAAAATTATGTTCACTGTTCATTTTTTATAAATAAAGGATTTGTCTTAAATCTATATTCATTGAGTCGAATCGAGAATTGAAATCCGTAATCAAATCGAAATTGAATAGAACAAAATCGAAACATCTGAATCCCAGCCCTAATGCACACACACATTTCTTGCCTTAAATCAAAACACCACTCAACTACTACAGCAACCATGTAATCCCACCAAGATTTCGGTTCAGAGGGAGAGCAAAGAGCTGAGGTCATAATGACTCTTGTGCATTCTTCACATTAGCAAACAAAAGGTAGGTTTAATTCTCTCTGGTATATTTCACAGGTTTGTGATGGCAACGGTGCTGAGAATGTTTATGGAGAAGTACAGAGAGGGTCGGAAAGAGCTGCATTGTGTCTTTGTCGATTTAGAGAAAGCATATGACAGGGTGCCAAGAGAGGAGCTGTGGTATTATATGAGGAGGTCTCGAATGGCAGAGAAGTATGGTAGAGTGGTGCAGGATATGTATGAGAGCAGTAGGACAGTGGTAAGATGTGCCTTAGGTGAGACAGAGGACTTCACGGTGACGGTGGGACTGCATCAAGGATCGGCTCTGAGCCCCTTCTTGTTTGCGGTGGTGATGGACAGGCTGACAGATGAGGTCAGACAGGAATCTCCATGGACTATGATGTTTGCGGATGACATTGTAATCTGTAGTGAGAGCAGGGAGCAGGTGGAGGAAAGTCTAGAGAGGTGGAGGTTTGCTCTGGAGAGAAGAGGAATGAAGGTTAGTCGCAGCAAGACAGAATACATGTGTGTGAATGAGAGGGAACCAAGTGGAACAGTGAGGTTACAGGGAGAAGAGGTAAAGAAGGTGCAGGATTTTAAATACTTAGGGTCAACAGTCCAGAGCAATGGGGAGTGTGGAAAAGAGGTGAAGAAGCGTGTGCAGGCAGGTTGGAATGGGTGGAGAAAAGTGTCAGGTCTGTTGTGTGATAAAAGAGTACCAGCAAGAATGAAAGGAAAGGTGTACAGGACAGTAGTGAGACCAGCAATGTTGTACGGTTTGGAGACAGTTGCACTGAGGAAAAGACAGGAGTAAGAGCTAGAGGTAGCAGAGCTGAAGATGTTGAGGTTCTCTTTGGGAGTGACGAGGATGGATAGTATCAGGAATGAGTACATCAGAGGGACAGCACATGTGAGATGTTTTGGAGACAAAGTTAGAGAGGCCAGGTTGAGATGGTTTGGACATGTTCAGAGGAGGGAGAGTGAATATATCGGTAAAAGGATGCTGAGGTGAGAGCTGCCAGGCAAGAGGTCGAGAGGAAGACCAAAGAGGAGGTTTATGGATGTAGTGAAGGAGGACATGAAGGTAGTGGTCCGAGAGAAGAGGATGCAGGGGATAGGGCAAGATGGAGGTTGATGATTCGCTGTGGCGACCCCTGAAGGGAACAGCCGAAAGGAAAGAAGAAGTACATTTTATTTTATGACATAAAACCGTTCTCTCATAAGTGAATCCTCATGTGGTGCTTAAAGGTGACTCTATATCTGAAACTCTCTCCACAGAGATCACAAATGAACGCCTTCTCTCCAGCGTGATTTCTCATGTGACGATAAAGACTTCCTTTTTGGTTGAAATCTTTTCCACACTGTCTGCAGGTGTAAGGTTTCTCTCCAGTGTGAATTCTCATGTGTATGCTAAGAGTTTCTTTTCGGTTGAAACTCTTTCCACACTGTTGGCAGGTGTAAGGCTTCTCTCCAGTGTGAACGCTCATGTGGCAATCAAAACTTCCTTTATGGTTGAAATCTTTTCCACACTGTTGGCAGGTGAACAGTTTCTCTCCAGTGTGAATTCTCATGTGGGAATCAAGACTTTGTTTATGGTTGCAATCTTTTCCACACTGTTGGCAGGTGAACAGTTTCTCTCCGGTGTGGATTCTCATGTGACGATAAAGACTTCCTTTTTGGTTGAAATCTTTTCCACACTGTTGGCAGGTGTAAGGCTTCTCTCCAGTGTGAACGCTCATGTGGCAATCAAAACTTCCTTTATGGTTGAAATCTTTTCCACACTGTTGGCAGGTGTAAGGCTTCTCTCCAGTGTGAACGCTCATGTGGCAATCAAAACTTCCTTTATGGTTGCAATCTTTTCCACACTGTTGGCAGGTGAACAGTTTCTCTCCGGTGTGGATTCTCATGTGACGATAAAGACTTCCTTTTTGGTTGAAATCTTTTCCACACTGTTGGCAGGTGTAAGGTTTCTCTCCAGTGTGAACTCTCATGTGTATGCTAAGAGTTTCTTTTCGGTTGAAACTCTTTCCACACTGTTGGCAGGTGAAAGTCTTCTCTCCAGTGTGAACGCTCATGTGTCTGTTAAGGTTTACTTTTATAGTGAAACTTTTTCCACATTGTTGGCAGGTGAACGGCTTCTCTCCAGTGTGAATCCTTATGTGTTCTCGCAAGTGTACTTTTTGATTGAAACTCTTTCCACACTGAGGGCACATGTAGGGTTTCTCTCCAGAGTGAAGTATCATGTTGTCTGTAAGATTTCCTTGTTGATTGAAACTCTTTCTACCCTGAAAGCGGGTGAAATAACTTATAGTTTCTTTTTTTTCAGCTTTTTCTCCGCTTTTTTTAAAAGTCTTTTCAGTCTGTGGGCAACTAACATATTTTTCTTCAGTTATGAAATCATGATCATTCTCATATTGATCTTTTCCTTCCATTTCCTTTAGTACTTCACACTCCTCTTTCAACTGCATCAGGTCTAAGGCAAAAAAGACAAAAGTTAACCTAATAGCACAACAGAACAGGCATAAAAACATTTGAACATGTAAAACATTAACCCCTAGAGGTCCGGCATGACCAACTCACTTTTTTCATTTCAGTGTGAAAGAGACTCAAAATACTCCATTGATTTTAGTCAAACAGGCAAGTGTTATACAGTATTATAATCTGTTAAGTTTCTTCGTCTATTTTTGTGCACTCACAAACAAAGCTTTTACTTCTTGCTCCATAACTACAGCCTGCCCTGGGTCCACCACTGTGGGTATAACCCCATTGAATCTGAGACCCTTTTCTATTGTCAGGAGGACCCATTGAAATATTATTTATATTGATTAAATATTTGGCAGTAGTTTACACACTGCCAGAAATTCTACTGAGGGTACCAGTCTCTCTCGAGACTGGCCTCTGGTTCCTACCGCACCGGTAGGAAACAACCTAACAGACTGCTCTGGGACCTTCCGCAGAGGATCGCTGGAAACGGCTGTGCTCCGAATCATACAAGGTAGCAGAGTAGGCAGAACGAACCCACCCCTGAGTGCAACAAGGGGAAGTGGGGGCCGTATAATGAGGTGTTAACTCTACCCTCAGCAGTGATGGGAATAACGGTGTTACAGATAAACGGCGTTACTAACGGAATTATTTTTTTCAGTAACGAGTAATCAAACGAATTACTGTTTCTCCCGTTACAACGCCGTTAGCGTTACTGAGGAAAAAAAATGCGGCGTTAGTCGCGTTACTATAATTGAGCTCACTGAAGCGCTTTTCATCCGAGGCTCTCTGTCAGTCGGACCTGCAACGTGAGTGTGTGTGTGTGTGTGTGTGTGTGTGCGTGTGCACGCGCACCAGTCATGCGTGTTGGGGGTGGGTGCGGTGGTACACATAACTGATGATGATTGGTGGGTGGGAGACAAGGTTGAAGTTGATAGGTTGAGTTCACACATATTTTTTTCACGGTCTATGGTTCACACACACACACACACACACACACACCTACCTATGACGCACACGCATATGCACATTCAGCGATGGTCCAACGACTTCAAAAATAGCTTTCGCAAATTGGAAGTATAAGCGCTACTTTTCCCTCGTTGAGGTGAAAGGTAAGAATATTTAAGTAACGTGCAACTTATGCCCAGGAAGAAAGAGTCTCTCCACGCCGGTGGAAGTGATTCTGAAGCGCCTCACATCATCATATGCCACAAAATTAGCGGCTAAAAACCCAGGTAATAACGTGAGCTCCACTACCAAAGGAAAGTATAGTACTGATAATATTTACACAATATTTACACTATAGTAGGCCAACTGATAATATTTATAATAATCCATTGAATTTGATAGGTGTCTCTCACATTGTCCCACAGCAACATTACAATAGTGCACATTGATGTACAATGTTTTATAATAATAATTTATTCTATTTAGTGTCCAATTCATTCATTTAACATATCTAATATTGGGGGCATCCAAGTTTGACATATTTGAACATTTGGAAAAAAAAAAAAAAAGTAACGCAGTAATTACTTTCCCTGGTAATTAGTTACTTTTATAATGATGTAACTCAGTTACTAACTCAGTTACTATTTGTAAGAAGTAACTAGTAACTATAACTAATTACTTTTTAAAGTAACGTGCCCAACACTGACCCTCAGACAGCCCAACACTGACCCTCAGACACCAGTGGCGTCGGGACTTCTTCGCAAAAGCTTTCCTAGAGATAATGACAATCCTCCAATCTCCGATCGTTGCCCTGATCCTAAGTCTTTCTGCGGGGAAGCGACGCTGTTTAGGTTTCACTCTGTGCAAGGAGCTTGTAGGCGGCCGGGGCTGCTTCCGCCCAGCAGCCCCAGAGAGAGGACGTTAAATACATTTTTGGAACGCCGCCGTCTGTTTCAATTCCTCCTGAAACCTGTCGACGACTGATGTAACTGGCCAGGAGGTGTCCAAAATAACCCTTTTATCCTTCTCATTTACTCCTGACAGATCTTATATGGTAGTCACATAGCCCCTAGACCTGAGTTATCATGAAAAAAGCCAGGAAATTTCTGTTTTGACAATATGGGACTAATTTGGGTTTTGTGGTCTTTGATCAGCCAAAGAGAACCGCCATCACACCCATCCTGATCTCACCCCACTGGTTCCCAGTTGCAGTCAGAATTAAATGTAAGGTTTAGCCGTGGCTTTTCAGGACTGCCCCTGGAACGCCACCTCCAGACCTCAACTCACTCCTAAAAGTATATGTTCCCTCCCACCAGCTGTGGTCACTGAATGAGCGACGCCTCGGCACCGTGACCTCTATTGGATAAAAAGTTCTACTAAATTAATAAATATAAATGTTAGAGGTCGACCGATTCATCGGTTTTGCCAATTAATCGGCACTGATAGCTGATTGGTGGAATAATCGGCTAAATCCACACCGATAGTTTTTCCGGGTTACGTCCGTTGCTGGCGAAGAATTCATCTTCCAGAATCTGGCAGTAAGTTTTGGGAGTTCATTTTAGTTCATCCTGAAGTCTGTTTTGCTGAGATGGACTAAAAATGAACTCCCAAAACTTACTGCCAGATTCTGGAAGATGAATTCTTCAAACAGTGGTACTAGGGAATGTGGTGCTGGTCCTTCAAGAGTCATTCTCAACCTATCTGTCCATAAAGCCTATAAAAAAACCTTCTTCATGTATTTTACACTTAAGCTTGTGATTCTTATTTAGTGGGGGTCATTTTTTAGGATTCTTTACCTAACTGAAGTCTCTGAGATCCTGACACCTTGCACTTCTGGAGACTCCAGGTAGGTTGCAGCACTGAAAAACGATGGCGCTGGAGACTAAAGGGTTCCTGATGGTTTCACACTTAATTCTTCACCTTAATTCTTTTGCAGTTAACATGTCTTTTCTTCACAACCTGTTTTCGTTTGACCCTGCTGACCTAACACGCATTTCACTGTCCAATGGTCATGCCTTAACTGCAATGTCTAGTATTGCATTAGTATTGCGTCCTTCTCATGGGCATTTAATAATTTTTGACTTTTCAGTCTGAGTTAAATCTCTTTTTTGGCTCAATTTATCTGTAAAAGAAAACATGCCTAATAATTCTGCACACCTGAATACAAGGTGTTTTTCATTTCCAGCCTTCATGAGCAATTATATATCACTTATACCAGTGTTTCCCCTACCATTGTTTTGGGGGGGCGCCCCGCCCTCCCAAAACGACCCCCCGCCCCCCTGAATGAATGACAAAAATTATTTGTCATTACGGTTGACAATAAGAATTGCCCGATGGTTCAGTGCCAGCGTGAAAGACACTCGGGCCAGAGCTGCATCTTCACGGAAACTGATAATTTGCGCATGTTTAAGCCTTGCCAATTTAAATATTCAAGCGCTCATAGAAGAGAAAGTGTCTCTCAGTTTGATACTCGCGAGTACTCAGTACTGATACTTTTTTTACGGTCTATGCTCGCGAGGCGCAGCAACAACACACACACACACGCACGGCCACGCGTCTCACAGCGCGCGAATATTCACACAAAATTATATAAAAATGACTCTCTTGTTGAGTATCATCGTAAACATAGTCGGTTAGGTCTTTTAAATGAATGTAAACATGAAATTTCCCAGTCACCGCCAGCATTTATGGTCATTTCCACAAGTTTCATGGCCCAATAAACATGCAATATATCAAAAGAAAGAACAGACCCACTGTTTTATTCCAGCTTCATACATTATTTTTTTTAATCAACACTTGAATGTTGCAAGTTTCATGAAAAAGCATTATTTTGAGCATAAAGATGAGAATCAGGTTTTTGTAAAAGACTAACGTTACGTCCAAACGATGAACAAAACACAGATGTTGTAGATCGAGTCCATCCACAGCCCAAAGCTTCACAGTCCTATAACTCACCCTGGGTTGACATTTCATTCAATAACATTAGGCAGTTGTGATGTATATGCTGTTTAATGGTGATGATCGCGTTATTTTACATATGCATCTGCTTATGGTAGCGCACGTTCCTGCTTCTTCGGCTGTTTTGATCAGGAGATTCTGTTCTCGTGCAGGAAATGCGCTACAGCGCCCCCTACCGTATAACAGTGAAAGACGGAAAATATCGTCATTGGCTATATAAATATAGAGATAACAAAAGCCAAAAAAAAAAAAAAAAATTATTTCACTCACTGAATAACTTTTAATCTATATTTATATGCAGTGACATATAATTTTATGCAGTGATATTTTACATTTGATTACTATTTTTGTACCTGACAATCTAGTTTAGACCTACATGAAAATAACTCTTTATTTAATTGGTATATGTTTGTTCTGCTGTATTTATTTTTGCTTTTGCTCGTAATTTGATTATTTGTTCTTATTTTATTACTGACTGTCTTTAACAATATCCAATTTTTTTTGAGGATTTAGAAAATCCTAGAGTTAGGATATTAGTTTTTAGAGTCATAACCTTTATACTTTACATGGCTCAAAAACAATACTAGGCCTATTTTATTTTATTTATCAGTTTTTTTGTGGTGGGGCCAGTGAAAATTCTGGCAGGGCAAGTAAAAATTTTAACCCCTGAAAAAAATCCTTAGCACTGAGCCCTGAAATATATTCCCCCCCAAAAAATAAAACACGGATTTGCGAGTAGTAACTTTAGTGGTAAAAATGTTGAAGAGGAATGGAGAAGGTGACGAATCTAAACCTTTTTTCTTAAAAGCAACAAAATCCGGAGACAGAACTTAAGCAAAGCCAACCTCTTTTGTGTTGTAAATAGTTGTGTGATGTATAAATAAATGTTTATATTTGTTTACCAAATTAATTAATTTATTGTCTATGGCAACACCACGTATCCGTAACACTCCAGCTCCGCAACACTAGCCCCCCCCCAAAGCTGTAAACCTAGGGGAAACACTGTATACATTATTAAATACTAAATTAATAGTAGTTAAATGTTGACTAAACGTTTAACTCTCATGGCCACATGGTGCCAAATGTTAATGTGATTATTTTGATGTTTGCTGCTAATTTCACTTGTTAGTTTAATATAAAACTTCGTAAAATTATTTAGCACTTCGCTCTCTCAGAAAGCTTTCGTGTTTTACTTCAGATGTTTACACACTCGCTAACTTTCCTCCAGATTACACACATAATCCATATATCAATGCCCATTTCAATCTCCAATGACATTGTGGAATATGAGCTAAATCTTCTACAGTACAACATGTTAACTATACAGAGAGAGCGCTTCTGAGGATAAGAAATAATCCCTTATAGACAACAAATGTAAAGCTGATCAGTCACATTTCATGCTTTGCTTTATGCAAAACACAGATTTTATTAGAAGCTGTTATCTAGTGTAAGTAAGTGACATAAATTAATGGTTTTCAAATCCGTTCAAGTAGATAATAAGTTTAATGTCACACAAGAATTTATAAAAGACTATTACTGTATTATTTTCCTAAGTGAATGTGTTGTAATGGAAGTCGGATCTTCACAGGTTCACTTGAAGGCAGCATTAGTGTCTGGTCATCTGATCTCAACATGTCTGCCCACATGAGGCGACTCAATCCATGTTAAATAATAGCGCTTTAAATTATGACACTTATATGACATTCTTCAAAAATATCCTTCATTTCTGTAGAGCTGGAGATTTGAATAAGGGTCAAAAGACTGAGTTCAGCTTTGAGAATGAATTTCAATGAAACCAACCTGTTTGTTCTTCAGTTTCTTCATGTTTCACTCTCAATGTTTCTTCAATCTTCACGTCTTCACTCTCCTCTTTAATAAACTCCATCTTTATGTAGACGTGGATGTCAGTCGCTTCACCAGGAGTTTTTCGGTGTGTTTGAAAACTCTGTCCTGTTTAAGATGATAATAATTAACAGAAACAAATACACACAAAATCTCTGAGTCTCAATCAGCTCTAGATCAGTAGTTCAGTTAATGGACTTAAATCACCTAATGAGACAAAAACACTCAAAACTAACACAACAAATTAACAAAAGAATGCAAATTATACAGACCCTTAATATATAAGTCAGTTTAGATATTTAATGATTTATAGAAATCGAGATGGAAATGCAGCGCTTCGAATCACTGAATCATTTGTTGTGAATCAATCGGTTCAATTGACTCGGAGAGTCTAAAGCTCCGGTTCTCTCGTCACTCGCCAGAGACTGAACTCATGTTTGAACTGATTCACGATAAAGAGCGAAATGAGCCGCTCCTTCTGTTACTCGTGAGTTTATTCTGTTACTTTACTCACACAACACTGATAAATGTTAGATAAAGCAATGCAGTGTTACATCTAATAATAAATCATTCATTCTGCGTCGCTTTAAACACTTTAAACACAAACCTCTCTTGAGCAGAATCACAACAGTTGCACGAGCGCGGCGCGGCCTTATGACGTCATACAGCAAGACCAAAATAAAAGTCCCGTTCACTGATGAGTCTAAAATCACAAAAGTGCACAGCAATTTACATAAAAATATATATTAGTACAAATAAGAAAAGATGACAAGATTAAGAGTTAAATGTATTATTGAAATACATTTAATGACACAATGGCAATTTAATAATACAGTTCACATTGAGAGATAAAAAAATATTAAATTACTCTAAATCAAGACACAGTACTCGACTTTAATTTTTACTGTTTGTATATACACAATATAGAAAACAAACATTATAAATTAAATGAATGAGGGAATACCGTAACTTCACAAGCAAATAACTGGCTTCCATTGGGTCCTTAAATCTTTTGTTCAAATTTAAGGCCATAAAAAGCCACAAATAGTATAACAAACTTAAATTATCACTTTAACAGGCCTTGAATTTGTGGCTGTAAAACCAGAGAGAAACCGAGCACTTTAGATTCAACCCTCAAAGTAAAGCTTTTTTCCTGATGGCTTATGTCAACTTTATCATGTTTATTATCATTTATTCGTTTAAGATGGGAAAAGTGATACAAATAAAGTCAATAACTGAAGATTTAATGAAAATAAATCTACTGATTCAAGGACAATCATATATATTCTTTTAAATGTATACCTATTTTCAGGAATTTTTAGACTTAGATGAACTTTATACACAGACACATATGAAGTTTATTTTGATCACATTTGTCACTATTAGCCTTTCAAATGAATGTATATCTGGTATAAATAGTTTCTTTATCCAAAGTTTGACCTTTTAGACAAAGTCTCTCAGTCTTAAGTATTTTCCTAATATTTTAATCATTGGACAACATATATTTAAATATGTATTTCACCAATACATGCAACTCTCATCTTTTATTATTTGTATATATTTAATAAAACTTTAATGTATTCGCTCATCCATGAACAGATGAGTTCATCTGACTCCTTCCCATCGGCTGTGGAGGTGAAGACTCCCATGATTCCTGTTACACCTGTGAGCTGCGGATGCCATTATGTCCCAGCAGATGCAGCCTCATCCCTCACTGTCACCAGAGACTCTGGCCGTTCCTAAATATGTTCTGTACTTGAGTTCTTGTGAATCGTTGTGTTCTTTGCATTACTGCCATCTTCTGGTTCTAGTTATTTCACATATACTTTAGTCATCATATTCTTGTCATTAGTCCTGTTTTAGTCAGAAAGCAAATCAAATATTTAATTCCTTATTCACTCCTACCCCAGTCCATTATACTCTTTAGTCCTGTTAGTCCTATTTTTACCATGTCTTTTATCATATCGATCCTCTGTAATCTATATTTTGAACAATTAATAAGCACATGTTGTACAGTCTCAGGTATTTGGCACTGGTCACAAAACCCAGTAGGATGTTTCCCCATTATATGAAGAGTGCTATTTAAACATTTACTCTCCGAATTTAGCCCATTTGCAAAGCATGATGGGAAGTGAAAGTCTTGTTTGATTGGGTTACTTGATTGAAACATGTCATTTCAAAATTAAAACAAGTTATGTCAAAAAAAGTAACGGTTTTAAGTCAATATAACTTGAAGCAATTACATTTGAACCAGAAACCTGATATAATTGTGTTAAATCAAGATGAATATGAAATAAAGTGAACAGCATAAAATAATTTGAGAGTTGGCTGTTTCCTTTTAAGGTCCAGAAATTAGTTTTTTGCCAGGTGGCTTCTTTAAATATACGACATCATTATGGTGTCTTGCCGCCAGCCAACCGCTGCATTACTGGTCGTGGTTTCGAGTATTGATGCATCTGCCCAGTGAACATAAGAACGCACAGTAATCTCAGATAACTTAATCCAGATATTTTGATCCAATCTGCAAATTCATTTGAAGAACCAAATTAGCCAGAGACCAGTTATCACGATTAGAAGATCTGTCAAATCATCTCAGATGCATTAAGCGGGGTATGAAGAACGGACCCCAGTGCCGAAACACTCTAGCCCGAGGTGCCCTAATGACTACCGCCCTGTAGCACTCACACCCATCATTATGAAGTGCTTTGAGCGGCTGGTCCTGGAACACCTAAAAGACTCTATACCATCCACATTGGACTCACACCAGTTTGCCTCCCGCAGCAATAGGAGCACAGAGGATGCAGTTTCCATGGCACTGCACTCTGTCTGGACCATAAGAACACGTATGCACGCATGCTGTTTGTTGACTTCAGCTCAGCATTCAACACTGTCATCCCATCCAAGTTAATAGCCAAACTTGTAGACCTGGGCATCAACACTTCAATGTGTAACTGGATTTTGGACTTCCTAACTGACAGACCCCAGAATGTTCGATCAGGATCCACCTGCTCCACATCCATTACACTCAACACTGGTGTACCACAGGGCTGTGTGCTAAGTCCGTTTCTCTACTCCCTCTTCACCTCCGACTGCAAGCCTGTGTATGGATCTAATTCCATCATCAAGTTTGCGGACGACACTACGGTGATTGGTCTCATCAGCAACAACGATGAGACTGCCTATAGGGAGGAGATCCAGCACCTGGCCACATGGTGCACCTAAAATAACCTGCTCCTCAACACCACCAAAACGAAGGAGCTCATCGTGGACTTCAGGAAAGAGTCAAGAGGCACACACGACACCATCCACATCAATGGAATGGCTGTTGAGCGTGTCTCCAGCGGACATGTCGTGGACGACCAACACCTCCAGCCTGGTCAAGAAGGCTCACCAGCGCCTCTTCTTCCTGAGGACACTGAGGAAGAATCAGCTCTCCTCGGCTATCCTGGTGAACTTCTATCGCTGCGCAATAGAAAGCATCCTGACCAACTGTGTAGCAGTGTGGTATGGGAGCTGCTCTGTTGCGGAGCGCA
This sequence comes from Gobio gobio, assembly GCF_949357685.1. NCBI lineage: Eukaryota > Metazoa > Chordata > Actinopteri > Cypriniformes > Gobionidae > Gobio > Gobio gobio. The sequence goes on along the minus strand of NC_137097.1, from coordinate 22,201,659 downwards.
AGGCACTGCAGCGGGTGGTGAAAACTGCCCAGCGCATCACAGGGACTCCACTGCCTGCCATCGAGCACATCCAGAGGAAACGCTGCCTGCATCGAGCTCGCAGCATCCTCAAGGACTCCTCTCACCCAGCCCACAGATTGTTTTCTCTCCTGCCCTCCGGCAGGCGTTTCAGGATCCTCCGGACCAGGACCAGCAGACTTAAGAACAGTTTTTTCCCCAGAGCTGTCTCTTTATTGAACTCAACCCCCCGTTGATTCACTTCCCTCATAAACTGCTAACTCTCCTACCTCACATCTGCCTTCACTTTGTTATTTGCACTACCGACTGTTTATTACAGTAACAACTGTTTACTTATGCATTTTGCACCACCATATCTTAACTGGATTATGCTCATTTGCACTGCCGACTGTATTTATAGTACCAACTGTTTACATTTGCATTTTGCACCGTAACTGTAATATGCAACCACTTTCCACTGCACTTTTACACGTTTTTCCAGATAGCTCTGTCCATAAATTATTGCACTACCTTAATCCACTGCTATATTCCTCATCTTGCCTAACATATTATTGTATACCTCTATCTGTAAAATTCTGTTTAAAGTAAGACATCTGTATATTATATTCATAGTACATATTCACCTGTAAATTCTGTTTATAGTAATAACCATCTGTATATTTATTCACTGTACATATTCACCTGTAAATTCAGTTCTGTTTATAGCAATAACCATCTCTCTATTTATACATATTTATATATATTCAGTACATTTCCATGTCCTGCACTTATGCAACCACTGTATATATCCTGCACTTGCTGCTATTGCACTTCTGGTTAGACCTAAACTGCATTTCGTTGCCTTGTACTCGTACTTGTGTAATGACAATAAAGTTGAATCTAATCTAATCTAATCTAATCTAATCTAAATTGTAAACATATAAAAGATTATAAAAGATTTTATTCTGACTGATTCTGAGACTTGTTTTTTCCCAAATAAGATTAACGGATTCGTATATTGCCACAAGGTTGCGTCAGAGATTAGCGACGGCTAAAAACTGATATCAGGAAGTGTGCGGGCGACTTGGATGAGAGGATGTGTTTGTCCATCTAGGTTTAACCTAGCTTGGGCACTTCCGATGACTTCTGTTCTAATTTAATGTTACAATTTAATTAAGTTCCTGAAGGGCATCCAAGGGGACTATTGAATATATCTTTGATCGTTGCGCGTGTACGGCAAAGTCCTAGATATTTAGCCAACTGCCCCAGCTTCTGATCTTCGGAACTGACCACTTGTGTGGGAGACCTTGGTAAGGAACTCGGAGCGATATAGTCTTCCTGATCTAAGTGGGTGAAATATAAACAGAGTTCAAGAGAATAATCAAATATTCGTTTACATTTTAATGATGCACAGATATCATTAAAACCTTTTCATTTTTGGAGTCAGATGAAACGAGCTATTGCATGTGAGAAAATATATTGCATTTAATCTTGTTGTGTTGCATGAAAGGAAAGACAGTAGCGCGCAGACACCTTCTCCCTGACATTGGACGCCAAGAGTTGGGCCAGTGGGCGGGTTTACACACTGCACGCGGTTTCTGTCCATCAATCCGTTCCAGGTGCAGTGGCGATCGTTTCCGTACCGAGTCTATTTTTTGCTGTGCTGCACTGCTGAATTAAAGGGACAGCACATTGTACGCATTAAAATAAACATGTACTGACACGTAAATCTAGTAATTTCACCACAGATGCATATCATTTTAAAGTCTACCGTATTTTCCGCACTATAAGGCGCTCCGGATTATAAGGCGCACCTTCAATGAATGGCCTATTTTAGAACGGTTTTCATATATAGGGCGCACCGGATTATAAAGCACATAGAATAAAAGATACTGCAGTCAAACGTTTGACTGGGATTGCGTTATGCATCCTTTAGATGGAGCTGTGCTAAAGGGAATGTCAACAAAACAGTCAGTCTCACTTTGTTCCCTCAGAAACTCTGTTAAATCTTTTTTACTTGGCGCAGGTCATCTTCCTGCTTCCCCCACTTCCTTACCATTGATTCATTAATGTTGAATTCTCTCGCTGGTGCTCTATTCCCATATTCTACTGCGTGACCGACAGCCTTGAGCTTGAACTCTGCGTCGTAAGTGTCACTCTTGAAAAGGTGCCATTTTGGGGTCTTTATACACACACAAGTGGTGTGGGACTGTGAGTAAGCACAGTACCGGTGTTTACTGACTACGGTAGTCGTAATGCTGCAAGAGGTGCAGCTTTGTAGTTTACCAGTCGTACTGAAACATTATTATCATTATTATTAAATTGTTTTTATTAGTTTTTCATACTGAAACATTTTGACAGAGCGCCTTGATCTATATATAATGCGCTCCGGATTATAAGGTGCACTGTCGTTTTTTGAGAAAATGAAAGGCTTTTAAGTGTGCCTTATAGTGCGGAAAATACGGTACTTTTTTTTCTCTCGGGTAAAGCAAGGAAATGACACCTTACCTGGCATTTAGGATAAACAAATGTGACATAATTAATAGCACTCGTCCTTTCCTGGAGGTGGAAAAACAAAGTTCTTTATGACCTGCAGGATTTCTTTTAAAAGGAAAGAAAAGACGAGAGTCGGCTTTTGTATAGCCTATTGTAAGTTTCTAATTTAAATTGTTTGTGATATTAGGCTATAACCTATGTTTAAATGTTTTGCCACTTGTGCCAAATCTAAAGTACTAGGCTATATAAATATAAAGTAATGGATTGAATAAAATAATGTAACGATTATGGTCGCAGACATTGAATGAATCTTCCAAATGATTCATTAGATGAACATCCCTTTCACAAAGCCCTAATTCAGCTCCAGACCCCAGGAAATCGATCATTTTGTCACGAGGCTCCATTCTGCCTAGAGCTACCACTTCTATTTTACAATTACATGATTTCCTATGGACTTTTGACCAAAACTTCACAAAGAGGACAAAAGACTCGTTGTGATCGCAAGACAAAGAAACAAACAGATCTTTGTCTTTTCAATGACCGGTAACTGAACTCCCAGCGACACAGTTTAAGACTCCAAGCAAACTCCCAGAAAATGTTACATATTGGAATGCATCAGATTATGATTATTGGACTTTCACTCAAATAGCCTTTGACATAGTTTGTTAGCGTGTTTACAACTGATACACGTGACTATTATGCATGTATATCATTCCCAAATTCATGCAATTATGTAACTATTGAATGAGTGGATGAAAAGGCACAGTGTTTGATACCTTGGTGCTCGTGTCGATATAATAAAACAGATGAGCTGAATGAAATCTTTATAGAATGGATCATGTCCTTATAATAAGAAATTAGGTCTAACTTTACTCTCTGCTTAAGAGCAGGAAATTAAATGACCCAATTTTATGGGAGGGGGGAGACCCAGTCACCCCTGAACCCTAATTGGCCAGAATCCATCCAGGGGATGGGCAAATTTTTGAGTTTAACCTCTCACACAGACGAAGAGTGTTTTTTGTGTTCGCACAGACGTTCACCGCAGGGTGGTTCGCGCGGTGTTCACGTTCTGTTCATTGTTCAGTCAAGAGCTGTTTGCAGCGCGGTTCCAGAATCCGCCAAAGCGACGATCGGACGATCGTGGCAGACCATCAAAGAAAATGGGTTAACAGATTTCATTCAGGCCATCTGCTCTTCTCTCACTTTCCTTTCTTTTACTTAAAGTTTATTTTCTTTCCGTTAAGTCTCGGGTTCTGTTAAGTTTTGCCGCAAAGTTTCTCAACGAGTCTCCAACAGCGCGTGTCAACTTCAATCTACGCCCACGAGACTTCCATCCCAGCCGCCAACACGCCAAGTGATTGGCTTCCCAAGACGTCGATCAAAGACACGACCAGACCTTCAGCGAATCAAAGACCCGAGGGAACCCCTCTCCAGCCAGGAGGAAAAGGGAATCCCCCTTTGTCAAAGACGGCACACGTGAGACAAACGCAAATAATACCTCTAGATTTCAAGCTGAAGTGGTGCATTAGATCAAATGTAATAACCCCGCCTAAGAAACGATAGGAGGATAAATTACTGATCAATGGTTTCTTCAGGTCATGTGTCATAAATGCATATTGCTTGGGATTTCAGAAGTTCTCTCTCTTAAACTTATTCTTTCCTCACTTTCTTCCTTTCTGCAACGTATGAATGTGCGAGTGCGTGTGTTTATGTTAGATATTAGTTTGATTTGTTAAGAGTAATCAATAAAGTTTCGTTTGTAGTCAAAGATAACTGTTCTTGTGTTATGTGCTTATGAATTTAATGTCTTGAACTGCCGATCTAAGTTACCTGGCTGTTAAATAGTGTTTCACTATTGTACGGATATTAATATCCGCTGCAGAGTTGATAATTACGGCCCGTTCAAATGAACGCTCATTTGCTCGGCTGTATATTAGACTCTCGCAAAATTCCCTATGAATTCATTAATTCATTCATTTGAGCTACATAGACTTGTTTCCCTTTAACAGACTCCCCTTTAAGTTCTCACATATCGGTGGACGAATCAGTTAAGGTGTAAACATTAATTCTGAATTATTTATAAATTATAGCGTAATTCAAGTCTCTTTCATTTTAATTCAAATTCCCTGTTGAGTTATTATTTAATCTGACTCATTGTCGCTACAATGTTTAAATGTAGTACGTTAAATGTGACATCTATGAAAGTGTAAACGAAGAGAATTGCAATGCTGACAAGCCATGTTCAGTAACAACTATTGGATTTGAAATAAAAAATAATGAATAAATGCTGTGTTTGTGGTATACAACAGCGGATCAGTTGCGCAACGCAAACGCAGCATATGTGAAAGCACAACAGTGTGTGATGCACCGCATACACACCGCAAAACTGTGTGTGTGTGTGTGTGTAAGACTCCCTTATTTATCTGGTTAAGATCATCAGTTTGTTAGGAGACTGATGACATTGATGGAGGAATTTGCAGTTTTAAATTCTAAAAAACTACAATTCCTGTTCATCAGGAGAGAACCAGACCTGTTATAAAAGCTAAATATCCTCGAATTAAATTAATTGAAAAGAATACTATTCAAGTAGTAATAGAAGATGTTCGCTGCCATAATGATTCAGGCATGTGATTGGCTAAGGACAAAAAAGCAGGAAAATATACTGAGAACACCGATCAAACTGGTGGCGGATCAATATGGACAGTAAAGCAGGACCAATAACAACTTATTTGAACAAAAAAATAAATTTTATTTTATAGCTAGATGTGCAATGTGCAACTTTTTTTGTACAGTATGAAAAATAACAAATTATTTGGTGGATGCATTTTTACCCAACTTTAACAGCTAAATGTGCAACATGCACATGGCAACATGCACATTTTCATGTCAAAAGAAGGCCTCAATTTTTGTATGACTCTTTAGCCTTTGTGGCAAGCTTTTTTAGAGCCTCTACACTTTTCTTTTGGAATTTGCGCCTGGCACTCACAGCTGCTGCCACGATGGCATCTTTTGCCATTTTCTTGCCGGCCATTGGCTTCTCAGAGTGATAAGGCCTTTTGTTCAGTTCTTCTTTATCTCTGAGCAGAGCTCTGTACCTTTGGCTCGATCGTTTTATATTTCTGCACAGCTGTACATTAACAGGACTCTCCTTTGTCTTCCGGGAGTAGTGCTGAATGGCCGACACCTGCATGGCCTTCAGGTTGTATTTGACCACTTGATAGGACTCATATGTCTCAACACTTAGGTTTGCAGCTTTGGCTTGCAGGATGTTGGACATTACACTGAATGCTGATTCCACCTGTGGACCATGAAATGGGCATAGTGCAGACAGTGCAAGCTTGCAGAGCGCTGGGTACCTCTGAGTCTTTCTCACAACATTCCACCATAAATCAACTCTTGCCTCGTCTGTCATCTGAGGTAGTGTCATGTCACTTGCATATCTAGGATGGTAAACAACAGTTTAAGCTCATTATTTGACAATAAAATAATTCCTTACAAACAAAAGGCTGCATTATACAATTACTAGCAAAATAATCAAACATTGGACTTATTAAGAATCTGTGTGAATGGCATTCCAACAATTATATACACCTGTGTATTTCATGTTGAAATCCAGCTCTCTCCAGTTCATTAAGCTTCACATATGGAAACATGTTTGGCAACTTCTGGAGATGAGGAAGAATGTGATGGCTTCCCCGTGCATCTGGGTCCAAGCATGACAGAGTCCTTAGGGTTGGACTGTCAAGAGGTAGCTTTGTTTGAAGGTCACCTGCACAGCTGGTGTAGGCTTGGATTACCTTTTATAAATAGAGTACAGTTTAAGAAACAAGTAAAGACATACTGTATATGTGGAGCCTTCTCCAAGATAAATTGCTTTGGAAGTGTTTTTCTTTTAAATGAATTAAATGTGTATAGTTATGGTGTGATGTCATTATGTCGTGTCTAATATTGAGGACCATGTTGGAAATAAGTGTTTCATTCGCTTTCACAGGCTATTCTCATCTTACGATGACATGTTTCAATGTTTTACCTAAATAAAGCCATACCATACCTTAGTTTTTAAAGCCTTCACCACAGGGTGTTCCCTCCCTAGTTGGTCAAGGAGGGATGAGGCCTCAGAGCCAACAAAAGGTGCTGCGAGATGGGCCTCTGTCGATGTCAGGTCATCTTCATCTTTGGCCCAGACAGATTCCTTCCTTTGCTGTTAATTAATTTTTCTGGCTTGATGAAGCAAGATAAAAACTCCCTGACAAGTTTCTCCTGCTCATCATGGAGTTTATGAACCTTTGGGTCCTTGGACTGAAAAAGCAGGACGTAATGTTTCAGCATGGGAAGGACTGCTGAATAGAAGTGGAGCTCAAGGAGGGTTTTCTTGTCCTCAAATAGCACCTGTTAAAACATAGAAACATATTTTCTCTCTGCACCAATCACAGCAATGTACATCTAACAAGCACCTTGAATAAATAAATAAATATTTACTTTTTAAATGTGGCGATGACACAGTGAATAAGACACATGCCTTTGGTGTGAGAGATTCGAGGTTCGAATCCACTGAGACACTATTGTGTTCCTGAGCAAGACACTTAACCCCTAGTTGCTACAGAGGCGTGCAACCTCTGACATCTATTGGAATTGTAAGTCGCTTTGGATTAAAGAGTCAGCTGAATGTAATGTAAACATTAATCTGACGCTTTTATCAAAATTTACTTATAAGTTATAAGAGCAACTAGGGGTTAAGTGTCTTGCTCAGGGACATATTAGTAAACGTGTCGCAGTGGGAATCAAAGGCAAGTGTCATATCCACTGCTCCATCGCTACAATTCTCTATAATAATAATAATAATAATCTTATTAATAATAATGATAATAACCAATAAGTAAATGTAATGTTTGACTTTTTAAATTTTGCCCACTCCCCCCACCAATATAGCTTCAGCTGATGTCTAGGGCGTTTTTCTCACCTTCTTGCAAATCCTGACCTTCCTCATCTTCCCCTCGTTTGTGAAGTTCTTGGACCTGTTCCCCAACTCCTTCCACAACTCCTTGATCCGGGCCCTGCCTGTTCCCTGTACTTCACGCTTCTGTAGAATAGCACTGACAATGTCCTTGTATGTACACTTATCTTCATTGCTCAGGAAGGCATAGTAAAACATGACCAGTGCATCCCACATTCGCAGTGTTTCCAGACTGACATCCAAGACTGAGAGCCACCGGTGTGGAATATAGCACTCTGGCCGCGAGAAATGGATTCCAAATATGCTGCAAATTTCTCTGAGGCCATCTTTCATGTCAGCTGACCATTTGTGGTCTGTGTGCAGGTCTGACAGCAAAGACTCAACCCAACGCTCAAAAGGACAGCACAATTTCTTGCTGGCATTATGAAGGTGGTGACATGAGTCACCATCGATGTCAAGGAGATGAGGGGCACGGCGGTCTCTGATCTTCTTTTCCAAGCCATTTTTAGAGCCCCTCATAACAGCACAGGAGTCCATGAGAATTGACACCAGATTATCCCATGGGAGATTCATCCTTTCAAAAAGCCCATCCAGTGCACTGAAGAGAGATTCTGCCGTTACAGATATGAGCTCCAAAGCTGCAAGGTGTTGGACAACCATCCTCTGCTTCAAGTGAGAATGTTGGTGTGAAATCGAACACTACAGTATGCCAATGTTGTTTTCAATAAAACAAACATTTGAACAAAGCAAGCCGATCCACTTTTCTATGTTGATAAGAGCATTAAAATAAGAAAAAAATAATGGGACAAAAAGAAATCAAGGGACATTTAGAATAAATAAAAATGCACACATTCATACTCTCTCACACACATTCACTCACACACTCACTCACATTTATTCTCTCTCTCACACATATTCTCTCACACACACTCACATTTATTCTCTCTCTCTCACACACACACACACACACACACACTCACATTTATTCTCACACACACTCACACATTTATTTACACACACACACACACACACACACACACACACACACACACACACACACACACACACACACACATTTATTTACACACACTCACACATTTATTCACACACACACACACACACACACACACACACACACACACACACACACACACACACACACACACACACACATTTATTCTCTCTCACTCTCACTCACTCACTCACATTTATTCTCTCTCACACCACACACACACATTCATACATTCACTCACACTCTCACACACACACACACACACACACACACACACACACACACACATTTCACATTCACTCACACACACACACACACTCACATTTATTCTCTCTCTCACTCTCACACACACGTGCGCTCACTCACTCTTACACTCAAGACAGAAACACACTCTCTCTCTCACTCACTCACTCACACTCGCTCACTCACTCTCACACTCACTTACTCAATCTTACACTCGCTCACTCACTCTCACACTCAATCACATAAACACATTCTATAACACAAATTTTGACTTTCAACCAAATTCTAAATGATTTATTCACAGGTTGAACAGGCAAGCACCTGCGCTGCTGTAGCTCAGTTTTCAGGTAATATGTTTGCGGAAGGTAATGATCGCGCACCGAGGGTTTTGTCTGTTCAGGCGTCGCATTGTCAGAAAGATGTAAGGTATGACGTATTCTCCAGAAACCATCAGTGCACCTGCATAGCATTGACTTTCTTGGCCAACCATAGTGACGGGATTCAGTTTAACATGCCTGAGCTTGATAGAGTTTTAGAGGACGGGGATGCGTTGTACGTCGATGTTAAAATGCATCTTATTGCTGAAGGAAGATTTAATCAGGACAATCTCACTATGGAGGAAGTACCACTGAGGGTGTCATCGTTTAACCGAACACATCAGGTGCAGAAGTCTGACGTGATGATGGGATACCTAATAGGGATGGGCATTTTTGTCAATTTCTCATTTCGATCATCGATAGGTCTCAAAAACGAGTACCCGAGTAATTGGGGGCGGGGCATGTGCAGGGGGCGGGGCATGTCCGTCATTGAGATAATGAAAATACTGTTATGAAAATGGTTGTTGACAAATACAAACGTGACATGAAAACGGGTATATGAAAACATGAACATATAAAACAAAAAATAACTGCTAGATTATGATGCATAAATGTCTTTGAAAAAGAAACATCTTTATAAAATGACCGTCTCAAATAACCAAGTCAGTAATATCGAGCATTGCCTTTGAGCTGAAACTGTGAAATAACACCACCCTGCAGAGCTTGCTAGCTGGTTAATAAACTCAACCAAACGCACCATATATCAATATTAATATGAAGATTATTATGAACCTATTACGACATAAATCAACAAAAAAGGACGTGAATGCGCACGTGAACTTCAGCGTGCTAGATTTTACAGGCTATGGTTTGAAACGGAACATTTTGAATGCGCTCTTCCCTTAACAACGCTGATACACGGACAACGAAAGCACACAGAAACAACATTTTATGAAAATCCTGTTCTCATTATAATGCTTTGACAGATTGATTCTGCACATCATGCACTTCATTTAGACATCACTGCGCGTTTTCGAACTCATAGCGAAAAACCAACTTTAAATAAACTAGGTCTACTGTTAAAAAATACGAGAACAGTATAGCAGTGCTGCATTACTCATATCAATGATTCTGAGAAAGAAATAGCCTATCTGAAAAGAATATGACCGTCTCTAAACCATCATGTCGAGCATGAAATATGCGTTTGAGCTGAAACTGAAGAGAATGAACAACAGCCGGTATAACGGCAGCGCTTTTCTAGCTTATTAAGCTCAACCAAACGCTTCTTATATTAGATTAATCAGATATAGACAACATAAAAGTATCTTACAACGTGCATCTGCTGATAAGGACGCGAATGCGCACATGAACTTCACGCGCTAGTCTGAGTGTTCTCGCTAGTTTCTCTGTGGATCAGCTGATACACGGGGAACTAAACACAGATCATTTACAGCATTCTATTTCCATCGTGTTTTCATTATAATGCTATGTAGCTAGGCTATGACAGATTGGCGCTGCACATCTTGCACTAACCATTTAATGATCTCATGATTCCAGACATCAATGCAGTGCACGCCTTTATTTCGCCGCGGTCTGGAGGCGTGCTGTAAAACGCTAACCAATCAGACCTCTGCAAAACGATGCAATAACCAATTAAAAAGATACAAATATTTTTTTTTCAGGGCGATCATCGTTCTCATGATCGATGATCGCTGTCACGTTCGAGTACTCGATTACTCGACCACTGTTGCCCATCCCTAATACCTAAGAGCCAGAGGGACCCCTGACATGGAAGGGTGGTGGATTCCTCTCACTGAAAGACTCCAGTGCCTCTCAACAGATGTCAGCCATGCACTGCTCACCATTGCTCCGGAATGTATTGCTGTGTTCAGAGACAGATGTGGAAGGTATGGATTCTTTGATTCGCACTCAAGAACTGCTGTCATGTTAACTTTTACCCATCTGAGTGACATGATTGACAGAATTCACAAGCTCTTCCGGGGTCGAGCTGATGAGGCCAGCTATGAGTTCATGCCTGTATCATTTGAAACAGAGCAACAGTCTGACCAACTACCTTCACCATTAGTTTGTGAACAGGCATCACAAGTGATTTCAGCTCTACCAGAACCAGAAACAGATGTTGGAGCCAAAGTAAATCTTGTTGGCTCAGGAGGGAAAAAAACAGGGTGTGATGGATAAAAGAAATAAGCACAGACGAAGAAAAGAAATGCGTAAAACGTTTAAAGTGTCAAAACAAGGTGGAGAACCTAAAGACCCATCCGCGTCTTATGCCATTAGAAAACATAAAAAAAGGGATTGTGAGAGAAAGCGGTATGCGAGCTGCTTGCAATTGCGGACACACAAAAAATAAGTATTTAAGAATAAGTATGATTAAGATCTTCACTTCAGGAACAAAAAGATAGACTATATGGCTAGACGTTACAAAATAGATGAAGTTGTTCAGACAAAGAAAGAATACATGATGCGGATGTACAACACAGATGTCCTTTTGCAGTCAAAGAAGAAAGAATACATGGTTAGGAGGTACAGCACCGATGTTCTCTTCAAGAAGAAAATTAAAGATTACAGGGTTAGGCGGTATAAGACAGATACTCTTTTCCAAAGTAAAATGAAAGAGTACATGGCGAGGAGATATGCAGGTGACCTAGAGTTCCGAGCACATCATCACATCCTGCGCAGAAATTTGTTGGTGATGCTTCATATCGCATTCTTCATCGGTTGCAATGCGCACTCCGGATTAAAAGGAAATACAAACCGTACATCCGCTTCAGCAAGGAAACACCACCCCAGCCTTTGGTTGGCGAAGCGATGGAAAGTGCCATTAATGCATTCCGATGTAAGATTCAGCTGTCACAGAGCCCTGTTTCCTGATCAAGTCAAGGTCTGTAACTGAACGAGTTATGGCAAAAACATTTAAGTTGCCACATCTTGCTTAACCGGGAAGTATGTTCATGCCTGTGATCGTGCCTGCTCAAGTCCTTGTATAGAGGAGTGGATTTGCCACACGTGTGACAGCCATCTTAAAAGAGGCCACATGTCTTCAATTGCAGCAGCTAACCGACTTGAATTGCCACCCATTCCTGCGGAACTGCTTGAATTGAATGTCCTTGAACGCCAACTCGTCGCCAAAATTTTACCATTCGGCAAAATCGTTGCGTTGCCGAACGGAAGACAGCGAGCCTTTAATGAAGTGTTGTGTGTGTGCCCTCTGAGGTGGAGAAGACTGTCAACTCTCTCCCAAGACCTAGTAGTGAGTCCCATCTACTGCAGGTCAAGTTAAAGACACACATTAAGGTTACCAGCACTTTCTTACCATTAACATGCGTAACGTGCTTGCAGCTTTAGCGAAGCTGAAAGCAATTAATCCGGAATACAGGGACATCTCCATAACAGAAACGGCGATACTCGACCTAGATGAGGAAAACGACGACGGAGAGGAGCAACAAGAAGTCGATGTTGCTCAGCAGGATGAGCAACAGGTTAGCGTCGAGGAAAAGGACGAACTCCGACCGGGTCTCACGTTAGACACGTGTATGCAGCCGCCTGACATTGCACAAGAGATCCTGTCGTACGGTGAGGGAATATTTAGCATCGCTCCTGCACAAGGACAAAAGCCTGTTGGGTTTTTCAAGATCCCAAAGCTGGAAGCCATGGCATTCCCTGTTCAATTCCCAACTGGACAGAACACAATCGATGAGGCGAGACAAGTATCGATATCTCCCAGTATGTATTTCAGCGCAAGATTGTTCGGCGATCAAGGCCCAGCAAGGTGAGCAGATTGACTTTTCTGAGCTTGACTGGACGACGAAATGTGAAATTCTCAGAAGCAACCCCGTCACTGTCATGCACATGTTTGAAAAACGTGTGGACGCGCTAATGACACATCTGCTCTTGTCGCCTGCCCAACCCATTGGTAAAGTCGAGGATTACTTTTACAGGGTTGAGTTTCAAGCTAGAGGTATCCCACACATTAATCTTCTCATTTGGGTAAAGGATGCACCAGAGTTTGAAAACGATTCTGATAAAGTAGTATAACCTGCCGGTTGCCTGATTCCGACGCTGATCCTGAGCTTCATCGAATTGTCACCGAAGTTCAGCTTCATAGTAGGAACCACTCCAAGTCGTGTAAAAAAGGTAATTTATTGTGTCGATTTGGGTTCCCTAAGCTACCGGTGACTAACACCACAATAACTCGTGATTTTGCTTAAGCGCGATCCAAAGGAGTCTTGGGTGAACGGATACAATCCCAATTTGTTGAGGGCGTGGAACGCCAACATGGACATTCAGTATGTTCTTGATGCTTTTAGCTGCATCATGTACGTACATGCTGTCGTACATTTCCAAGCCGGAGCACGAAATGGGCGACTTGTTAAAAAACGTAATCAAGGGTGTGCGCGAAAGTAACGTTAACGAGGAGGACGAGATGAAGCACATAATGCAGGCGTACTCCAAACATAGGCAAGTAAGCGCTCAGGAGTCTGTAGCACGAACATGCAGCTTACCATTGAAGAAGTGTTCACGAAGCGTTGTGTTTATACCGACGGACGATGACGCGCTTAAGATGAGTCTCCCCCTTAGCGCCCTACTAAATAAAGATCCCAATTCAGAGGATGTCTGGATGTCAGGGATCATCGATAAGTACAGAGCAAGGCCTCAAACCCGAGAGTTTGAAATGATGTGTCTGGCAGATTTTGCTTCAGAATGTCACATCGTGTACGGTCAGCAAACCAAAGGCAAGAACGTTCACCGGCTGCTCAACGGTATGGGTTTTTTCCAGAAAAGAACCATCGGTAAGGCTGCGGTTATTAGGTATGCACGCTTTTCAAAAGAAAAACAAGCGGAAAAATTTTACAGTAGGCTACTTAAACTTTATTTGCCCCATCGTTCCAACGAACAGCTAAAACCTCATAAATTTCCAACTTATGAGCAGTTTTACAGTAGTGCATCTGTGGAGCTTTCTACGCACCCGGGTCTCCTGATACCTGTTCGTGCCATAGTGCAAGCACACCAAGACAAGTTTGAGAAGCACAGCGACGAAGTGGAGAAGGCATTCGATCAGCTGCAACAGCAAGGACCACCTGAGAATGCGTGGACTGCTTTTGAAATCGAAGTCGATCGCTTGGAGTGCATTGCGGAACGAGAAGACATCGATCCTGATGATGAGAATGTTTTACAAGACAATGTTCCAGAATATCAAATTCTTGAACACAGAGATGGAGTTGTACCACGAGTAGAGGAACCCCAGATGAGTGTTGAATTTGCTAGGAAGTTGTTTGGAAGTCTCAACAAGACGCAGGCAGCCATATTCTACACTGTCTGCCACTGGTGTCAGAAGCATGTGTGGGGGCATAATCCAGAACCTTTTACTACTTCGTAACGGGTGGTGCTGGTTGTGGCAAATTGCACGTCATCAAGTGCATATACACGGAAGCAACGAAAATTCTACGTCAACTGCCTAGACTCCGAGAGGAAGGGGATCTCTCCGTGCCCATGGTGCTCTTGAGTGCATATTTCCGGTAAAACGCTGCATTCCATCTTAAAACTTCCAAGGAACCTGAAGCCGCCGTATCAAGGACTTGGAAATGCTCTAGATGAGCTACGAGCTAGGCTACGCGACGTCGAGATTCTGATCATTGATGAAGTCTCCATGATTTCGAAGCATCTTTTTGCCTACATAAATTGGAGATTTTAGCAAATCAAAGGCAGCAAGAAACCTTTCGGTGGAATCTCTGTACTCGCAGTGGGGGACTTTTACCAACTGCCACCTCTGGGTAAAGCCAAACCCCTGTGTGTGTATGAAGAGGATGTTCTGGACTTCTGGAAAGACCATTTCCAAATGATTACCCTCTCAGAGATTATGCGTCAGAAAGAGGACCTTGCTTTTGCCCAACTTCTGAACCGGCTACCAGTTAAGCAGAAGTCCGACGATCTTCGAGATGACGATAGAGCGCTGTTACTTCAGGCCGTGAAGAATGGTAAATGGACTGCATTTATATAGTGCTTTTAACAGACCTACGGCCATCCAAAGCGCTTTACATTTTGCCTCACATTCACCCATTCGCACACTCATTCATACACCGACGGCGGTGTCAGCCATGCAAGGCGCCATCCAGCTCGTCGGGAGCAGCTGGGGTTAGGTGTGTTGCTCATGGACACCTCGACACTTGGTCAGGTGGAACCGGGGATCGAACCACAACCTACATGAACCACTGAGCCACTGCCGCCCGAAAGAGAACCCCAAAGACTGCCCATGTAATGCACTACACATATTTGCCACCAACAAGGAAGTCCACAGACACAACACCCAAACGATCCACGCTCTTCACACTGACATCGTAACCGTCAATGCCGAAGATTACCGGAAAGACCCAAGGACGGGGAGGGATGAAGAAACCGAACAAGCCTGTTGTCGGAAAAAAGGACGACTTGCTCGACACCATCAAAATTGCGCTGGGAGTGCGCATAATGGTGACCAGGAACCTGGACGTTGAAAATGGAATCATCAATGGATGTTTTGGGAAGATTTCCAATATTGTCCGCAAGACAAAAGATGGAATCAACTCCGTTCAGATGCTTGGACTTCAGCTGGACAATGCCAACGCAGACAAGAATCAATTGATCAATTGAATTGAATTGAATTGAAAATCTTTATTCATCCCAGTAGGTAGGTAAACAACTTTACCTAACGCAAACTCAATACACAACTAACAGAGAGATAAATAATTCTGATTTAAGAGACTATTCAAACCTGATTAAGAACCACTGAGATATGATAGTTTCACAAGCATTTGTGTTTTTTGAGTCATTAATTTATTAGCCTAATTTGGTGGCAAAAATGTATACCATAATAAGTAGTGCGGCCACATAATGGGGTATTTGCTGTGAATTATTTTAATTATTCATATAGGACAGCTGTTTAGTATCTATTTTCCCATGTGTTATATTGTCGTGAAATGTGATCGTGTTCCCGTTTACTCTCTCAAGACTTCTTTCGGGGAGTTGATTGACACTTCAGATAAAAGAAGCCGGTTTGCCGGCGTTCGAGAGAGAACGCTCTTATTGCGCTTTGGATTACGCGATCGATCGCTCTACACTGCTTGGCTATCATCGTTTGACTCTTTGAGGAAATAATATTTGTTGGATTATTTCACCTTTGGGATTCTGAACAGGACAGCGCTGTATTTCATCGTGCTCCCAGACTAAAACGTTTTACCGGCGAGGCCGTTTCAACCTGCTTTATATACACATATTTCTCATGTCTGTGAGGCAAGAACCTGCTGAGTTTCGGTTTATTTATGAAACATGTTCAAGAGCAATTAAAATGATCGCTCACACGCATCAGTATATCCTAGATGAAATTTTAAAACAACATTATAATATTTAAACATAAATATGAAACAATATAATTGTTTAATGACTATACAACAAGTATAGATCTCGGTCCGCGTTGCTCATTACAGGCTCGTTCTCGCCCACGTATAAAAAAAAATGATCGGGTTTAAATCGGGCTCTGCCTCATATTACAGTTAATGTGTCACCCGGGCCCAGACACAACATGCTCTAGACAGGATTTTTGACCTCTAGACAGAAGCTACAATAGTTTACTTTAAATTAAATGTAAATTAAATTATACAGTTTATTGTGTAAGAAAATATCATTAATGGAAATTATGACTTTTCAGATGAGGGAGATAAAGTACGCTTCTTTATAACAGACTAAAACATATTACCAGATAAACACCCCGACATAAACATTGTCATAATTCGTAAAAATAAGAAATCGCTTGGCATAAATGTGTGATATTCATTGAACTGCTCTGAAGCGGCTCATTATAAATACTGGAGGTAAATTAGTCTACTGCTCCCTCACTCTTCGAGATGGCTAGTAACAGTGTACCTCACGTTTAGGTAGTGGGCAGCTCCATTATCCGTAGGCTACACGTGCACATCTGTGGGCAGCCGGGCCTGGACAGGAAACTTGGTCTTCAGGCCAAGGTCACACTTGGGAAGGGAGAGGAGGCAGACGCTGGGAACAGCTGCTGGCAGTCCTGCGCTCTCTCTTGTCCAAGGCTCCACCTCCACAGATTCTCCTCGTTCATCTGGGGGGAAACAGTTTGTGCAGGGAGGGCCTTACCCGCCTGGATTTCCTTCGGGAAATGAAGGCGGACCTGGAAGAAGTGCACAGACTGTTGCCCGACACCAGGATCCTGGAGAGGTCAGACTGGCAGGACGGCTTACGGCATCGAGAGGAGCCGAAGGTGGCTGAACGGAGCGATGTCTGCCTTCTTGGCAAGGAGACAGATGCGCTGCATTCGCCACCGAAACATCGGGTTCTCTCACCTGTGCAGGGACGGACTCACCTTAGCCAAGAGGGAAACAAGCTTCTGCGGAGCAACATCCGCGAAGCTCTACAGGAGGAACTCAGAGGATGAAGCCGTCACCAAGCAACAACGGCTCTTTTAAGAGCCACCCACTCACTCAAATAAAGAGCATTTTTCCAGGTGTGTGGAATTATTTGTTCATCAAGTGTCCTCACGGTAATGTTCTAAATATAATTGAAACGGTTGCCGTATGTGGCTAAAAATAACCTTTTATAAGCATCACGCTAACAACATGAATTAAAGCAATAAGCCCCCAAAATGTTCATAATAAACCAAAAGATGAAACCATAAGCTACTAAACATATGATTACTTTTATAAATATGTTTTAGTAGTTCATTAGTTTGGTGAATGCTGGGCAGTAGCCTACAGGTTTGCGCGATTGTTTTTTTCTCTCCCGCTCCTGTTCCCGCTTAAAATTCACTCTGTCTGTGTTTACCGGCTTTCCGCTTAAAATGATTTTCTTCCCCGTCCGACCAGACCAATGCCTCTAAATTTAGACCTCTTTTCCTGATTTAAATATATTATAGATTAATTGTATTTCTTTTTTCTTATATTCTCAACACCGTAAAATGTCACAGATAAAGATGGGCTAAATTCTTTCACTCTAAATTATAAGACAAAAATAAAAATAATTAAATATCGTGAACAGGATGCAAAGAACATTATTTCTGAACGTAGAACGCCACCGCTGCAGAAAGTTGTGTTCATTTCAAGTTCAAGTGCGGATATGCTGTCAAAGGGTGTCGAGAGCGGCTGGCATAATTGTCAGACCGCCCGCTCCCGGCCAAAGTATACCAGAGTTACCGACCGCTATCATCTTTGATTTGGAAATTTACTCCTGTGCCGCAAGGAATCTGATCGGGTTGCAGACATTGCATGCGTCTAAATCTGTCTCCCTGGTTCAGTAGTCAGGGCACTGATCAGTATATAAGTCAATGGGCTGACTCCCTGATTAAGACGCACCCCTATATTGATAATTGTCATAAGTAGTGTCAATAGTGGCGCAATTATTAAAGCATATTTCGTTTTTTACGCGACTGACGTGGGATCGAATCCGCCTTTTGAAGAGTTCGCCTTCTTCCCTTTTTTCATCACATATCTCATTAGAAAGGTATTTATTTTTATTAAAAATGATGACAATTAACACAAATTACAATTTTATAAAAGTGGAAATAAAGTGCCTAAAATTAGGGAATGTGGGTGGTGTGTTTCTTGCTTGACTTCTCATTCTGACAATGCCTCTATTTCTCTCTTTTTGTTGTAAAGATAAACACCTTTACAAAAACTTTGGCGCACTACTGACTACTCCTCTGGCACCGTTTGTCGCAGACCCATGAATGAGGTGTCAAATCGTGCAGCTTATTGAGGAGAGGTGTGCTATATCTTTTCTAAGCGATCGGGTGTACGATGTTTGTTTTCGGCAGGCGAAAAATCGTCCCAATTGAGTCCCCATTGACTTAACATTGAGAAGAGGTTTGTGTGATCATATCTCCGCCTCAGAACCTCACAGAGACTTGGGGCTGGGCTCATTTGAATCGACCTATCAAGCAGCTAATAAGTAGTACATTCAAATTTCATAGCCACGCCCTAGCAACCAGTTACAGCACCCTAGCAACCGTATATCAACATTAATGAGCCATATATCAGCACGAGAGCATTGTAGAAATACAGAGTTGGGCTCTTTTGTCTCAGACTGGCCAATAGTCTTTCAATATCACCCCATAAACTGTATAGACACATCCTAGCAACCATGTACAGTACCCTAGCAACCGTACAAACACATTAATAAGCCATATCTAAGCCCCAGAACATCGCACAGACATGTTGCTTGGCTTTTTTGCATCACAGTAGCATCCGAGTGTATTTTTTTTGCCACGGCAAGCACCACTCACATTTTCTTCAGGAAATGTACATTCTAGTTTGTATTTACTCTTATGTGTACTGTATGTTCATTCATCATCTTCACTTTATTTTTCGTGAAGCATTATTTTGTTGCGTTTCTGCTATGATAAATAGACATCCACTCTTACATTGCGGTAACGGACCCCAGCTATTGAGAGTTGTTCAGGCTGATGATGACTGCTAGAGAATGCAGTGTTTACTGTTTAGCGTTCTCCGGTTCAAGACCGACTCGGAGCAGAGCAGTTAGGATTGGAGGGTGAGCTTTGGAGGCGGAGCAATGAAGAGAGGGAGGGGTGTGTTTGTTTGGGTTGATTTCAAATATCAACAATATTCAGCAACAACTTTGAGAAATATCACTTACCCCAAATTTAATTAGTTAATGCACTGTGAACTAACATGAACAATTTTAAATAGCAGCTCAGCTCCTTATGCAGTGTGTTCACCAATGTTCATCAGTCTTTATGAACAGATGGTGCTAGCATTAAACTCACAAATGCGTTGCCTTTACACAAAGGCACTTGAGAGGACGGCATTCCTGGTGGGGGAACATGGTGGAAACAGAATTGTTGTGTCCATACTTTATAGGCTGTGGCAAGATGTACATGAGTATTTATATGAGCATTACAACCAAATCAACAAATATGTTGAAAAACAAGGATGACCAATAACAACAAGTGGATCAGATACAAATCATTATCATAATCATTAGTGCATGTGTCCTATGTTCATTTATTAATTGTTAATTATCAACATTTCATCCATTTTCGGAAATCAAACTGAGCGGTTCTGTTCATTACAGGAATATTTGCACTTCATTTAATTGAGCCCGATGAAGTTGAGTTTGCACCATCCAGCTGGTTGGAGTTGAACAATGAGGAAAGTCATATAAACATAAATGTTCAACATTTAACAGGCATTTAATATAAACATGTACATCTGAAAGGTATTGTATTCCTACTGCACAACCTTACCAGATGAGCTACACAGTGCCCTGTTGGTTAGTGTTTACTTCCTTTGTATTTATATTTTTTCCAATAATTTCTTTGTGAAAATACTGTAATATGGTTACAGAATCAAGAAGCTATCATTTTCAAATGATTTATTTCTAATGTATTAGCTCAAAGAAATATAAAGTATATCAGCTTTATGTCGGCTGACCTGCTCTCCAAGATATCGGCATGGGCCATCAGTCGACCACTAAGAAAATAGTATTAATATAATATCACATCAGATACAATCATGCCATATAAGCAGTAAATGTCTTATATAGACGATTGTGCAGTCAGCAGTGATTGAATATCAAATAAATATATGTAATGCATCAAACACTTATTCATCCTGAACTCATATAGTTTACCTCCTCAATCACACACATTTACAGTATTTGATACAGGGGTCAATGACATGTGCTTGTTTTTGTGTCCAGGTGCATTATTTCCTTTAGAAATAATTAAATTCATGACACAAACCTACTTAGTTCAAATTCATTTGTATTACGTTCAAATAATACATATTGTTTTATGTTTTCATTTCTTGAACCCCCAAAATGTCAGGTTGTGCAACTGTCCGAAACAAATGAACAGACAAGACTAGTGCTGCTTTCCACTCCAGTTTTAGGCACGCACTTGCAAACTTCCCTAAGCACTTCCCTTCGGGTGCGTTCCACTTTGTGAAGTGGACGAGGGAAGTTTATATGGACAGACCCTTAGGCCTGTCGCAATAATCAATATATCGCACAATATATGTACATGACCTCAATATTTTTTTTGTGATGCAATACATCACCCATTATGTTTACATGATAATGAACGTCACCAACATTTTACTCAATTGTGCTTCATCTTATATGTTTTCCGTGACGGAAGCTGGTAAGACAACAGTAAACATGATAATGCATCATCCAGAGGAGCTCAACTGATCCTTGAGCAGAGGAAAGGTTTGTAATCTCTCTCAAATACTATTAAAAACCTATTTCAAGTATGGGTAGGTTGACTTTCCATGTCGGGTGACATAAAAACAGTCATAAAATGAATGAACACTTTGAAATGTTAGATATTAGTTTAAACACATTGTTCATGACTCTAAAACATAACATTAGTTTTGAAAAGATTAAAATAAAAACATATAAAGCAAATTCACACACAACAAATAAATCACAAAAACACATCACCATGCCTGCACAAGTTGTAAACATGCAGTTATTAATCTCTGTATTATCAATTTGCCAAACATTGAAGCACAGGAGAGAAATTCATCTCCACAGGAGCCGCTCACATAAACACCTTCATGCATTCACTCGGTTAAAACTACACTTCTGCAGATTAAACGCCTTTAAACTCGGCTCTAATGAAAGAGAACATACTCGTGCTTCTCATTTCCACATTTTAACAAAACACAGATAAATTAATCATCGATTCTTAACCTTTAAGACGCTTTTGAACACGAGTGAACAAACACATTCCCTTCTCCCCTCAGAGCTCCCGCGGACTGAAGCGAGAGCGCGCAGCGGCAGCGCGCCGGTGACGTCACAACTGCGACGCACATGCGATTTGAATATTTCAGGTAAAAGAGCTGGGTTTGATATAATTATTTCATTATTATAGTGTAAAACATTGGGGAAGTGACCGCATTATGCCCACATATAGAACAAAATATATAATATAGAAAGCATTAAGTAATTGAAAATAGTATTTTATATCACAAATGTATGTCTGTTATTGTATTTTTTATTTGGAGAAATGCACTGTTATCTAACTGTGTGATTTATATGTGTACATTTCTGAAATTCATAACTTGAATCAGATGCAAATCTTGACAAATCGCCTCTGATAACAGATCACTCTAAATTGTAAAAGTTAAAAAGTTAGGGGGAAATTTCAATATAAAAAATATATCCTGACAGAATCTGTTCTCAGAGGAGGGTTTCTGACAGGAAAATGTATTTTCTGAAGTGATTTTGACCTCAAATCAAGTTATATTAATATATTTTTTTTAAGTTATAGGGGGAAATTTGAATTTAATTAAATATATTCTGACAGAATACAAGTAAAAATGTGTCATAAACACCACAAACCCATGAAAGTTAACAAATCTGACTAAAATGTCATGCTAACATCTTAAGTATGTTAATGCTGGCATTGTATTAAACTGTTGAATTTCTTCAATGTGTTGTTCATGTTCTCATACACTGGAGGCCAATGACAGCTGCAAATTAGCAGAAAATATTGCAATACGTGTCTTATGGTTATTATAACGTCAAATATTTCTGTTTTAGCATTGCAATGTAGACAGCAGGTGCATCACCTATTTCAGCTCCCTTGGAGAGACGGAGTGGCAGTGCCAAGCAATTTCTCAACACTGGTGGTTGGTATTCATTGTTTTGTTTCCTATAGCAATGTCAGTCGTCTATGGACTAAAGGTCTACTTTAAGGCCCAAATTATGTAAAATTGCAGAACCTGCTCCCATTATATACAGTAGTGTTTCTCAACAGGGGCGGTACCGCCCCCCAGGGGGCGTTCAGAGCACAACGGGGGGCGTTGGAAGCAAGATTCTTGAAAGGGGGGCGTTCAGGTGTTCCTGGGGGGCGTTCACAAGTTTATACCAAAGATCCTATGCAAAGATCCAGGCAAGACAAAATTAAACATGTATGCTAATTACTTGCAAAATAATGCCTACCACATTATAAAATCTGCCTGTTTATTGCGACGTAAACTATATCGTTTATTTTACAATGACTAAAGCGCTCAATCCGGTGGTGGCTAGAATCCAGCGCTGACTGGAATCACGCAGCGGAGGAATGGGAAGTTGACAAGCCATTTAAAAAGTATTGACTTAAGAACCACAATAAATCATGTTCATATTCACTGAATATGATGAATTCAGTGATGAATATGATGAATATGATGAATTCACTGAAGTGATGAATTTTATTTGTATAAAGGTAAAACTTTTACATTTTTAGGCATTAATCAATGCAATGCCTAATGCCAAAATATTTTCTTAAAAGCCCTATTCGCACGGGATTTATTGCCTGGTGACCTCTAGCCATTTGTAATAATTGCGGAGGTTGTTTGTGATCTTAATCCAGTGCGAATCGGCCATGTCTGTAATTTATAAAATTACCCCGCGAATGACCTACCATATTCCGCCGAACACACCCTGTGATAATATTAGTCGTATGCGAATCGCCATCTCTGTGATTTGGCCAGGATTTGGAGGGTCGTATATAACTTTTGCAAGGTTTTTGTTTCCTGTGCGCATTAATCCACATTTCGCGAAGAACGAAGGCTGCATTCATAACGCACACCGTTATAAATCCCTGTGCGGCTGTGCACATTATACTTTCACTTTAGAATTAGAGCCAATTTGGGAGCGAATTGCTTGAAAGGTGTGTTCAATATTATTATTAATGAAAAACACAAAAACAGAACAATACAATGACAAGCTCGCTTAAATGGGCACTTTTACATTTAGCTTTAATCTTCTGCATTCATATTGTCAGTTCCCCACTCTTGTGATAAATGAAATCTCCTGCTGCTGGTCTGTGCTCAGTTCAGTTTTTAATTGTAACTTCTGTTCTCTAACTGAACTATTTTTATTACTAGGTTATACAAAATCAAAACGACGGTGGAAAAGTGATGTAACCGGTGTAACACCGACTATCGCAACCAGAGGCGAACCAACATTGAGTGGGGGCCCCAGGCAAAATTAATCAATGAGGCCCTATTTAAAACATTTTTTAATACAGCCTATCTTCGTTATCTAATTTTACAACATACAAAAAGTAGTCAAAACACATAAAACCAATATATATATATATATATTTTATATATAGGCTATATATATATATATTAAAAAAAAAAACTAAATAAAGTGCTTTTGTTTAATTAACAAAATGTCAATCTTCATCTTCATAAGAGAAGATACAATACAATATCTTCAAAATACAGTACAACCTTCATATTTATAACCAATTGTCACCTTAAAAACGGTGCTTTGTGTGGTGGTGACAGGAACAAGAAATTATCCGACATATAGAAATATGGTTATCATTTTAATCACTTTATTTTATTAGTTTATCAACTAGCCTATGTTAACTCAAACTAATTTAATGTAGAAGAGCTGGATATACTTATTAGCCTACTAATTAAATAGTGCACATTTATATTAGACTAATTTAATTAGGCTGCTTAAATATATAAGCTGGGTGCATGGAAGCGGCGCACACGCTTAAAACTTGAGAAAAAACACTGGCAAAAGTAATGATTATAAATGTGTCAGAAAAAAAATAACAATATTTTATATTAAAAAAATAACCATTTTATTTGTTTATTATTAAACTAGTATTTTCTGAGTCAGTGTCGGCTGGAGAGATGAAGTTGACGATGCCGCCTCTCCGCTGCACCTTGTGGACGCGCGCCTTTAGAGAGAAATGCACTTTTCATACGGATTACAACCAGAGAATATTTGTTTTCGATTTGAATTTGTTCGTTTAAAAGTAGACATTTCAAGCTTTCAGGCTAGATATATTTCTCATATATATGTGAGGCAAGAAGCCTTATACGCGTAGTTTCGGTTCATTTATGAGATGCGCTGCAGACGAAAGAAAGCACGCGTCCTGTTTGCTTTCTTTATTTTATCTATTTTAACTATTTGTTAGAGCGAGCGGCCAAGCCAAACGGATAAGTTCTTTTCATGCTTAACAAATCAAATCATGCATTTTCTACAGTTTGAAGAAGGTGGTCAAGAGGAGGTGGCGAAAGCATTGCCTCAAAAGGCGGGGCCCCAGGCAAGTTCCTGCCTTGCCTGCCCTATTGCGATGCCTCTGATGGTAACAAGCCTAGATAACATAGCAGCACGCGGTAAGGAACTGTTGTTTTATGATACATCATATGATACAGCTAAATCTATAACGAAAAAAAAAACATTTAAAAGTATTGACATCATATCCGGGAGATAAGTCAGTAAATACGAATAAAATCACACACTTTGCTTATCCTGTGCGAATGCATCCTGTGCGTAATTTCTAAATCACACGAGGTCCCCAGAAATAGCTACTAATCCCGTGCGAATAGGGCTAGTTCACCAAGTAGCCTAATTCACTGGTCAGGCATTATTGTTAACTCGCAAGACTGTAAGGAGAAAATGACAGTTTGACACTGTAATAACATTTAGGTAATGTATTAATTCCACCGTCACATCTGAGCGCAAAACGCTGCGTGTATAGTAGCTTATCAAGATAGTTAAAAAATAATTAATACTACAATAATTAAACGGTTCCTGTGTGTTTATTCTTGCTAGAAGCTTTTGTTTTTATTTTACTGATCATGAACACGAATTAATCATGACAAGCCAAATTAGTTTTAATTTGTAGACTATTAATTAGGCTATAGCCTACCATTGATGAAAGCTGATACCAAGGAATTTAGGCCTATAATTATAATATTTATTTTATTCATGAAAAATCATGATTATATAATTTTTTTATTGAAAGTAGGCCTAAGGTTAATGATTAGAACCCTGTGAAATCCATTAATACATAAATACAAATATATATATATATATATATATATATAAAATTTTGTTTTTATTTTTTCAAATTCCGCTAATTTTTCCCCCTAATTCCGTCTTAATTTTTCTGGATTCCGTTTTTTGGACTCCATTTTAATGGTTAAATATTTTTTTAGTAATAAAAAAAGCATGTCTAATTAATTTAAATAATGAAACCTATTAATTTTGCAAAAATTACATCTTTAGAGCCTTATGAAATAGCCTGTTTTCCCCCATCCAATTCCGTTTCATTTTTCAAATTCTGTTTTCAAATCAAATGAAGACATGAAATATTAATTTAATTTAAATTTTATTCATATGAAATTAAACAGTTTTTTGTCAACGTGCTGCACTGAGCTTTATTGATAAAATTAAAACATGGAAGAGAACGTGATAATTCCTTAAAAATATAAGTTTTGATAATATTTTATTAGTAGTATTATTGCATTGAGACTTGTCTAAATTTTACTGTACAACAGTAATATATTTCTGTCAAATTTAACCGAACTTTTATTTTGACGGGTGGCCGTTTTCTCAAATGAACGGTAAAACGGGAAAAATGTTCAAGAAGTTCCTCTCAGAGCGGCTTGAAGATGAAGTTCATGTCAGGCTACAGAGGCTGAAAACAGAGCGAGTGCTTCAGTGTGTGTGAGAACCCGCGTAATAAAACCCAAGTGCAAACATTACCGCTTTGTACACACACATATGTTGGTGCAACAACATTAAGGGGACTGTATTTTCTATCCCCCCACCCATAAACCCAACCATCACAGGAAACATTCTGCATTTTTACATTTTTAATAAAACATTGTTTAGTATGTTTTTAAAGCGATTTGATTTACAGGGACATTTAGAATGTCCTCATAAACCACTTGTTGATGTTGTAATACCAGTGTAATTGGTAAATGTCGTTATACAAATTTGTGTCCTCATAAATCACATAAACAAGCACACACCGACACACACACACACACACACACACACACACACACACACACACACACACACACACACACCATGTCCCCCCACCAGTAATAATGGTGGTAGATATTTCATTTACAGTGAGTATGACAAACGAGAAGAAAGCAAGAATAGAGGAGAGAAGGAGAAGGAAAACGATGGTTTTGGGAAACGAAGCCCAGTTCAGTTCGACAAAGGTCATTGGACAGGTTGGCCAACCATGTATGGAGGTGTGTGCAGGAGAGAAGGGGGAGACAACGACTTGTCTGGCAGCATTCAATGCAGAAGGCAGAAGTTTGTTTAATGCAGTTTAAATTTATGTGGCTACATAAAATTAAAATTGATGATAAATCACTATTTCCCTTTGCAGTTTGACTGGCCCATTGTTTACCTGAAACAGCGGCCCATTTTACCTGAAACAGCGGCCCATTTTACCTGAAATAGTGGCCCATTTTACCTGAAACAGCGGCCCATTTTACCTGAAACAGCGGCCCATTTTATCTGAAATAGTGGCCCATTTTACCTGAAACAGCGGCCCATTTTACCTGAAATAGTGGCCCATTTTACCTGAAACAGCGGCCCATTTTACCTGAAATAGTGGCCCATTTTACCTGAAACAGCGGCCCATTTTACCTGAAATAGTGGCCCATTTTACCTGAAACAGCGGCCCATTTTACCTGAAACAGCGGCCCATTTTACCTGAAACAGCGGCCCATTTTACCTGAAATAGTGGCCCATTTTACCTGAAACAGCTGCCCATTTTACCTGAAACGGCGGCCCATTTTACCTGAAATAGTGGCCCATTTTACCTGAAACAGCGGCCCATTTTACCTGAAATAGTGGCCCATTTTACCTGAAACAGCGGCACATTTTACCTGAAACAGCGGCCCATTTTACCTGAAATAGTGGCCCATTTTACCTGAAACAGCGTCCCATTTTACCTGAAACAGCGGCCCATTTTACCTGAAATAGTGGCCCATTTTACCTGAAACAGCGGCCCATTTTACCTGAAATAGTGGCCCATTTTACCTGAAACAGCGGCACATTTCACCTGAAACAGCGGCCCATTTTACCTGAAACAGCGTCCCATTTTACCTGAAACAGCGGCCCATTTTACCTGAAATAGTGGCCCATTTTACCTGAAACAGCGGCCCATTTTCCCTGAAACTGCTTATGCAAAAAAAAGTTGGCACAGCTGATGTTTTAAGAACTGTAGGGCTTAAATAATTATATATTTTTTACATAATTTCAACACAACATTATCAAAAACAGTGATTAATAATCATAAAAACACATGGAAAAGGCATATGTGGTATTGTATTATTGTCCCAAGCGATTTACCAAAAAGTGGCCCAATTCACCCTACAAAAAAAAGTTATGGATTTAATAATAATATTAATAATAAGGACAATAATATTGTTAATAATATACATATTATTATTATTACAACAGAATAATAATTAGCATACATAGCTCTTTTTTGGTTGGTGTGTGTGTGTGTGTGTGTGTGTGTGTGTGTGTGTGTGTGTGTGTGTGTGTGTGTGTGTGTGTGTGTGTGTGTGTGTGTGTGTGTGTGTGTGTGTGTGTGTGTGTGTGTGTGTGTGTGTGTGTGGAGAGGTGGGGGGGGGGGCAAAAAAGGTTGAGAACCACTGTATTAGAACCTGCTCAAATTAGAAATTGCAAAGGTCAAGGTTATTGAGTCCTGTTGTAATGAAAACATCTTCATGGTTAATGCAATTGTAATTTCACACTGTAGCCAGATGGCAATTCTATGCTCCTGTACATGGTTTACTGCAGCTATATAGGAAATAGCAGAGCTTCCACTTTAGGAGACAAACAAATTCAACATTGACACATGCAACTTGAAATTGCTGTACAATTCCAGTATTAAAGTTATTCCGATTTTCACAAGATGCATAGCATCTACAGCCTTTATCCTAAGTGTTTCCTCACTTACAGTAAAGCAATCATGTGTTTTAAAGTCTAGTAGCACAAACAACTATAATGTGTGTTCAATACGCACAATGTGTTTAATACAATAACAAATTTGAAAATACAAACAGGATCTTTACAATTTGGGTTAAATTAAATACATTTCCTTATATGTATTACCTCGTTGTTTCATCTGACTCCATTAAATGAAAAGGTGTTAAATGATTTTGTTAACCATTAACTTTAGATTTATATTTTGTCTTTCAATTTAAATCGTTTATCTTATGTTATACTCAGCATTCAAGATTCCAGTAACGGTTTAGAGTTTCGCACCGGCCGGGTTTACGATCTCTGATACGGACTAGTCAGTCTTGGTCATCAAGGCAGAGGCGACACACTGATATTCTGGACGCCCGTGCAATACGTTGATCATTCCAGAATATTTTTATTCAGTTCCCCTAATCAGAGGCCATGACCATTATCACAGAATCAAGCGACCAACTTGCTAATTCTGATGATAACTTTCTATAATCATGCCGTAGTTTCCCACGTATACGTTAATTAGAACAATATTGCAATAATCAGGAATTGAGGTTGCCCTATTTAGATTGGTCTAACAATTTACTATTGTTCTAAACGGAAAGACTTGTTTAGCCTATCAACCTCTACAGTCCAAGTATACGTACCTATAGTGCCAATGTGTTAGTCGGAGCTCTAAAGCATCGATCCGGTGTGCTCTTTAAGCTTCACCAAAACCGTGTCTTAGTCCGTGTTAAACTAACCTGAGCAGATATCCGTACTGTTACGGTTATAACATGAAATACTGAGTTAATAACACAAAATGCGTTGCAGTAAGTTTAAAGCATAACGATTTATTAACCAGGCAAGAAACATCAATCAAAAGTCAATTCTCAGAGTAATTCAGAATAAAATCAAACATAATCACCTATAAATCATGTAATCTTTCTCCACGTAATGCCCTGCTTGGCAATTATAATACAATGTATATTATATTTTTATTTATAATACAATTATATTATATTAAAAGGATTATCAATTAAATATAACATTATTTCTGGTTCTTGAAGAGTTTGCAGAACAGTTTATTTGTCGAAATGTTTGTTCTTCAAAAGGCAATTACAGTTGCGCTCGCATGTTCACCGTGTGTACAAAAATGGTCAGGCTTAAAGCCAACGAGTGACTCTGTCTTTGTTAACATTCAGTGAACCGCAAGCACAACCAAATTCCCGCTCTATCATAAGTAGAATACCTCTAAGCTCTAAAAACTCTTATTAACTTCTTGTGTATTTCTGTGCTTATGAGATTTTTGTACCATTCGCACTGAGACATTTCAAACGATACTAAACACATATAATATTGTATAGTGAGAAGTGACATTGAAATATACCCAAAATCTATTGTGATCTCCCAGCAGAGGAGATTAAGAGCTTGGGGGAAGTTTGGGACAAGGTAAATACATGCAAATGAAGCCATTCTCAGTTGATTCACTCAGTGGGACGTTGTCTCATACGAGGGTGATGATTGTATGTGTGGATTCGGATTTCAGACAGTCTATCTGAAAAATACTCATCCAGACAGTCTGGCCTGGTTCTTTATATTCTTACACTCCCCTCCATCTTTTCATCTCCTTTACATTCTCCCCTCCATCTTTTCATCTCCTTTACATTCTCCCCTCCATCTTTTCATCTCCTTTACATTCTCTCCTCCATCTTTTCATCTCCTTTACATTCTCCCCTCCATCTTTTCATCTCCTTTACATTCTCCCCTCCATCTTTTCATCCCCCTTTACATTCTCTCCTCCATCTTTTCATCCCCTTTACATTCTCCCCTCCATCTTTTCATCCCCTTTACATTCTCCGCTCCATCTTTTCATCTCCTTTACATTCTCCCCTCCATCTTTTCATCCCCCTTTACATTCTCTCCTCCATCTTTTCATCTCCTTTACATTCTCCCCTCCATCTTTTCATCTCCTTTACATTCTCCCCTCCATCTTTTCATCTCCTTTACATTCTCCCCTCCATCTTTTCATCTCCTTTACATTCTCTCCTCCATCTTTTCATCTCCTTTACATTCTCCCCTCCATCTTTTCATCTCCTTTACATTCTCCCCTCCATCTTTTCATCCCCCTTTACATTCTCTCCTCCATCTTTTCATCCCCTTTACATTCTCCCCTCCATCTTTTCATCCCCTTTACATTCTCCGCTCCATCTTTTCATCTCCTTTACATTCTCCCCTCCATCTTTTCATCCCCCTTTACATTCTCTCCTCCATCTTTTCATCCCCTTTACATTCTCTCCTCCATCTTTTCATCCCCTTTACATTCTCCCCTCCATCTTTTCATCCCCTTTACATTCTCCCCTCCATCTTTTCATCCCCCTTTACATTCTCTTTTCATCTCCTTTACATTCTCCCTCCATCTTTTCATCTCCTTTACATTCTCCCCTCCATCTTTTCATCCCCCTTTACATTTTCCCCTCCATCTTTTCATCCCCTTTACATTCTCTCCTCCATCTTTTCATCCCCTTTACATTCTCTGCTCCATCTTTTCATCTCCTTTACATTCTCCCCTCCATCTTTTTATCCCCCTTTACATTCTCTCCTCCATCTTTTCATCCCCTTTTACATTCTCCCCTCCATCTCTTCATCCCCCTTTACATTCTCTTTTCATCTCCTTTACATTCTCCCTCCATCTTTTCATCTCCTTTACATTCTCCCCTCCATCTTTTCATCCCCCTTTACATTCTCCCCTCCATCTTTTCATCCCCTTTACATTCTCTCCTCCATCTTTTCATCCCCTTTACATTCTCCCCTCCATCTTTTCATCCCCTTTACATTCTCCCCTCCATCTTTTCATCCCCCTTTACATTCTCTTTTCATCTCCTTTACATTCTCCCTCCATCTTTTCATCTCCTTTACATTCTCCCCTCCATCCATCTTTCATCCCCTTTACATTCTCTCCTCCATCTTTTCATCCCCTTTACATTCTCTCCTCCATTTTTTCATCTCCTTTACATTCTCCCCTCCATCTTTTCATCCCCCTTTACATTCTCTCCTCCATCTTTTCATCCCCTTTTACATTCTCCCCTCCATCTTTTCATCCCCCTTTACATTCTCTCCTCCATCTTTTCATCCCCTTTTACATTCTCCCCTCCATCTTTTCATCCCCTTTTACATTCTCCCCTCCATCCATCTTTCATCCCCTTTACATTCTCTCCTCCATCTTTTCATCCCCTTTACATTCTCCCCTCCATCTTTTCATCTCCTTTACATTCTCCCCTCCATCTTTTCATCCCCTTTACATTCTCCCCTCCATCTTTTCATCTCCTTTACATTCTCTCCTCCATCTTTTCATCTCCTTTACATTCTCCCCTCCATCTTTTCATCCCCTTTACATTCTCTCCTCCATTTTTTAATCTCCTTTACATTCTCCGCTCCATCTTTTCATCTCCTTTACATTCTCCCCTCCATCATTTCATCCCCTTTACATTCTCCCCTCCATCTTTCATCCCCTTTACATTCTCTCCTCCATCTTTTCATCCCCTTTACATTCTCTCCTCCATTTTTTCATCTCCTTTACATTCTCCCCTCCATCTTTTCATCCCCCTTTACATTCTCCCCTCCATCTTTTCATCTCCTTTACATTCTCCCCTCCATCTTTTCATCCCCTTTACATTCTCCCCTCCATCTTTTCATCTCCTTTACATTCTGTCCTCCATCTTTTCATCTCCTTTACATTCTCCCCTCCATCTTTTCATCCCCCTTTACATTCTCCCCTCCATCTTTTCATCCCCTTTACATTCTCCCCTCCATCTTTTCATCTCCTTTACATTCTGTCCTCCATCTTTTCATCTCCTTTACATTCTCCCCTCCATCTTTTCATCCCCTTTACATTCTCTCCTCCATTTTTTAATCTCCTTTACATTCTCCGCTCCATCTTTTCATCTCCTTTACATTCTCCCCTCCATCATTTCATCCCCTTTACATTCTCCCCTCCATCTTTCATCCCCTTTACATTCTCTCCTCCATCTTTTCATCCCCTTTACATTCTCTCCTCCATTTTTTCATCTCCTTTACATTCTCCCCTCCATCTTTTCATCCCCCTTTACATTCTCCCCTCCATCTTTTCATCTCCTTTACATTCTCCCCTCCATCTTTTCATCCCCTTTACATTCTCCCCTCCATCTTTTCATCTCCTTTACATTCTGTCCTCCATCTTTTCATCTCCTTTACATTCTCTCCTCCATCTTTTCATCCCCTTTACATTCTCCCCTCCATCTTTTCATCTCCTTTACATTCTCCCTCCATCTTTTCATCTCCTTTACATTCTCCCCTCCATCTTTTCATCCCCCTTTACATTTTCCCCTCCATCTTTTCATCCCCTTTACATTCTCTCCTCCATCTTTTCATCCCCTTTACATTATCTCCTCCATCTTTTCATCCCCTTTACATTCTCTGCTCCATCTTTTCATCCCCTTTACATTCTCTGCTCCATCTTTTCATCTCCTTTACATTCTCCCCTCCATCTTTTCATCCCCCTTTACATTCTCCCCTCCATCTTTTCATCCCCTTTACATTCTCCCCTCCGTCTTTTCATCTCCTTTACATTCTGTCCTCCATCTTTTCATCTCCTTTACATTCTCCCCTCCATCTTTTCATCCCCTTTACATTCTCTCCTCCATTTTTTAATCTCCTTTACATTCTCCGCTCCATCTTTTCATCTCCTTTACATTCTCCCCTCCATCATTTCATCCCCTTTACATTCTCCCCTCCATCTTTCATCCCCTTTACATTCTCTCCTCCATCTTTTCATCCCCTTTACATTCTCTCCTCCATTTTTTCATCTCCTTTACATTCTCCCCTCCATCTTTTCATCCCCCTTTACATTCTCCCCTCCATCTTTTCATCTCCTTTACATTCTCCCCTCCATCTTTTCATCCCCTTTACATTCTCCCCTCCATCTTTTCATCTCCTTTACATTCTGTCCTCCATCTTTTCATCTCCTTTACATTCTCTCCTCCATCTTTTCATCCCCTTTACATTCTCTCCTCCATTTTTTCATCTCCTTTACATTCTCCCCTCCATCTTTTCATCTCCTTTACATTCTCTGCTCCATCTTTTCATCCCCTTTACATTCTCCGCTCCATCTTTTCATCTCCTTTACATTCTCCCCTCCATATTTTCATCCCCTTTACATTCTCTCCTCCATCTTTTCATCCCCTTTACATTCTCCGCTCCATCTTTTCATCTCCTTTACATTCTCCCCTCCATCATTTCATCCCCTTTACATTCTCCCCTTCATCATTTCATCCCCTTTACATTCTCCCCTCCATCTTTCATCCCCTTTACATTCTCTCCTCCATCTTTTCATCCCCTTTACATTCTCTCCTCCATTTTTTCATCTCCTTTACATTCTCCCCTCCATCTTTTCATCTCCTTTACATTCTCTGCTCCATCTTTTCATCCCCTTTACATTCTCCGCTCCATCTTTTCATCTCCTTTACATTCTCCCCTCCATCTTTTCATCCCCTTTACATTCTCTCCTCCATCTTTTCATCCCCTTTACATTCTCCGCTCCATCTTTTCATCTCCTTTACATTCTCCCCTCCATCATTTCATCCCCTTTACATTCTCCCCTCCATCATTTCATCCCCTTTACATTCTCCCCTCCATCTTTCATCCCCTTTACATTCTCTCCTCCATCTTTTCATCCCCTTTACATTCTCCCCTCCATCTTTTCATCCCCTTTACATTCTCCCCTCCATCTTTTCATCTCCTTTACATTCTCCGCTCGATCTTTTCATCCCCCTTTACATTCTCTCCTCCATCTTTTCATCCCCTTTACATTCTCCCCTCCATCTTTTCATCCCCTTTACATTATCTCCTCCATCTTTTCATCCCCTTTACATTCTCTCCTCCATCTTTTCATCCCCTTTACATTCTCTTCTCCATCTTTTCATCCCCTTTACATTCTCCCCTCCATCTTTTCATCCCCTTTACATTCTCCCCTCCATCTTTTCATCCCCCTTTACATTCTCTTTTCATCTCCTTTACATTCTCCCTCCATCTTTTCATCTCCTTTACATTCTCCCCTCCATCTTTTCATCCCCCTTTACATTTTCCCCTCCATCTTTTCATCCCCTTTACATTCTCTCCTCCATCTTTTCATCCCCTTTACATTCTCTGCTCCATCTTTTCATCTCCTTTACATTCTCCCCTCCATCTTTTCATCCCCCTTTACATTCTCTCCTCCATCTTTTCATCCCCTTTTACATTCTCCCCTCCATCTTTTCATCCCCCTTTACATTCTCCCCTCCATCCATCTTTCATCCCCTTTACATTCTTTCCTCCATCTTTTCATCCCCTTTACATTCTCTCCTCCATTTTTTCCTCTCCTTTACATTCTCCCCTCCATATTTTAATCCCCCTTTACATCCTCCCCTCCATCCGTTCATCTCCTTTACATTCTCCCCTCCATCTTTTCATCCCCTTTACATTCTCCCCTCCATCTTTTCATCCCCTTTACATTCTCTGCTCCATCTTTTCATCTCCTTTACATTCTCCCCTCCATCTTTTCATCCCCCTTTACATTCTCTCCTCCATCTTTTCATCCCCTTTTACATTCTCCCCTCCATCTTTTCATCCCCTTTTACATTCTCCCCTCCATCCATCTTTCATCCCCTTTACATTCTTTCCTCCATCTTTTCATCCCCTTTACATTCTCTCCTCCATTTTTTCCTCTCCTTTACATTCTCCCCTCCATCTTTTAATCCCCCTTTACATCCTCCCCTCCATCTGTTCATCTCTTTTACATTCTCCCCTCCATCATTTCATCCCCTTTACATTCTCCCCTTCATCATTTCATCCCCTTTACATTCTCCCCTCCATCTTTCATCCCCTTTACATTCTCTGCTCCATCTTTTCATCCCCTTTACATTCTCTGCTCCATCTTTTCATCTCCTTTACATTCTCCCCTCCATCTTTTCATCCCCTTTACATTCTCTCCTCCATTTTTTCATCTCCTTTACATTCTCCCCTCCATCTTTTCATCTCCTTTACATTCTCTGCTCCATCTTTTCATCCCCTTTACATTCTCCGCTCCATCTTTTCATCTCCTTTACATTCTCCCCTCCATCTTTTCATCCCCCTTTACATTCTCCCCTCCATCTTTTCATCCCCTTTTACATTATCTCCTCCATCTTTTCATGTAAAATTACATTCCATACAACTTCATTGTAACAGAACAATGAAAAATGAACAATGAAAATTAACCATCCTAAACTAAGGATGATGAAATGTACTATCCTCTCCTTCTTCATTAACCTTCTTATAATCTATCTTTTCACTTTACATTGTTTCATTCCATCCTCAAACAATTTCTACACCTTTATAATAATTTAAAATTTTCCTCCATTTCTTACAAAAGGAGCATGATGTGTTCCTACAAACCACCCTTTTTTTAAGAGTCGTGATCCTGTTCAGCACATAATTTTTCACACCAGTCCATGTTTGCTGCTTCAAAGCTTCTGGCATCATGTGTCGTTCTACTGCTTTTACCTCACTGTCCTCCCATTTCTTTTTTTGAGCATTTGAAGAACCTATGGAATATTTAAAAATGTAATTCTCATTAAAACTAAATTGGTGAGTAAAGACCAAATCTAGACTGTGTCCTAATATGTAGGGTTTTTTTTATTTTGAAAAGCCCTAAGTTATTTGATTATTGTTGTTTGTGTAGTTTAGAGATTTCTCTTACCTTGATCCTCCTGTGAAACGGATGGTTGATCAGATTGAACAGGTTGATCAGTCTCTGCTGGTGGTGTTGTCTGGGACAGGTCACTGGAATCCTCCTCATCACTTGATGTGGCATCACTTTGGGTCTCAAGTTGCTCTAAATAATTCATTGAAAGATTAATAGTTTATTGCTTATGATTATGTACATTGTTTTGCCAATATGTACAGCACATATATACAGACAGTACAAGTATACTCATACCATGTGGGTCGATTTCAATGTCATCAAGTTTCTTTCCTTTGAAGTCGGACAGAGTTCCTTTCTCCATGGCCATTAGGACTTTACTCATTTTTGCCAGCTGCAGTGTCCCCTCTGGTAACCGGTAATACTGTCTGTGTATTCTGATATCATGACCAAGGAAATCAGCCAGTTGGTCTGCTTCATTCTCATCAAGGTTAAGCATTTTGGACATGGTTGCTATGTATTTCCTGAGCCTAGTGCTTCGGGATTCTTTATGCCACATTCACAAGCAGCTTTGTTGATGCACTCTCCTCCTCTATAGGCAGACATTGCTCCAGATCTAGCAAACATTTATTTATTTATTTATTTATTTGTTTGTTTGTTTATTTAACAGGGACAGTGTATGGCACTCAGCCACACTAGAATTAGCTACAAGCTAAATTTCATCTGTAGTCCCTGGGCAGGACAAGGTAACATACGATTAACAATCACATATAAATAGACCATAAAACATCATCACACAAGTTTCACATTCTTAAAAGCCCAATAGAACACAACAACAGAACAAAATAAAATGCAATATTAATAGACACAACAATACAATGTTAGGATACAACTGAAAATGAGGTTGTTGTTTTGATTAATGGGTACATGATTGTATTGATTTTAACCATAATTTTATGTTATATTTAAAACAAGTAAATGAACTGATGTCTCTAATCTCATTTGGTACTGAATTCCAATACTTAGAGGCTCTGATAGAGAAGGCTGATCTGCCAAACTCAGTACGTTTGTGCTGTACAACACAGTCACCTCTACTGTTTGCCCTGGTAGTTCTCCGACCATCTGAGAGCAATAATATGAACTCCTTTAATGGGGGCGCAGCCAGATTATTAATTACTCTGTAAACTAAACAAACATTGCTAAAGCACATAAAATTGTCAAAAGTCAAGAGTTTGTGCTTTTGGATGATATTACAGTAGTGATAACCTGATGGCTTTTTATCTAATACTTTAAGAGTTTGTTTATATAGCGTTTGTAGTGGAGCAAGTATTGTTTTTCCGGTTTGTGACCAACTTGTAATGCAGTATGTAAAATGTGAGAAAATCATAGAGTGCATATACAATTTGGCAGCATCTAGAGGTAACTGATTACAAATATGTCTAAAATTTCTCAAATTAAATTTAACAGTGTTACAAACCTGCTTTATATATTTCTTAAAAGACAACTGCGAATCAAGAGTAACTCCCAGGTATTTAAAATGTGACACAATCTGGATTTTTTCCCCTTTTACAATGACATTCAAGATTCAAGATTCAAGAGTTTTATTTGTCACATACACAGTTATATACACAATATACAACTGGCAGTGAAATGTAAACAGGTCCGCTCCATGGACAGTGCAAATAACAGTTACAAGAACACAAGGGGAAATTAAAATAGAAATAGAATAAAAATAGAATAAAAAGTATTAACATAAGTAGAGTTATAAATAAATCAAGTAAGATAAAAATAGGAAATAAGATAAAAATAAAAAAATAAAATAAAAATATAAAATAAGTGGATATGATAAGTGAGAAACTGTAGACTTAAAAATAAGTGGTTAACATAAAATATATATATATATTTATATATAGAGAAGTATGATGTGCATGCAATAGGTATAATTGCAAATGGAGTATAATGTGCAAACAGGAGTATGATGTGCAAACAGGTTATTACAGGTTGTTACACAGTAACAATAGGAACGTAAAGTGCAGTGCAATGGCAGTATGTGGATGTTAATGTTTAAACTGGATGTTTATGCGTGTGCGGGGTGAAGTGAAGTCACGTGACTGAGTTCAGGAGTCTGATGGCCTGGGGGAAGAAACTCCTCCTGAGTCTTTCAGTCTTTGCCATCAGGCTACGGAAGCGCTTACCAGATGGCAGCAGGGTGAAGTGAGAGTTTGCAGGGTGATTTATGTCTCTGATGATTTTGGTAGCTCTACCTCTGCAGCGTTTGGTGTAGATGTCCTGCAGAGACGGGAGAGCTGAGCCTGAGATGCGCTCGGATAAGCGCACCACTCTTTGCAGGGCTTTGCAGTCGTGACTGGTGCTGTTCCCGTACCACGCTGTGATGCACTGAGTCAGGACACTTTCTATCGCCCCTCGATAGAAAGTTTTCAGGATGGCTGGTGAAACCCTGAATTTCCTCAGCTGGCGCAGGTGGTACAGTCTTTGCCTGGCTTTTTTCACCTGTGTCTGGATGTGTGTAGTCCAGGTCAGATCCTCGGAGATGTTCACACCCAGGTATTTGAAGCTGTTCACTCTCTCTACCGGTGTCCCGCTGATCATGAGAGGGGAGTATGACCGATGCTGTCTCTTCCTGAAGTCCACAATCAGTTCTTTGGTCTTGCTAACATTCAGAGAGAGACAGTTGTCCTGGCACCATGATGTCAGTTGCTCCACTTCGTCCAAGTATGCCGTCTCATTGTTGTTGGAGATGAGACCCAGGACAACAGTATCATCAGCAAACTTGATGATAGAGGTGGAGCGGTG
This sequence comes from Gobio gobio, assembly GCF_949357685.1. Lineage (NCBI taxonomy): Eukaryota > Metazoa > Chordata > Actinopteri > Cypriniformes > Gobionidae > Gobio > Gobio gobio. Next base: position 22,162,366 of record NC_137097.1, on the reverse strand, counting down.
TGTGGACAAACAGTCATGGGTGTAGAGAGAGTAGAGCAGGGGACTCAGCACACAGCCCTGTGGAGCTCCAACACTCAGGGTGATGGAGGTGGAGGTGAACTGGCCTACTCTCACCGCCTGGGGTCTGCCAGTGAGGAAATCTTCAATCCAGAGGCAGAGAGAAGAATTCAGGCCTAGATCCAGGAGTTTGTGTGTTAGCTTAATGGGAACTATGGTGTTAAAGGCTGAGCTATAGTCAATAAATAGCAGCCTGACATAGTTCCCACTTTTGCTGTCGATGTGAGTGAGGCAGGAGTGAAGGACGTGAGAGATGGCATCTTCAGTCGATCTATTGGGACGATAGGCAAACTGAAGAGGGTCCAAAGTGTCAGGAATGGAGGAGCAAATGTTGTTTTTAATAAGTCTCTCAAAGACCTTCATGACTAAAGATGTGAGAGCCACTGGACGATAGTCATTTAGGCAAGAGGGTTTACTGATCTTAGGTACAGGGATGATGGAGGATCGTTTGAAGGAGGTGGGGACAACAGATGTAGCAAGGGACTCGTTAAATATGGATGTAAAGAGCCCTGCGAGCTGATCAGCACAGGACCGCAGAACACGACCTGAAATACCATCCGGCCCAGCAGCTTTCCTGACATCCACACGTTTGAGTGCCCTCCGAACCTCGTCCTCCGAGACAGAGATCACGTGACTGTTGCTGCTCTGAGGGACTCTCTCTGACGCGTCACTCGCCGGAGTCGCGCTGCCGCGATTACCATCAAAGCGAGCGTAGAAAGAGTTTAACTCGTTCACCAGCAACGGATCAGCTCTCACCTCTGCAGAGGATTTAGTTCCAAAAGCACAGATGGTCCTCAGTCTCTGCCACATCCGCCGGGAGTCGTTGAGTTGGAAATGAGATTCCACTCGGTCTTTATATCGGAGTTTTGCGGCTTTAACGGCGCGCCGGAGGGCGTAACATGAAGCTTTGTACTCCCTCATATCCCCCGTTAGGAGACCGGCATTGTAAGCGGTAGTGCGCGAGTTTACTGCAGTGCGAATTGAACTGTCCACCCACGGTTTCTGATTAGGGAAGGACGTTAGGGAATTAGGGAAGGATTAGGGAAGGACATCTGGCTGATTTTCATTTTTCCTTATATAAAAATACATACACGCAGTTTTACTGACATTTAACGTCATGCAAGACTCAGAAAGCCAGGTAGCAATTTTTGCCATTGCTGTTGTTAATTTGGTTGCCACTTCATATCTGTCTCTACCATGTGCAAGAATGACCGTGTCATCTGCATACATTTGGATGTCAACTTCGGGACATGCTAGTGGTAGATCGTTAACATATAGACTGAATAACAAAGGGCCTAAGACTGAGCCTTGCGGGACGCCAACAGAACAGCTATTGAATGTTGACATTTTATTCCCAACTCTGGTGCTTTGTCTTCCCATGGTGAGATAGGACTCCATCCATTTCATAGCATCATCAGAAAAATTAAAGTTTGACAACTTAGAAAGAAGAAGATTATGATTTACTGTATCGAAAGCTTTTTTTAGATCTAGTAAAACTGTTCCTACAGCACTCCCACTATCTAGTTTTGATTTGATTTTTTCCACAAAATAGCAAGTAGCCATTTCGGTCGAGTAATTTTTCCTAAAACCAAATTGCACTGGATGAAGTATTTGTCCAGAATTTAAAAAGTCGGTTAACTGCTCAATTACCACTTTTTCTGCAATCTTTGATGCCACCGGCAAAATGCTGATTGGTCTATAGTTAGCTACATCAGTAGGTTCCCCTGCTCAATCCCTCCTCATAAAGGGATTGTCCGCTGGAACACCACAAAGTTCACAGGTTTCAACGAGCAGCTCCATAGCAGAAAGCATCGAAGGCTTGAGGAGCACAGGAACCTTTCTCCCTCGTTTCCCACGGATCTCTACTCTAGTGAAGTGTAGACACAGCTTCCTCTCAAACTCAGACAGACAGATGGCGAAGGCTTCATGTAGCTCAGAAGAGTCCCTGCTTTTAAAAGCTGACAAAAGCATCTGGGACACCTCACCTTCTCTTCTTCTGTTGAACAGAATGACCTGGGACAGCGTGACCTTGGCTAGAGCAGCATATCCGTCAGCAGAAGGGCAAGATCTGAGCTTGCTAAGGAGGTCGTTGTGCTTATTTTCAAGATGTGTGTGCAGGACTTTGACATCCTGAGTGAAAGGAATGATCTGAGGTGCGTTCCACTTGGCTTCTTTCAAGGTAGTTATAGCACCAGCAGAAATGTACTCATTTCACCTTGCCTGGTGTATTTTCCTGAAGTCTCGAGCACACTCAGCACGCTCATGATCTCCATACATCATGGAATTGCTCTCAACAATGCTACAGATCTTATTTAAAGAATGCCCAAGTTTGAGAGCTAAAGAAGGAATGCAGTAGGAGTTTTTCTCTTCATCGTAGCCAGATACAACTTTAACAGCAGCTATGTCATGTTTGAAGTTTGCTGGAATGATGAAGTCTACCATTGTTCTCAGTGGGGTAATCTTCCTTGCTGCAAGAAGAAGTCTGCCCACTTCTCTCATCTTCTGTCTGATGTAGTCATGTCTGGTCACGTCAGACCCCATCCTGTTGAACATGTGCTCCCCCAGCTGCATGATGCATCTATCAGTATGAACTACACGCAAAACTTCATCATAGTTCATAAAGGAGAGTATTTTCTTGAAACCTTTGCTTACTTCTAAACCGACTGGTGTGTTCAGAGCACACAGAGATCGAACTCTTTTCCTGCCTTGGGCTTCATCATCTTTAGGTTTTAGCGGGCAGTTTTTGTTATGTTTCCAAAGACAACGCTTGTTGTAAAGCCCCTGACAGTAAATGCAGTGAATAAATTCTTTGGCTCTTTGTCTATTTTTTGGACGGTAGCAGGCAATCATCTCCCCATGTCCTTGTCTCACCACATCTGTGTTGTGGGCAAAGTTGCCTCTTTTTCTAAGGAGGTTTAACTGGACTCGTCTTTCTCTGGAATGTTTTGGAAATGCTACTGCCTTTACAACCTCCACTTCATTGCGATGGACAAATTCAAGGTGTCTTGCCATTTTTGAATATGGCTTAGAGCAATAAAGGCAATACTGCTTCTTGTTGTATGTCTTGCGTTCCTGCTTTGGTAATGGCATTGACTGAATAAAAGTCTTATCACAGGACAAGGTGTTTGTCTCTTTAGTTTGGCATTTTATCTTTTTTGGTGATGGCATTTTTGGTGGACTACCTGCCTCTTTGGGTGATGTTGGGTGTATCAAAGCACTTTTGACCATATCATGTCCAGAAGAACTACCATCCGATTCATCAGAGCTGATTTTTGGTATGTAGTCAACGTCGCTGTAGTCTGTGACATCACTGTAGTCTGTGTCACTGATGGCACTCTCTGAATACTGAATGAGAGAATTGAACACTTACTCAAATAGTACAAAATGTTTTTTATAACTACATTTTTTAGTGTACACAGCAGTGGTTCCTGTAACATTACATTTCATCGTATTGGGGATACTGGCAAGCAAAGTCATAATTATGCATCTTCAATATTATCTTATTTGAGTATGTAAAGTGTGGTATGGCAAGTTGCATACCTGTCTTTTTCTTGATGGCCTTAAAGAGGGTATCTGGAAGATACAAAGAAATATAAATGATGTCTAATTTCATATAATCTATGGTAAGTCCAATCAGTCCAATAAACCCAGACCATCCCAATAATTTTCCAAATGAATAATCCCACCTCCCTCAATGATGAGTGAACCACAGGTGTGGATGCAGCACAGGGTGAAGGTGATACGGGTGGAGCAGAAGAAGGTGATGAAGGCTGCACAGGAGAGGATGAGGAGGACGCCACAGGAGAAGGCGATGAAGGCTTCACAGATGAGTACGAGGATGAGGAGGACGACGCAGGTGAAGGCGATGAAGGCTTCACAGATGAGGATGAGGAGGACGACACAGGAGAAGGCGATGAAGGCTTCACAGATGAGGACGAGGATGAGGAGGACGACGCAGGTGAAGGCGATGAAGGCTTCACAGATGAGGATGAGGAGGACGACACAGGAGAAGGCGATGAAGGCTTCACAGATGAGGATGAGGAGGACGACACAGGAGAAGGCGATGATGGCTTCACAGATGAGGATGAGGAGGACGACACAGGTGAAGGCGATGATGGCTTCACAGATGAGGATGAGGAGGACGACACAGGAGAAGGCGATGAAGGCTTCACAGATGAGGACGAGGAGGACGACACAGGTGAAGGCGATGATGGCTTCACAGATGAGGACGAGGATGAGGAGGACGACACAGGTGAAGGCGATGATGGCTTCACAGATGAGGACGAGGATGAGGAGGACGACGCAGGTGAAGGCGATGAAGGCTTCACAGATGAGGATGAGGAGGACGACACAGGAGAAGGCGATGAAGGCTTCACAGATGAGGATGAGGAGGACGACACAGGAGAAGGCGATGAAGGCTTCACAGATGAGGATGAGGAGGACGACACAGGAGAAGGCGATGAAGGCTTCACAGATGAGGATGAGGAGGACGACACAGGAGAAGGCGATGAAGGCTTCACAGATGAGGACGAGGAGGACGACGCAGGTGAAGGCGATGATGGCTTCACAGATGAGGACGAGGATGAGGAGGACGACGCAGGTGAAGGCGATGATGGCTTCACAGATGAGGATGAGGAGGACGACACAGGTGAAGGCGATGATGGCTTCACAGATGAGGACGAGGATGAGGAGGACGACGCAGGTGAAGGCGATGAAGGCTTCACAGATGAGGATGAGGAGGACGACACAGGAGAAGGCGATGAAGGCTTCACAGATGAGGATGAGGAGGACGACGCAGGTGAAGGCGATGATGGCTTCACAGATGAGGATGAGGAGGACGACACAGGAGAAGGCGATGAAGGCTTCACAGATGAGGATGAGGAGGACGACAGGTGAAGGCGATGATGGCTTCACAGATGAGGACGAGGATGAGGAGGACGACGCAGGTGAAGGCGATGATGGCTTCACAGATGAGGATGAGGAGGACGACACAGGAGAAGGCGATGAAGGCTTCACAGATGAGGATGAGGAGGACGACACAGGTGAAGGCGATGATGGCTTCACAGATGAGGACGAGGATGAGGAGGACGACGCAGGTGAAGGCGATGAAGGCTTCACAGATGAGGATGAGGAGGACGACACAGGAGAAGGCGATGAAGGCTTCACAGATGAGGATGAAGAGGACGACACAGGAGAAGGCGATGAAGGCTTCACAGATGAGGACGAGGATGAGGACGACGACGGTGAAGGCGATGAAGGCTTCACAGATGAGGATGAGGAGGACGACACAGGAGAAGGCGATGAAGGCTTCACAGATGAGGATGAGGAGGACGACGCAGGTGAAGGCGATGATGGCTTCACAGATGAGGATGAGGAGGACGACACAGGAGAAGGCGATGAAGGCTTCACAGATGAGGATGAGGAGGACGACACAGGAGAAGGCGATGAAGGCTTCACAGATGAGGACGAGGAGGACGACGCAGGTGAAGGCGATGATGGCTTCACAGATGAGGACGAGGATGAGGAGGACGACGCAGGTGAAGGCGATGATGGCTTCACAGATGAGGATGAGGAGGACGACACAGGAGAAGGCGATGAAGGCTTCACAGATGAGGATGAGGAGGACGACACAGGTGAAGGCGATGATGGCTTCACAGATGAGGACGAGGATGAGGAGGACGACGCAGGAGAAGGCGATGAAGGCTTCACAGATGAGGACGAGGAGGACGACGCAGGTGAAGGCGATGATGGCTTCACAGATGAGGACGAGGATGAGGAGGACGACGCAGGTGAAGGCGATGAAGGCTTCACAGATGAGGATGAGGAGGACGACACAGGAGAAGGCGATGAAGGCTTCACAGATGAGGATGAGGAGGACGACACAGGAGAAGGCGATGAAGGCTTCACAGATGAGGATGAGGAGGACGACACAGGAGAAGGCGATGAAGGCTTCACAGATGAGGATGAGGAGGACGACACAGGAGAAGGCGATGAAGGCTTCACAGATGAGGACGAGGAGGACGACGCAGGTGAAGGCGATGATGGCTTCACAGATGAGGACGAGGATGAGGAGGACGACGCAGGTGAAGGCGATGATGGCTTCACAGATGAGGATGAGGAGGACGACACAGGAGAAGGCGATGAAGGCTTCACAGATGAGGATGAGGAGGACGACACAGGTGAAGGCGATGATGGCTTCACAGATGAGGACGAGGATGAGGAGGACGACGCAGGTGAAGGCGATGAATGCTTCACAGATGAGGATGAGGAGGACGACACAGGAGAAGGCGATGAAGGCTTCACAGATGAGGATGAGGAGGACGACGCAGGTGAAGGCGATGATGGCTTCACAGATGAGGATGAGGAGGACGACACAGGAGAAGGCGATGAAGGCTTCACAGATGAGGATGAGGAGGACGACAGGTGAAGGCGATGATGGCTTCACAGATGAGGACGAGGATGAGGAGGACGACGCAGGTGAAGGCGATGATGGCTTCACAGATGAGGATGAGGAGGACGACACAGGAGAAGGCGATGAAGGCTTCACAGATGAGGATGAGGATGAGGAGGATGACGCAGGTGAAGGCGATGAAGGCTTCACAGATGAGGATGAGGAGGACGACACAGGAGAAGGCGATGAAGGCTTCACAGATGAGGACGAGGAGGACGACGCAGGTGAAGGCGATGATGGCTTCACAGATGAGGACGAGGATGAGAAGGACGACGCAGGTGAAGGCGATGATGGCTTCACAGATGAGGATGAGGAGGACGACACAGGAGAAGGCGATGAAGGCTTCACAGATGAGGATGAGGAGGACGACACAGGTGAAGGCGATGATGGCTTCACAGATGAGGACGAGGATGAGGAGGACGACGCAGGTGAAGGCGATGAAGGCTTCACAGATGAGGATGAGGAGGACGACACAGGAGAAGGCGATGAAGGCTTCACAGATGAGGATGAGGAGCACGACACAGGAGAAGGCGATGAAGGCTTCACAGATGAGGACGAGGAGGACGACGCAGGTGAAGGCGATGATGGCTTCACAGATGAGGACGAGGATGAGGAGGACGACGCAGGTGAAGGCGATGATGGCTTCACAGATGAGGATGAGGAGGACGACACAGGTGAAGGCGATGATGGCTTCACAGATGAGGACGAGGATGAGGAGGACGACGCAGGTGAAGGCGATGAAGGCTTCACAGATGAGGATGAGGAGGACGACACAGGAGAAGGCGATGGAGGCTTCACAGATGAGGATGAGGAGGAGGAGGACGACGCAGGTGAAGGCGATGAAGGCTTCACAGATGAGGATGAGGAGGACGACACTGGAGAAGGCGATGAAGGCTTCACAGATGGGGATGAGGAGGACGACACAGGAGAAGGCGATGATGGCTTCACAGATGAGGACGAGGATGAGGAGGACGACGCAGGTGAAGGCGATGATGGCTTCACAGATGAGGATGAGGAGGACGACACAGGAGAAGGCGATGAAGGCTTCACAGATGAGGACGAGGAGGACGACACAGGTGAAGGCGATGATGGCTTCACAGATGAGGACGAGGATGAGGAGGACGACGCAGGTGAAGGCGATGAAGGCTTCACAGATGAGGATGAGGAGGACGACACAGGAGAAGGCGATGAAGGCTTCACAGATGAGGATGAGGAGCACGACACAGGAGAAGGCGATGAAGGCTTCACAGATGAGGACGAGGAGGACGACGCAGGTGAAGGCGATGATGGCTTCACAGATGAGGACGAGGATGAGGAGGACGACGCAGGTGAAGGCGATGATGGCTTCACAGATGAGGATGAGGAGGACGACACAGGTGAAGGCGATGATGGCTTCACAGATGAGGACGAGGATGAGGAGGACGACGCAGGTGAAGGCGATGAAGGCTTCACAGATGAGGATGAGGAGGACGACACAGGAGAAGGCGATGAAGGCTTCACAGATGAGGATGAGGAGGAGGAGGACGACGCAGGTGAAGGCGATGAAGGCTTCACAGATGAGGATGAGGAGGACGACACAGGAGAAGGCGATGAAGGCTTCACAGATGAGGATGAGGAGGACGACACAGGAGAAGGCGATGATGGCTTCACAGATGAGGACGAGGAGGACGACACAGGTGAAGGCGATGATGGCTTCACAGATGAGGACGAGGATGAGGAGGACGACACAGGTGAAGGCGATGATGGCTTCACAGATGAGGACGAGGATGAGGAGGACGACGCAGGTGAAGGCGATGAAGGCTTCACAGATGAGGATGAGGAGGACGACACAGGAGAAGGCGATGAAGGCTTCACAGATGATGATGAGGAGGACGACACAGGAGAAGGCGATGAAGGCTTCACAGATGAGGACGAGGAGGACGACGCAGGTGAAGGCGATGATGGCTTCACAGATGAGGACGAGGATGAGGAGGACGACGCAGGTGAAGGCGATGATGGCTTCACAGATGAGGATGAGGAGGACGACACAGGAGAAGGCGATGAAGGCTTCACAGATGAGGATGAGGAGGACGACACAGGTGAAGGCGATGATGGCTTCACAGATGAGGACGAGGATGAGGAGGACGACGCAGGTGAAGGCGATGAAGGCTTCACAGATGAGGATGAGGAGGACTACACAGGAGAAGGCGATGAAGGCTTCACAGATGAGGATGAGGAGGACGACACAGGAGAAGGCGATGAAGGCTTCACAGATGAGGACGAGGAGGACGACGCAGGTGAAGGCGATGATGGCTTCACAGATGAGGACGAGGATGAGGAGGACGACGCAGGTGAAGGCGATGATGGCTTCACAGATGAGGATGAGGAGGACGACACAGGAGAAGGTGATGAAGGCTTCACAGATGAGGATGAGGAGGACGACACAGGTGAAGGCGATGATGGCTTCACAGATGAGGACGAGGATGAGGAGGACGACGCAGGTGAAGGCGATGAAGGCTTCACAGATGAGGATGAGGAGGACGACGCAGGTGAAGGCGATGATGGCTTCACAGATGAGGATGAGGAGGACGACACAGGAGAAGGCGATGAAGGCTTCACAGATGAGGATGAGGAGGACGACGCAGGTGAAGGCGATGATGGCTTCACAGATGAGGATGAGGAGGACGACACAGGAGAAGGCGATGAAGGCTTCACAGATGAGGATGAGGAGGACGACAGGTGAAGGCGATGATGGCTTCACAGATGAGGACGAGGATGAGGAGGACGACGCAGGTGAAGGCGATGATGGCTTCACAGATGAAGATGAGGAGGACGACACAGGAGAAGGCGATGAAGGCTTCACAGATGAGGATGAGGAGGACGACACAGGAGAAGGCGATGATGGCTTCACAGATGAGGACGAGGAGGACAACACAGGAGAAGGCGATGAAGGCTTCACAGATGAGGACGAGGAGGACGACGCAGGAGAAGGCGATGAAGGCTTCACAGATGAGGACGAGGAGGACAACACAGGAGAAGGCGATGAAGGCTTCACAGATGAGGACGACACAGGAGAAGGCGATGAAGGCTTCACAGATGAGGATGAGGAGGACGACGCAGGTGAAGGCGATGATGGCTTCACAGATGAGGACGAGGAGGACAACACAGGAGAAGGCGATGAAGGCTTCACAGATGAGGACGAGGAGGACGACGCAGGAGAAGGCGATGAAGGCTTCACAGATGAGGACGAGGAGGACAACACAGGAGAAGGCGATGAAGGCTTCACAGATGAGGACGAGGAGGACGACGCAGGTGAAGGCGATGATGGCTTCACAGATGAGGACGAGGATGAGGAGGACGACGCAGGTGAAGGCGATGATGGCTTCACAGATGAGGATGAGGAGGACGACACAGGAGAAGGCGATGAAGGCTTCACAGATGAGGATGAGGAGGACGACACAGGAGAAGGCGATGAAGGCTTCACAGATGAGGATGAGGAGGACGACGCAGGTGAAGGCGATGAAGGCTTCACAGATGAGGATGAGGAGGACGACACAGGAGAAGGCGATGAAGGCTTCACAGATGAGGATGAGGAGGACGACGCAGGTGAAGGCGATGATGGCTTCACAGATGAGGATGAGGAGGACGACACAGGAGAAGGCGATGAAGGCTTCACAGATGAGGATGAGGAGGACGACACAGGAGAAGGCGATGAAGGCTTCACAGATGAGGACGAGGAGGACGACGCAGGTGAAGGCGATGATGGCTTCACAGATGAGGATGAGGAGGACGACACAGGAGAAGGCGATGAAGGCTTCACAGATGAGGATGAGGAGGACGACACAGGTGAAGGCGATGATGGCTTCACAGATGAGGACGAGGATGAGGAGGACGACGCAGGTGAAGGCGATGAAGGCTTCACAGATGAGGATGAGGAGGACGACACAGGAGAAGGCGATGAAGGCTTCACAGATGAGGATGAGGAGGACGACACAGGAGAAGGCGATGAAGGCTTCACAGATGAGGACGAGGAGGACGACGCAGGTGAAGGCGATGATGGCTTCACAGATGAGGATGAGGAGGACGACGCAGGTGAAGGCGATGATGGCTTCACAGATGAGGATGAGGAGGACGACACAGGAGAAGGCGATGAAGGCTTCACAGATGAGGATGAGGAGGACGACACAGGTGAAGGCGATGATGGCTTCACAGATGAGGACGAGGATGAGGAGGACGACGCAGGTGAAGGCGATGAAGGCTTCACAGATGAGGATGAGGAGGACGACACAGGAGAAGGCGATGAAGGCTTCACAGATGAGGATGAGGAGGACGACGCAGGTGAAGGCGATGATGGCTTCACAGATGAGGATGAGGAGGACGACACAGGAGAAGGCGATGAAGGCTTCACAGATGAGGATGAGGAGGACGACACAGGAGAAGGCGATGAAGGCTTCACAGATGAGGATGAGGAGGACGACGCAGGTGAAGGCGATGAAGGCTTCACAGATGAGGATGAGGAGGACGACACAGGAGAAGGCGATGAAGGCTTCACAGATGAGGATGAGGAGGACGACGCAGGTGAAGGCGATGATGGCTTCACAGATGAGGATGAGGAGGACGACACAGGAGAAGGCGATGAAGGCTTCACAGATGAGGATGAGGAGGACGACACAGGAGAAGGCGATGAAGGCTTCACAGATGAGGATGAGGAGGACGACGCAGGTGAAGGCGATGAAGGCTTCACAGATGAGGATGAGGAGGACGACACAGGAGAAGGCGATGAAGGCTTCACAGATGAGGATGAGGAGGACGACGCAGGTGAAGGCGATGATGGCTTCACAGATGAGGACGAGGATGAGGAGGACGACGCAGGTGAAGGCGATGAAGGCTTCACAGATGAGGATGAGGAGGACGACACAGGAGAAGGCGATGAAGGCTTCACAGATGAGGATGAGGAGGACGACGCAGGTGAAGGCGATGATGGCTTCACAGATGAGGATGAGGAGGACGACACAGGAGAAGGCGATGAAGGCTTCACAGATGAGGATGAGGAGGACGACGCAGGTGAAGGCGATGAAGGCTTCACAGATGAGGATGAGGAGGACGACACAGGAGAAGGCGATGATGGCTTCACAGATGAGGATGAGGAGGACGACACAGGAGAAGGCGATGATGGCTTCACAGATGAGGATGAGGAGGACGACGCAGGTGAAGGCGATGATGGCTTCACAGATGAGGATGAGGAGGACGACACAGGAGAAGGCGATGAAGGCTTCACAGATGAGGATGAGGAGGACGACGCAGGTGAAGGCGATGAAGGCTTCACAGATGAGGATGAGGAGGACGACACAGGAGAAGGCGATGAAGGCTTCACAGATGAGGATGAGGAGGACGACGCAGGTGAAGGCGATGATGGCTTCACAGATGAGGATGAGGAGGACGACACAGGAGAAGGCGATGAAGGCTTCACAGATGAGGATGAGGAGGACGACACAGGAGAAGGCGATGAAGGCTTCACAGATGAGGACGAGGAGGACGACGCAGGTGAAGGCGATGATGGCTTCACAGATGAGGACGAGGATGAGGAGGACGACGCAGGTGAAGGCGATGATGGCTTCACAGATGAGGATGAGGAGGACGACACAGGAGAAGGCGATGAAGGCTTCACAGATGAGGATGAGGAGGACGACACAGGTGAAGGCGATGATGGCTTCACAGATGAGGACGAGGATGAGGAGGACGACGCAGGTGAAGGCGATGAAGGCTTCACAGATGAGGATGAGGAGGACGACACAGGAGAAGGCGATGAAGGCTTCACAGATGAGGATGAGGAGGACGACACAGGAGAAGGCGATGAAGGCTTCACAGATGAGGACGAGGAGGACGACGCAGGTGAAGGCGATGATGGCTTCACAGATGAGGACGAGGATGAGGAGGACGACGCAGGTGAAGGCGATGATGGCTTCACAGATGAGGATGAGGAGGACGACACAGGAGAAGGCGATGAAGGCTTCACAGATGAGGATGAGGAGGACGACACAGGTGAAGGCGATGATGGCTTCACAGATGAGGACGAGGATGAGGAGGACGACGCAGGTGAAGGCGATGAAGGCTTCACAGATGAGGATGAGGAGGACGACACAGGAGAAGGCGATGAAGGCTTCACAGATGAGGATGAGGAGGACGACGCAGGTGAAGGCGATGATGGCTTCACAGATGAGGATGAGGAGGACGACACAGGAGAAGGCGATGAAGGCTTCACAGATGAGGATGAGGAGGACGACACAGGAGAAGGCGATGAAGGCTTCACAGATGAGGACGAGGAGGACGACGCAGGTGAAGGCGATGATGGCTTCACAGATGAGGACGAGGATGAGGAGGACGACGCAGGTGAAGGCGATGATGGCTTCACAGATGAGGATGAGGAGGACGACACAGGAGAAGGCGATGAAGGCTTCACAGATGAGGATGAGGAGGACGACACAGGTGAAGGCGATGATGGCTTCACAGATGAGGACGAGGATGAGGAGGACGACGCAGGTGAAGGCGATGAAGGCTTCACAGATGAGGATGAGGAGGACAACACAGGAGAAGGCGATGAAGGCTTCACAGATGAGGATGAGGAGGACGACACAGGAGAAGGCGATGATGGCTTCACAGATGAGGATGAGGAGGACAACACAGGAGAAGGCGATGAAGGCTTCACAGATGAGGATGAGGAGGACGACACAGGAGAAGGCGATGATGGCTTCACAGATGAGGATGAGGAGGACGACACAGGAGAAGGCGATGAAGGCTTCACAGATGAGGATGAGGAGGACGACGCAGGTGAAGGCGATGATGGCTTCACAGATGAGGATGAGGAGGACGACACAGGAGAAGGCGATGAAGGCTTCACAGATGAGGATGAGGAGGACGACAGGTGAAGGCGATGATGGCTTCACAGATGAGGACGAGGATGAGGAGGACGACGCAGGTGAAGGCGATGAAGGCTTCACAGATGAGGATGAGGAGGACGACACAGGAGAAGGCGATGAAGGGTTCACAGATGAGGACGAGGAGGACGACACAGGAGAAGGCGATGAAGGCTTCACAGATGAGGATGAGGAGGACGACGCAGGTGAAGGCGATGATGGCTTCACAGATGAGGACGAGGAGGACAACACAGGAGAAGGCGATGAAGGCTTCACAGATGAGGATGAGGAGGACGACACAGGAGAAGGCGATGAAGGCTTCACAGATGAGGATGAGGAGGACAACACAGGAGAAGGCGATGAAGGCTTCACAGATGAGGACGAGGAGGACGACGCAGGAGAAGGCGATGAAGGCTTCACAGATGAGGATGAGGAGGACGACACAGGAGAAGGCGATGAAGGCTTCACAGATGAGGATGAGGAGGACGACACAGGAGAAGGCGATGAAGGCTTCACAGATGAGGATGAGGAGGACGACACAGGAGAAGGCGATGAAGGCTTCACAGATGAGGATGAGGAGGACGACACAGGAGAAGGCGATGAAGGCTTCACAGATGAGGACGAGGAGGACGACGCAGGAGAAGGCGATGAAGGCTTCACAGATGAGGATGAGGAGGACGACACAGGAGAAGGCGATGAAGGCTTCACAGATGAGGATGAGGAGGACGACACAGGAGAAGGCGATGAAGGCTTCACAGATGAGGACGAGGAGGACAACACAGGAGAAGGCGATGAAGGCTTCACAGATGAGGACGAGGAGGACGACGCAGGTGAAGGCGATGATGGCTTCACAGATGAGGACGAGGATGAGGAGGACGACGCAGGTGAAGGCGATGATGGCTTCACAGATGAGGATGAGGAGGACGACACAGGAGAAGGCGATGAAGGCTTCACAGATGAGGATGAGGAGGACGACACAGGAGAAGGCGATGAAGGCTTCACAGATGAGGATGAGGAGGACGACGCAGGTGAAGGCGATGAAGGCTTCACAGATGAGGATGAGGAGGACGACACAGGAGAAGGCGATGAAGGCTTCACAGATGAGGATGAGGAGGACGACGCAGGTGAAGGCGATGATGGCTTCACAGATGAGGATGAGGAGGACGACACAGGAGAAGGCGATGAAGGCTTCACAGATGAGGATGAGGAGGACGACGCAGGTGAAGGCGATGATGGCTTCACAGATGAGGATGAGGAGGACGACGCAGGTGAAGGCGATGAAGGCTTCACAGATGAGGACGAGGATGAGGAGGACGATGCAGGTGAAGGCGATGAAGGCTTCACAGATGAGGACGAGAATGAGGAGGACGATGCAGGTGAAGGCGATGAAGGCTTCACAGATGAGGACGAGGATGACGATGCAGGTGAAGGCGATGAAGGGTTCACAGATGAGGACGAGGATGAGGAGCACGATGCAGGTGAAGGCGATGAAGGCTGAGTAGGAGAGGATGAGGGTGACGTGGGTGGTGCAGGAGGTGGTGATGAGGACAGGGCAGGAGGGCATGAGGCTGATGAGGCCGTTACAGAGGTGGACACAGCACAGGGTGCCGATGAAGTCAGATGACTTCAGGGTGAGTCAGATATGAATGCGACACAGGATGACTGTAACAGCATAATGAGAATAAAAATATAAGGTCTACAAGCAAAAGCACTGAGGAAACTGTTAATCAATAAAATTATTTGATAATGATAAATGATAATGAACTGTTAATGGAGTGTTACATCACAGAGTAGTGATGATGATGTTCACATATTACTCACCAAACAAACTTTGTGATTTGTGTTTAGCAATTTTATTGTGTTCCTTTTCATTTTCGGCTCTGTTAAACCGTTCCTAGCAATCTTGTTATATATATATATATATATATATATATATATATATATATATATATATATATATATATATATATATATATATATATATATTATATATATATACACATACAAACACAATCATACTGGATTGCTGTTCTCCACAGATTGGTACCGAAGTTACTGCTTTGTGCAATCTGAAGATACCAGCTCTTCGTTATGATGAGGAGAAGAATAGTGGCAAGATGTCGTCATAACTTTGCAAATCTGGACTGAAACCGCTCCTGCATATATATAGAGACGGGAATAAAATGTACATTAACAACATTGAAAGCTGTGGCGCCCAAAGACAATAAGACAAGAATAAACACACTGTAGAGGTGAACAAGAAATAAAGTTTCAAAGTAAAGATCATTAATAGAATGAATATACATCAACATTTGACACTTATGGAGGACGAGAAATGACTTAAGTATAAATAAATAAATGAATAAATCCGTAAATGCAGAAATAAATAAATATAGAAATACAAAAATAAATAATTGAAGAAATAAATATAGAAATACATAAATAAATGAATAAATAATTAAATGCTGAAATAAATAAATGCAGAAATAAATGCAGAAATAAATAATTAAATTCTGAAATAAATGAATGCAGATATGCATAAATGAATGAATAAATAAATAAATTTGTCAAAAGTATAATTTTTAATTGTGCTATTTTTGTATCATTTGTGTTATACCATACTTTTTCTACATTTATTTATGTATTTCTACATTTATTTATTTATGCATTTCTACATTTATTTATTTATGTGTCGGTAGGTATGCTAATAAGGTAGGCGGTCCTAACCTCTCTCAATGCAAGATTGGTCAAACAGGATCGTTATCGTGGTTACGGCTGCCGCTGTACCAGAGCCATCTGGGCTGTTACTGTGGATAGTTTTGTTTAATATGGCGGGTTTTTTAAGTGCCCTTGCTAATGATTTGCGTTTAATAGCAAATGTTATAGATCATGCACCAAGCGACTACCTTCTGTTTGGTTTGGAACGTGTAGTGATGATTTAGTTCAGCTCAGTGCTGATATGGATGTAGACTTGGATCCAGCTGTGTTCACCGGTCTTCAAGACGCAGCAGGCCAGCTTCACATGCGCTCAGAAACGGAGACAAACATGGGACGTCCAGCATACCTAACATCCAATGGCAGAGGGTTATTGTTTCAATGTTACTTTTAACTCTCTTTATTGTGGACTCAAATAGACACCGAACAAGTGTTAATTGTATACCAAGGGTTTTGCTGTGTTGACCCAAGTAGGCCCAATTAATATGCCACTTTTGGGTCCATGCCCACACTGTACCCAAGCACCTATGTGAGGCCCACATAAGCATGTTGGCTGAGTAGAAGCAAAATATTCATCATCTGTTCTGTATTATAACATGACAATACATGCTTTCTTTGAATAATATGGTCTTTTGAAAATAATTTTCTTACTTTTTTTCCATCTTGTGTCTCAAGGAATTTGGATTTAACGAAGGACAATCATTATTCTGTGATAATGAGAGCATTCTGGGTAAAAGTGTTTTTAACTACTTTTGCTCTTCATCTGACCCTTCCTGTTCACTGTGAGGTAAATGTATCCCGACAGTTTGTTAGACATTAATCAGAATGCACAAATACAGACACCTCTCCATGTGATTCTAACAATACACACAATGATTACCTGAGAAATGAGATTGAACAGTGATCTTTATATTCATGTTCAACTTTTCTTTGTTCTATCCTTTAGTTTCAATTTGGGGATCTAATTGCATTTGATCGAAAATCCATTATCAGACCAGATGTGACCTTTTACATACACTGGGCTGTGTATGTGGGGAAGGAGCAGGTCATTGGGCTGGAGGGAAAAAAAGATGGGGAGGATATTTTCCATATCACTGGTAAATTGACAATTTAACGGTAGCATTTCATTTTCAAAAATGTCAGTGTATGATTACATTTGGAGTACAGGCTGGTTTATACTTCTGCATTGGACCCATGGCATAACTAAGGCAGTTATAGTGTAGTCTGTGTCGTAACCTGACCTGCACCTCTCCAAAAATGTAACTACGCATTGCTTCTACATTTACCGCAACAGCTGTGATTGGTTTGTTCAGGACCATATATATATATATATATATATATATATATATATATATATATATATATATATATATATATATATATATATATAGACTCTCATGCCGGCAGACCCGGGTTCGAACAGGAAAAAGGTAAAGTTTTGAACACCAATTAGATGTGTACCACTCCAACAGAAGGAACGGTGCACCCCTAGTTTATAAGTGAAACACTCTCATTCGCTCTATACAGTATACAGACAAATAAGAAACATCATGGCAGGCGTCAATTTAAATGTATGCCAGAACTGTTTTTAACGAATAATAAAAAAAGAAGTATAATAATAAACATTAGTAGCCTATTATAAATAAAATGTAAGTAAAATATAATTAAAATAATAAAGTATAATAAAAGTATTCTTATTCTTTAAAATAAAAATATAAGTTGAATTAATGCAATTAACAGCCTCTGATAGTTACAGTAGGTTTGTCTTTAACAGTTTATATGTTTCGTTAAAGGCCCACTGAAGTGCCTTGAAATGTGCAGCATTTTTCAATGTGTTGACATATTTTCCCCAGAAACAGGAAGACAGGGCGGGACATATAAAGCAGTTCCTCCCCTTTTTTCAAACAGCCAATAGCGTTTCATTTATATCAGTTTGACTAGAGCATTTCAGCTCGGTAAAGCCGCAGTTTCCTCCTAATCTCTAAACGTTTTCCACCATATCGCTTTGAAATAAAACATTCTGTGCAGAATTTAAATGGGTCTGATATGTTTTGTGCTCTGATCCACTCTCTGCTCTCATCTCTGGACCGGAGCAGACTGTGTGTGTGCTCTGCGGCGGTGTGCATGAAAGTAACGTGAAACCAGACTTCATTAGCCTCAAATGAAAGCATATTTACATTGAATCATTCGCTATTAACTATGTAGTGCACTATGTGCCATTCACAATGTAGAAAATAGTAAACGTGTGAAAAAAATTGACAAATTGCAGCTTCAGCTTCTATTTAGGGGGAGGGAAGCTTCAGATTCAAGAGAGCATTTGATTGGACAGAAGATCTTATTAGGGGGAGGGAAGCTTCAGATTCAAGAGAGCATTTGATTGGACAGAAGATCTTATTAGGGGGAGGGAAGCTTCAGATTCAAGAGAGCATTTGATTGGACAGAAGATCTTCATAAGAAGCTGAAGTCTGAGGTGATGTCATAAAAATGTGTGATCCATTTTAGCGTATGCTTATATCTCCTAAATGCGAATTTTGTCATTGTTTTGAAACACACCAGCTTATTTATAACCTTAAGGCTAACATATTCATAATTCATAAAAAAAAACTTACATTTTGATGTAAATATTTATGATATTAGTCTAGTTAGTTTTGTATCAAACACAATTTGATTTTCATTGATGGAGATCTGACAGTAACAGCTAATTTTTCCATTTGGGCGAGCGATTTGCGGACTGCTTACCCAGCGCATGAAATCCCTCATATGCCAGCAAACCAATGAGAACACGGGACAATACATAACAACAGCGTAGGCGCAAAAGCTGCCGTGGATCTGCTTACTCAAAATCCTCCATAACAGGCAGATTTGAAGAAAATGACCTTCGTTTGGCAAATAAATAAATGACGGAGTGTTACATACGTATAAAATGTTATCATGTAAGCTCAAACAAGGGAATTTATAGTAATTTATAGTGTTAATATTAATTTATTAAGTCCGCGAATGGCTTGGGTATGCAGAGCATAGTTTATATGGCCCGCATGCCCCTAATATGTATATGTATATATATGGAAACCGCAATATCAGTCATAACATGACCAATAGATGTAAAAGAATTCCACTACTCTCCAGTTGCAACAAAAGAATCTGCATGTGTCAACACTGTTGCAACAATGAAATGCTGGTATTGTCACATTTTTTAATGTCACGACTTGGTACTGAAACATAAAAATGTATGCAGTAATGTCATTCCTTTTATTTAATTTGACTTTATTTTACCCACAGAATGAACTGTGCTTAATCATACACTCTCTGTTAAAAGGTTACGTCTTTCCCAAGGCTTCTGACTGCATTTTTGATAAAATGGATAAAATCTCAGGTGAACCGAGGAGATTTAACTACCTGGATCAGACTCCTGGAATTAATGTAAGATCTACGGATGATATGATAAAAGTCATGAACCAAATACACAAAAATTGTGGGAGATGGGACTTGCTAAGGAACAACTGTGAACATGTAGCCACTTACATTCGCTATGGAGAAAAACACTTTGAGCAGGTACTGAATGTGTTGTCAAAACTGCAATGCATTTGTTTTAATGAGCCAGTCCAATCACATATTAACTTGAAAAAAATAAATAAATAAATAAATAAATATATATATATATATATATATATATATATATATATATATATATATATATATATATATATATATATATATATATATATATATATATATATATAAAAACTATTAAATGTATATTGTTATATATATATATATATATATATATATATATATTATATATATATACACATACAAACACAATCATACTGGATTGCTGTTCTCCACAGATTGGTACCGAAGTTACTGCTTTGTGCAATCTGAAGATACCAACTCTTCGTTATGATGAGGAGAAGAATAGTGGCAAATGATCTCTTTCTCCATGACTTGAGGACGACTTTTTATTCATTTTCTGCATGTCTTCTTAATCCTCATAGATAATGGGATAGTTACTTAAATATTAAACTGTATGCATCTATCATGTCTGCTGTCGGTCATAATTTCCCATTTTTTGAAAAAAGTGTGCTGTGTTAAATGTGTTAAATGAACATTGCTCAGTATTTGAGTACACTCTACTAGCACTCAAGCAGTATAGCACTTAATGAAATAAAGGAGATCCACACTGATCATTACTGATGACAAGTAGAATAACTTATTAACAGTAACCAGAACAAC
The DNA here is from genome assembly GCF_949357685.1 of Gobio gobio. Classification (NCBI taxonomy): domain Eukaryota; kingdom Metazoa; phylum Chordata; class Actinopteri; order Cypriniformes; family Gobionidae; genus Gobio; species Gobio gobio. The sequence continues at coordinate 22,142,017 of NC_137097.1, read as the reverse complement.
AAAAAAAGAAAAAGGAGAGCAGAAACAACAACTACAACTGACTAAATCCTGACTAAAGTATACTGTATGCAGGCAGCCAGATTGTCCTATCTGCACATACTCTGTATGCTCAGCTCACACATCAGCCTTGAATTGCTTTTGCACTAATTCGTTTTTTTCTCCAAGGTGGCAACCCTGGTCTGGGCTGTTGTTTCACAATTAAAAAAGAAAAGGAAGAGATGGAACATCATCAACAACAAACTACTACAGACCGTTTTGTCAACAAGTTCTTGTGTGAGGGGGGTTAAAACATATCGGTCATAATTTCTGAAGAGAAATAGCATAGACATTGGACAAAGATAAAACGTTCTACTTTGCATGCATCAACTTTGCGCATGCTATCAAATGGAGTATCATTTGAAAGTCTACACGTTCGGCTGTACACATACATGTAAAAACCAAAGAATACTCTGGGCTTTACAGTCACGCAGTCTTATATGAATTCAACTCTTCAACTTCAAGATCTCAGCAGAGGATATTTAAAAAAAACTCTAAAACAGAATTATCATCTTCACTTATAACAAACCATTTTGCCTTTATTTATTTCATATGTGTACAGATGTTCTTATTGAGGTTTAGCTCTAGGTAATTGTGATGTTTTATTGAAAATTCAAGTGAAAAAGAGTAATAATAAATGAAGTACTTAAAAAGAAAAATAGCCTGCCCGAGCTTTAACGGTGAACATTATAAGTAACAAACATTATACAAAAAAACCCCAATGAACTCAAAACATTTACAAAGGGTATTTCCCCCATAACAAGGGGAACGATGTGCAATACCAAAGCGCTGTTCAGCGCAACACTAGGCTTTTGCTGCACAGCAGTGCAAACCTCAAGGAGAGTGTGGCTACTTGATAAACACACACTGAACAACTCAAGTAACCATTTTAACACAACCTGCCTCACTCATTACCAATTTAGAGTATGAAATAAAACCTACAGGCCAGATATTATTTTTGCAATATAACATTGTAGGCGGAACGCAAAATGATACATTAAGCTATTTAAGCCTACCTAAGACCATCCGGTATAGCCCACCTCCATTTAAGAGAAAATGTTCAATTTGTCGAGTCGATAAAGGCCAGAACCTCCTCAGGGGACTCGCAAACTTTAGTAGCTTTACCGATGGTGACTCGCAGCTTGGCCGGGTAAAGCATGACATACTGGGCTCCCATCTGCTTTAGCTTTTGCCGCGCTGTGTAGAACTCCTTCCGTTTGCGTTGAACAGATGCGAGTGACCCCAGTTTATCGTCAATCACCTTTGTGATTTTCTCAGTCATCTCCTGTAACGTCCTGGATAATGCTGGATAAAGCTTTCCAACATCGTCACTCACATGCGAATCCTCGCTAGCTGCGTCCTCGGGTAGATCCTTTTTCTCAAGTTTCTTCACTGGTTTTGGCATTTTCACAAAAGAATCTGGCCAAAAAGTTTCTAATGACATAGTACCTCAGATTGCATTGCCAAAATTGGTTACATTGCATACTCAACTGAACAAATAAGGAATTCTATATTGAATGAGATCATCGTTTTGTTTTTCTTTTGTTTCTCTTGCATCTGTGAGTGTTTTGGTTTCAGGTTTGGTCAATTGGGGAGTTGTAACTCCACCTGCCAGTGATAACTCAACCCAAAGTTATAACAAATATATTCTGCTTGCTCCCTGACAAAATTAAAGTATGAGACTGAGCTCAGTCTATAATTAACCAGATCTCCAGGAGCAATTAAGGATTTAACTGCCAACTTGACAGTAGGGATGCAGCGATTTACAGATAGGATTAACTCGATTAACCTTGCTTAAAAACATCACGGTTAATTAACCGTAAAGACTCAAATGTTTCTTTTGTACAGAACGGAACTGTTGCAACTTATGCAAAACAAAAACAAAGTTACACCAGCGGTGCACCAGTTTAAAGTGTCGTGTTTTTGGTAACAGTTCAGTTTATTCCCCTCATATTGACATGGATGTTTACAGAGCAGAGGTTACCTTTCTTTAATTCCAAAGGGAGAGATGGACTTTTGTCTTTATTATTATTTTGTGCTGTATTATTTGGTTAGTGTGTTATTTCTGGTTAAAAAGGTAGCAAAAATAACACTTTTAAAATCTAAAGAGAGTTCATGTGATTTTATACATTGTTGTGAAATTTATGGATGCATAATAATCGTAATAATCGTGAAACTAATAATCGTCTACATTTCTTCGACTATAATCGTACCAACAAAATCTATAATCACTGCATCCCTACTTGACAGTTTGTGAGACGTGCCCCTAAAGCAAGTAAACTGAGCAATACTGAAAAGGCTTCTCAGATTACATGTAACGTTTCTGTAGCTTGGTGGGTTTAAAATGTTCCCTTTCGTTCAGTCACTACGACGTACGTTAGTGACTAACGAATGGGGGTTTCGCTTAGAAGCCAATTACCTTTGAGAATTTAACAGCGCCCAATGGCAGTGCCAATAGGATCTCTTCACTCCTTCAAGCCTAGAGGCGTTGGTGTTTACGGTGCATTCCAGCGATCGCATACTGCCTGCCTGCTGATCTGCGCAGTGGTCTGCTAGACAGCTGGTGTGTGGTCCCTGGGTGCTCCAGCGTCTCTGCGAGGCTTCCTCTCACAAAAGAGCTTGCACGTGACGCGTCCTTTTCAGGATGTCTCGTCCGTGTACTTCTGGTTGTGGCCGGTCGCTTTCTTCTTCTGATGGACACAATCACTGCTTGGTATGCTTGGGCTTTCAGCATGCTCAGGCAGCGTTTGTGGATGAGTCATGTTCACACTGCGGGAACATGACCATCGCAGTGTTGCGGTCGAGACTTCATGAGCTTCGTAATGAAGTGAGAGTCCCCTCTACCACACCCCGATCTACTGAGTCCCCGAGGCCCAGTACTTCGGCTGGTGGTCAGGGTGACCTGAGGGTTACGGTGTAGAACAAAGCCCCGACGCTCATGCCTCGGGCCACACCTCCCTCTTGCACACTGCAATCCGCGAGTGCTCAGACGCAGATTGCGGGGCCTGCTTCCCCCCCCCCCCCGCGTATCTCGTTTGGCGCTCCAGAAGAAGATGCGATCCGCATCACAAGGTGGGCTCGAGTCCTCTGAGGATGATGACTCGGCTGTGTTGCCGCCCTCGGGCGTTCCAGCATTGCCCGAGTCGGACCCGGAGCTGACAGCCATGCTGTCTCGGGCAGCCGCGAGTCTCGGGATAGAGTGGAACCCTCCGCCCTGTCCCGAGTGCTCCCGGCTCGATGATTGGTTTTTGGGAGCGCGCGCTGACACCCGTCAGTCCCCGCCCCCAATACCTTTCTTTCCCAAGCTGCATGAGGAAGTTGCGCGGTCCTGGAAGTCCCTGTTGTCTTCCCGCGACCGTTCGGCGACTTCCTCCGCCTTCTCTACCCTTGATGGGGCCGCGGCCAACAGGTACACTGGGGTCCCCCCAGTTGAACCATCTGTTGCGATGCAACTGTGTCCACAGAGCGCTTCAACTTGGCGTGGTGATCCTAAGCACCCCTCCAAAGCCTGTCGATTCACATCAACCGTGGTGGCGAAATCGTTCAGAGCTACGGCACAGGCTGCCGCCTCTTTGCAAGCCATGGCGATCCTTCAGGTCTACCAGGCCAGGATCCTCAAGGACATGCACGAGGGTAGAGTTGACCCGGGGCTCCCCAACAAGCTGCGTGCCGCCACTGACCTCGCTCTCCGGGCGACGAAGGTGACCGCATGCTCCCTGGGTCAAGTGATGTCCACAAATGTGGTCCAGGAGAGACATTTGTGGCTGAACCTGGCCGATATGCGGGACACCGAGCGAACCCGGTTCCTCGATGCCCCCATATCCCAGGCCGGCCTCTTCGGCGGGGCGGTTAAAGACTTTGCCCAACAGTTTTCAATCGCCCAGAAGCAGACTGAAGCTATTAAACACGTACTGCCCCGGCGGCCAGCTGCTGCCTCCACCCAGCCGCCGGCACAGTCGCCTCAGTCGCCCTATTTTGGTCAAGGAAAGAATTAACACTCCCATCCCTGAGCCCCCAGAGATCGGTGATGACAATGCATGCCACCCCCGGGTCCCGCCACTCGCATCCCTCTCTGTCGCCAGCCTCCTGGCAGAGCAGACCCCAGTGGAACGTGCGTCCTTCCCTGGTCTCGTCTGTCAGGACGCAGCAGTTAACCGTGCCCCCGCACCGGGACGCCCAACAGCCTCCCATGTCCGGGCCGGTTACGCTGCCTCGCTGCCCCACACCGGGTACGTCTGTGGTCCGAATGACCCCGCTGGTGCAGTCCCTGGGAGTCTGACTTCAGCTTCCGGGACTGTCCCGCTGGGTCGCGAAGACCGTCAGGCGCGGATACGCGATTCAGTTCGCGCAGGTTCCTCCCTGCTTCCGGGGAGTCAGTCACACTGTGATCGGGGCGAATGCCCCTGTCATGTGTGCGGAGATTGCTACCCTGCTGGCGAAGGGTGCGATCGAACCTGTCCCTCCAGCCGAGATGAACTACGGGTTCTACAGCCGTACTTCATTGTACCCAAAAAGACTGGTGGCTTACGACCAATCCTGGACCTAAGCATCTTGAACCGTTACCTTCGCCGGTTTCCGTTCAAGATGTTGACAGCGAAACGCCTTTTCGTATGCGTTCGTCCGGACGATTGGTTTGCAGCGATCGACCTGAAGGACGCCTACTTCCATGTCTCCATTCTACCTCAACACAGACCGTTTCTACGGTTTGCTTTCGAGGGGCGGGCATATCAGGACGCGGTCCTCCCATTCGGGCCATCTCTGTCCCCTCGCGTCTTTACGAAGATTCCCGAGGCAGCCCTTGCGCCCCTTCGGCAGCACGGGGTTCGCATCCTGAACTACCTCGACGACTGGCTCATAATGAGTCACTCTCGAGCGCAGGTGTGCGAACACAGAGATCTAGTGCTCCAGCACTTAGCCCGTCTGGGCCTTCGGGTCAACTGGGAGAAGAGCAAACTTTGCCCCGTGCAGAGGATCTCTTTTCTCTGTATGGATATCGACTCGATCGCCATGTGCGCGCAGCTTACGAGCAAGCGCGCGCAGTCTCTGCTGACTTGCCTTCGTCAAATCGAGGGCGAGAGTGCGGTTCCACTGAAACTATTTCAGAGGCTCCTGGGGCATATGGCATCTGCAGCCGCGGTGACGCCGCTCGGATTGCTACATATGAGACCGCTTCAGCACTGGCTACGCGATCGAGTCCCGAGATGGGCATGGCGGTCTGGCACGCTCCGGGTACAAGTGACTCGGGCCTGCTTACAGACGCTCACCCCGTGGTCGAACCTCAGTTTTCTACGGACCGGAGTGTCCTTAGAACGAGTTTCCAGGCATGTTGTATCAACAGATGCCTCATCCACGGGCTGGGGTGCCATGTGCAATTGACAAGCAGCCGCGGGCTCCTGGACAGGACCCCAGCGCCTTCTGCATGTCAATTGCCTCGCGTTACTGGCAGTACGGTTCGCCCTGCACCGCTTCCGAGCGTTGCTGAGGGGTCAACATGCACTAGTCAGGACAGACAACACGGCCACTGTAGCGTACATCGACCACCAGGGCAGTCTACGCTCCCGCCGTATGTCTCAACTCGCCCGCCATCTCGTTTTATGGAGTCAGAAGCATCTGAGGTCCCTTCATGCTGTCCATATCCCGGGAGAACTGAACCGTGCAGCCGACGAGCTCTCACGGCTTCAGCCGCTTCCTGGAGAATGGAGACTCCATTCATTTCCGTGTCAAGTTTTATGCTGCGTTCACACCAAACGCGAATAGAGCGTCTGGCGCGAGTGATTTCAATGTTAAGTCAATGGAAAGGCGCGTTTACGCGCGTCTGGAGGTCCCGGAGACTGGAAAAAGTTTTAGTCAAAAAGGAAACTTTAATGACCACATGAGAATTCACACTGGAGAGAAGCCGTTCACCTGCCAACAGTGTGGAAAAAGTTTCAACCAAAAAGGAGTTCTTAACAGGCACATGAGAACTCACACTGGAGAGAAGCTATTCACATACTTTAATTGTGGAAATACTATTGTTCAATACAGTAATCTTAAAGTCCACAAAGGATTTTACACTCGAGAGAAGCCTTATACATGCCAACAGTGTGGAAAGTGTTTCTATGAAAAAGGAAAACTTAACAGGCACATGAGAGTTCACACTGGAGAGAAACCTTACACCTGCCCTCAGTGTGGAAAGAGTTTCAATCAGAAAGGACACTTTAATAAACACCTGCCCTCAGTGTGGAAAGAGTTTCAATCAGAAAGGACACTTTAATAAACACATGCAAATTCACACTGGAGAGAAGCCGTTCACCTGCAAACATTGTGGAAAAAGTTTTAACCAAAAAGGAATCCTTACCAGGCACATGAGAACTCACACTGGAGAGAAACCAGAAAAGAAACCCTTGAGTACCACACAAGGATTCATGTATGAGAAAATGGTTTTATGTGTCATCAGTGTGGAATAAGTTTAATTGACAGGAATCATTAGGAATCATGTATTAACTCACACCAGAGAGAATCCTTTTGTTTTCTTTGCTTAGGGGTTAAAAGAAGTTCAAAATACCCAAGCAGCTGACTTGGCAAACATCCAAAGTGGCATTTAGATGAGTATATAAATATGTGCTGCACAATTTCCTTTCAATGCTTTACATCAGGGTTTCTCAAACTCGGCCCTGGAGGGCCACTGTCCTGCAGAGTTTAGCTCCAACACTGATCCAACTGTGATTTAATAGGCCCTTCCGAAACCTGGAAAATGCTGCCTTCAGAGGACACATTTTAAGGTAGGAAGGCATCAAGGCACGTTCAAATCTAATGTTAGCTTCACTTCCGGTCTCCTGAGATACCTTCATCTGATCGATTTTTGAAGGTAGCATAAATCTATCCTTCGCTGCCTTTGATATCCCACAATCCTGTGCGTTCCATTCTGTGACAGTTGAGCTGGAAAAAAAAGATGCCATCCAAAAGTTGCGTTTGCTGGTCAGTTTGTATGTAAATGTATGTTTTTTTTTTTACCAACATTTTCCACTTCTGATGTCATTTCTAGTGAGAAAATGTGTTTAGTACTCACCAAAGCTCTCTCTATTTGGCTGTAGATCATTTAAACGGTTACACTGCCTTAGAAGTCTGTCCGAAATCAGTTTTGTGAGGTGCCTTCATGCACAAACGCTGCCTGCAGAGTCATTGTCTGATAAGGCAGCGAGGCAACGAGTCACTGCCTAGGTTTTTGGACGCAGCCCTAGTGATCCTGAATACCTTGATTAGCTTGTCAGGTGTGTTTGATCAGGGTTGGAGCTAAACTCTGCAGGACAGTGGCCCTCCAGGACTGAGTTTGAGGAACCCTGCTTTAAATGTAATTTCTTTTTCAAAATGAATATATAAACTTCTATGAAAATACCATATGAAAAGTCAATGCAGGATCTAAAAAGTCTTTTAAGACACGAGTGCAAAAATTTAGTAGAGAAAGTGTCCGTTTCTTTGACAGTTTTAAAAAAACTATTTCTTTTACATTGCGTCATTTTACGTCACAAGAGGGAGTTGTTTTCCGGCCTCTACATTGGCTCAGTGCAGAGTAGGTTGGGATTCAGTAGGAGCGGTCGTGAGCAGAGCCGGATTAAATAAATGGACTACACTAGGCAGGCTGCATTTTTTGGGCCCCCCTCCATCGATGTTATTTATGAATTGAAATCTGAAACTTACCAAAGTTACTAATAAAAGTGAATTCACATTTTAGTCTTTGGTTACAAATTGGTTGTGTTGTATATTAAACAGTCTATCAGACTATTTTTTGATATTCATTATTTATACGTCATTACACGGCTCTATTAAATGCTATTAAATTATCCTCATCCATTGGGAGTGTCATTGTTGAGGCAGTAGTACCAGTAAATAATCAATAGGTATCAGTAAACTATGTAAACAGAGCAAATAAGTTTATCTTATTTGCTCTGTTTACATTTAATCAACACATTTAATTAAGATTTTCTGCAAAATGCAATAGCTTACAACATTTATAAATGTTGTAATTAACAACAAGAAGGGAAACATGACCCCTTCACATTCATCAAGACCATTTAGAAACTGTCTAACACTAAATAATAATAAATATAAGGATGGAGGATTTAAACTATGGAAAACTAAAGGTATTCAGACTATTAAAGACTTGTATATGGATGGTATACTTCTTACATTTCAAGAATTGTGTGATAAACACCAGATTCCCTCAAAACATTTTTTTTTTAAATATTCACAGCTTAAAAGTTTTATGTCTTCCAGGTCTACAGATATTATACATTCCCAAACTGTCATTAATTGAGGAAATAATTGAAAAAAGAGGTGAAAAGGGCCAATTGTCAAAATATTATAATGTCTAACTCTAAAGAGTCTGCTGTAGACAAATTAAACGCAAGGAGGAAAGCCATTCAAGAATAAATAGAGGAATTTGAATGGACTGAAGCATGTTTAAAGGCGCAAAAACAAATCATAAACACGCGGCTTAAATTATTACATGTATTGTTACATGCCAGAAGAACCATTGCTGAACTGGAAGAGCATGGAAGCACCTTCTATAAAACAATGGATAGCCTAAAAGAACTTTCAGAGTGCATTGGACTGGAAAGGCTGACTTATATCTCCAAGAGTAAAATAAAGGACTTTGTACAATTATGGGAGCCATACATGATGATTATTATATCATATGTAAAGTAGGGCCATGCCATTATTCTTTTATTGATTTATTTCTTTTTTTACATTTGTTTTTATCTTTTATTATCATTTTGAATGAGATTTTCTTGTAACTTAATGCTGCGTTCCGCGTGAAACGCGCCTTCCGCGCCGCGGGACCTCCAGACGCGCGTAAACGCGCCTTTCCATTGACTTAACATTGAAATCACTCGCGCCAGACGCTCTATTCGCGTTTGGTGTGAACGCAGCATAAAACTTGACACGGAAATGATGTTTTACTTATTTTCCGCCGCATCTTCCACCGCGTCTTCGGGCCGTGTCTCCGGGCATGGCTCGGCCTCTGGCTCTGCTGACTCGAGCAGGTTCACAGCTGTCGGACGGCTGCCCGACAGAAACTTCTATAAAGCCCCCCGCTGTCTCTTCTTTTGTTCCTCTTCATTTTTTTTCTTTTTACGTTTTGCCGCACCCGAAAGCATCTTGAATGTTAGCCTACTCAAAACACCTGCCTGCTAGCTTTGTTGTCCCGCTCTGACCTGATTATAATAAATACAGTCATGGGCTGCCGTTAATGTGACGTAATGTAACAGTCTATGGTTAAGATACACATCGTCACTATTTTTAGGTAATTAATAAATATTGAAATAAACTGTAGATAGGACATTTGTACATTTTAATGTTTTTTTTTTTTTTTTTTTGTCCCTCTGTCTGGGCCCCATCCCGCCAATCGGGCCCTAGGCACGTGCCTAGTTTGCCTTTGCGTTAATCCGGCTCTGGTCGTGAGTCAGTGTATTTTCTGTAGTTTTTGTATATTCATTTATATATTGTCATGGTAAATTGTGTTTGTGGAGGGTGCTCAAACTCCAGCCTGACAGGACATCGAGTCCCCAGGTTTCTTAGAAAAAGGAAAGTGATATCTTTCGTGCCTGGGTGCGTTTTGTGCCGGTGAAGAGACCGGACTACACTTCTGCATCTGCTTCGAAAAACACGGTGATGTGTAGCGTTCACTTTAAACTGGAGGATTATCATCCCGGTGATATGATGAGTTCAACATGGGATGCTGAAGCAAGAACCAAGTAGGACTCAGAGTCAGTCACTGCACATCAAGTCTGGGGGTGACATTCTCCCAGTATGTGTCCACTTCCCTGACTTTCCTCAGCTGTGAACATGGCCTCGCATTTTCCACACAAGCACCATGTTTATCTCTCTACCTCCCTCCATCCTTCTCCTGCGGTGATGAGAAACCGTCATATCACGCAAGGTTGGTGTGGATGGATATAAACCAGTGTGACAAATGCCTGATCAAAGCTTATTTCTGATATTAGTATCAATACTACTAGATGACCAATACTGGCTTTGCTATTGCCTGATACACAATAATAATCTGTACATTACTGTGATCTGAGCACAGTGTTCATATCGTTAGCTAATGTGTATGTATTTATAAGCTAACACTGTTCTCTCACCGAGACACCTGCTCTGTTCTCCACAGTTTCTCTTCACACAACTCAATTTGTCTCTGTTGTTCTGTCTAATCCTGGACTGTCCTTGCTCTCTTTGCCGCATAGCAGGCTCATACAAGTATGACTAAACATTTACAATTTCCTCAGCATCTGAACTGTCATTGTGATCTATTATTTTCCTATTTTTTAAAGTGCCCGCTATGGCAACAAGCATGTGTCAATAACTGAAAGTTTAAGCAACGTGTGTTATCAACTATACCGGAAAGCCTTAAGCAACAAGCATGTCGCCTTTACCCAGCTGACCGAAACAGATATATTGCCAATCTCGCACCAGCCATAGTAACACGCATGATGCTAATACCTGAAAAGCTTAAGCAAAAACAGCATATTTCCATGAAAGATATGCCATCTGGAATGAAAGAGGTGAAGACTGAGTTTATTGCGCTCTCTTATGGTTGTATATCAGCAGTCCAGGTTCCAGTTCTTTTGAGTGATGAATGTTAGCTGTAGTGTTTTGGCAAAACTTCATCCATGCAAGTTGTCTTTTAATAATCTTTACTCATAATGTGAAGATGGCTTCTCTTCTGGACTGGTGTTCCTTATGCGTCAGTTGACCACTTGGGCAAACCATCTGTAACTGCTCCCCTGCAACAGACAAGTTGAGACACTTCAAATATCCTCTTCACTTGGAAATACATCTCAATACTGAAGTAATGTCGGTGACAACTTCTGGTTCACACAGACTTAAGCAACAACATCAATAACAGCTGGATGGTTTAATGCAACAAGTGTGATGGGGCAGATTATGTGATTCGAGGGGCCACAGACAAAATACAGGAATGGGGCATTATATTATACAATATACAATGGGGCACTACTACACTATACAATTGCACACATTTACAACCTTGAGGTTCCTTTCACTGTTGTGATGATTGCTGATGCACGACCTTGTCTCATAGTTGTGTACTTTTTTTTTTTTTTTACATTATAAATAATTGCATTCTTCATGTTGTAGATCCCTTGTTCACGTGCAAAACAGGTTATAACAGTATTAGAGTAGGTTGGACACTAGGTGGTACTTTGGGGTCATTTTTAAAAGGCTGTCTAATTCTAAACTTTAACCTTTTTATTTATTTTATTTTTTACAAATTGAAATTAAAATAAAGGAAAAGGTAACTGTGCATACATCCTCTACTTGGGTCCTTCACAGAAATGAGTGAGCACCATTTAAAATGATAAACATAATATGCAATTATTGCTTCTTCCAGATGCATGATATTTTCATTTGTAGGGCCGTATGAAATCTGTTTTATAATTGTTTTTCCAAATTCCGCCTTGATTCAGTTTTTTTTCCCGTTTTAATTTTGTCTGGATGGTTATATTACATTTTATGAATCAAAAAGCATGTCTAATGGATTGTGAATCATGAAACTTGTTTAATTTAACAATTTATTAAAAGTTTAACAAAAAATATATATGTATTTGTTTTATGTATTGTTTATCTGAAATGGTAAAATGCGCGTGGAGTGTGATTTCTGCTATGCAGAACCGCGGAACCCAGTCATAAAAATGGAATTTGTTTAACGCAGAATGTCATGGAATTTGTCAAATTTTGGATGAATAAATCAAATGCAAGTCAGCACTTTCACTTTGTTTTCTGAATCGTGGAAATCATATGGCCCTTCATTGTCTACAGGAAGCAGCAGGTTCAACACGGACGTGCAGACGGTTATCGTGGTAATCAACACCACAGCAACCGCTTGTGCATTTACGCTGAACGCGCATCTCGTATATAAAAAGCATTTTAGGGGGCCTTAGGCTTTCGGGGTAACCTATCTTTGCCTAATGGTTAACTCGCCTCTGAGAGTGATGCATAAGCCACTTTTCCACAGTCGGGCTGAAAAAAGTTATTGTCCAGCTAAATATAATAATATAATATAAATCATTAGTGGAAGAAATACTATTGAATATTATAGTAAAATGAGTCAATAGTAGTGTTTTTGAACCATTTTAAAGTAAACGTACTACAACAAACTATTAAAAATACTATATATTATAGTATACTTAGTCTACTATGGAAATGTAGTAACATTCCTCTAGTAAATACTATAATGTTTTTGAACCATATTATAATAAAGATACTACAGTAAACTGTAGTAAATTTGCACAAATGGTAAATTTGTTGTGGTAATTCTACTATAGTACTATAAACAAATTTCTACAACTATATAGCTGTAACCATAACACACAGGTCAGGGCCAAAAAATGACCAAAATCCATTAAATTAATTACACCAGATAACATCTTAAGAACATTTATTATTTTTTCATTACTCATTTTTGTTGAAAATCTTGGCTGAAATGTTGTTGTTGTTGTTGTTGTTGTTGTTGTTTTGCCACATCATTTGACCTGGCATTGGTGTCATGAAGAAAAGGTAGTCTGGCCTTGGCAGCACCTGAAACAACACAAACATAATCTCATTCATTAATTACTGGTAAAATACCATTGAGTGAGCCACCCATCCTTAAGACTTGGAAGAAATAAGTTAAAGTCAAAACTGTAAATCAGACGATGGCTTTTGATGACTGGACCCCAGTCACTGAATGGCTTGCCATGTATTATCTGATATAAAGGCCATGGAGCAACTCGCTCACACATTTTTTGTTATCACCTTAGATGAAAATAGATTATTGGAATTATTATTTAGTTCCTCTATACTTACCATCTCTGTTTGCACATTATCAGACTATAAGGCATACTCCGAGGGCACTGTGTGTATGCCGTACTGCAGTGTGTATGCGTGCAGAAGCAGCATGGGCTCATTTGCGTTCACATATCACATGTTTGCAGTGCAAAACTGATCCACGGCTGAATATCACAAACAACATTTATTCATCACCTTTATTTCAAATCCAAATGTTGTTACTGATTTTTGTTGTTGTTGGTCAGCATTGCATTTCTCACAGTGAAGTTACGCATGCAATCTTTCATAGACATTTAAACAATGTATTATTTAATTAATTACTTCTTTATAGATTTTTATTATAAGCTGCTCAAAACATTTAAACATAGGCAGAATGTTAAAATCACAAACAGTCCCAGTTTACAATTTTTGGGTCCCAGAAAGTTTCATTTAGAAAGTTGGTTAGTTAGGAAAGTTTTTACGTAAATAGAAACGTTCCATTTAGATTAGGAGAATGTTCCCGGAAGGTTCCCAGAAAGTTCTCATAACCTCTTCATCCTGATATGCCTGTACACAAATAATCGGTCTACAACCCACGTCTTCTACATTGTTTATTGATCAAAAACATTTACAAACTATAATCTGTAATTCTATAAACATATGTATTACAAACTTTCATTGTTTCGATAATGTAATGAAAACCATGAATATTCTAAAACGTATAGATAGAATAATTTAATAAATGTAAATAGGTCATATATTATCATATACTAATTATCAAAATATATAATGAGAAACTGTATACACATTTTAAACAACATATTTAAAATGTGTATACAGATATATGAAATGAAATGTGAAAAAAATCTTCACTTCACCATAATCTGCTAAACAAAACAAAGAAATGAAACGTATGTGAGTCAGATAGAAATTATATAAACAACAAACTGTAGTGCTGTTAAGTATAATGTGTAATATAGTTCTGTCCATTGCATTTTTGCTGATGTCTTGTGGACTAATGTTATATGCACTGATGTTTGATATACACTGCTAAAGTACATTCAGTCAGGTAGTACTGATACCTACAGTATGATGTTAAAAATGTAGTTGTACATATATAAATTAAATGTCACATTAAGAGAATACTAAAAAGAGCCTATACAAATGACAATACGATGGTGTAGCCTACCACCATCTCTTTAACATCTCATCACTAGATGATGTAATATTGACATCTCAAAACAAAATTGACATTTGCTTACCATTTTAAACTAGCCTGGTCTTACCAGACTCCCGTACATTTCATTTGTACATAGAGTCTGGCCACTCTCCATTGACAAGCGTTTACTTCCTTGAAGGCGGCCACTCTGGATCTGCCTAACCAATCGCTAACGTTTGGTTGTGACGTATGTTGTGCGCCGTTCGCCTCTGTTTCTCACATTAACTGTGCACCACCACCTCAGTGTCAGTGATAAAACCTTGTGCATTCGGATTGTAATTTATTCACGGTGGAGAGTTTTGTGATCGGAACGTGCTGCTCTCGTGGTGCATATCTCGTGCAATCATAACATGATTGTATATGCTGTAAATAAAATGTCATATGCTTGGTATGATAAGAATAAATGCTGCGGTAAATAACAGCCCAATTCAAATGTTTACGTGCTTTTCTTCTTTCATTTTTTGAGTGGTGATGAAATATTTTGCTCTTGTAAACACTTGCCAGTATTTAAAGAAATACAAGTCTAGAAATGCAAATTACAGCTCACGCAACCGCACGGTGCTCTGCAGGGGTCAAAAAAGGATATAAACAGTGAATTTTGAAGTGATATATTCTTGAAAACTCAGAGATGTAGATTCGGAGAGCAAAAACCACACGACCTTGGTGTTTGTCTAAAGCAGTCGGTAATTCAGCCTGGGTTTTTCTCGCGGGTGGTGGGAGACGGACGGCTTCAGCCAACTCCTTCACCACTAACTGAGCGAGCTGAAAAATACTTTTCCTCCGGGAAAACATCATCATCATCATCATCATCATCATCACTTTTCCTCCACAACATCATGGCCACCAACAAAACTCAGCAGTGATTGTTCTTGCTCCGTGTAACGGAGTTCGTTTGTTCAGGGAAGGAGGCGGGAACCGGCGAGCGTTTAATAACTTTTAATCAAATAATAAACACAAAATGAAAGTAAAAGCGGCAGCCCCTCCCGGACGTCTGCCACGCACATACATAACAAAACGTAAACAAAACAAAAACTTAAAATCCAGGCCTGGTCCTCTCTCGTCCTTATATGCCTCCGTGCTCCCTCATGAGAGGACTCGAGACTGGTGTGTCTCATTCTCAATCACGCACACCGATCTCCCTCGCTCGTCCACCTCGCCACACTCCGGCTTTAACTTCTGGACATTCGTCAGCGGTGCCAGTGCCACACACTCGCATCTTTCACTGCCGCCATTACTGAACTACAACTCAAACTAGCGCACAACATCAACGTCATCGCTCTCAGCCACTCCCTCTGTTCGCTGATTGGACCGGTAAAAAATTGTTCGGGCATATACAGCAGTACCAGACGGAGTACTGAAGCAAAATGAAAATTGAGCGGAAGTATGTAGGAGGGCGGAACCAGGCTACCATGTGCAACCATTGAACATGAATATTTAATGGCAAAGTTATGTTGTGGTCCAGAAGTGTTCCAGAGGCAGTGCTTATAATTGACAGGGCTGATGTTATTTCCCGGATGAAGAAAAACTCTGTTGCACAGTTATGTGATCCAACAAACTCAAAGAGGACCTGAAAACCCCAAAACTTTGTAAAAAAAAAACGTACCGCTCATAAAATTTTTATTTCACACTAATACAACAATGTTGCATAAGGTTTTATCTGGTTTACTGAACTGAATAACTGTCAATTATACCATGCTCTGTCTGAATATTTGATTCTGATTAGCTGTAAAGTGTGCATTAAAACTCTATATCAATGCCCTGAACATATAATTCACTTGCACAGAAACTTAATGCTGCCCCACAACCTTTATTTAAAAAAAAAAAAAAAACTTAAGCTACTGAATCGCTACATTATATTTCTCAACTAGGGGGTTACATTGCCATTTTTAAGAAATTAAAAGCACAGCTTCCTGGTTGTTAAGAGGCTGAACAGTCCCTGCATCTCTATATAATTCAAATAAATGCTAGTTCATTCATTCAAATAAATGTAATCTAACCCACTACTTTATCTGTGTATGATTCAAAGCAGAATGCTAGACCTAACGTTCCTTAACTGATTAAAAATAAACATACATTTTAGTCTGCAATCATTTCACTGACGGCTTATGCTGTTTTTTTGTTTGTTGTACAAACCCAATTCCAAAAAAGTTGGGACTGTAAAATTGTGAATAAAAAAGGAATGCAATAATTTACAAATCTCATAAACTTATATTTTATTCACAATAGAATATAGATAACATATCAAATTGAAAGTGAGACATTTTGAAATGTCATGCCAAATATTGGCTCATTTTGGATTTCATGAGAGCTACACATTCCAAAAAAGTTGGGACATGTAGCGATAAGAGGCCGGAAAAGTTAAATGTACATATAAGGAACAGCTGGAGGACCAATTTGCAACTTATTTGGTCAATTGGCAACATGATTGGGTATAAAAAGTGTCTCTCAGAAATCACCAATTCCCCCAATGCTGTTGCGAAAAATAGTGGAGCAATATCAGAAAGGAGTTTCTCCGTGAAAAGAGTTTGAAGTTATCATCATCTACAGTGCATAATATCATCCAAAGATTCAGAGAATCCGGATCTCTGGGCGTAAGGGTCAATGCAGGAAAACCATACTGGATGCACGTGATCTTCAGACCCTTAGATGGCACTGCATCCCAACTTTTTTGAGATGTGTTGATGCCATGAAATTTAAAATCAACTTATTTTTCCCTTAAAATTATACATTTTCTCAGTTTAAACATTTGATGTTATGCTATATTGTATTCTGAATAAAATATTGAAATTTGAAACTTCCACATCATTGAATTTTGCATTTGGGTTTGTATATAGCCATTCTCTTCTTATGTATATATACTATGTCAAGTTGTTGTGTTCCAGTCAATTATTGCGCCGTTAACATCAATACAACTTTAAAACAGCTTTAGGCAAGGCAAGGCAAGGCAAGTTTATTTGTATAGCACATTTCATACACAGTGGCAATTCAAAGTGCTTTACACAGAAATGAAGTTAAAATAGTTATAAGTGAATAAAATAAAAATATATATAGTATAATAGTTATAATAGGAATTAAAAGGAAATTAAAGGAAATAAAAATAAAGATGAAATCCCCTATCTGGGGTGGAAGAAAATGGAGAGTCAGGTTTACTTTAAAAATATTTGTCAGGTAAATGTGCATTTAGACAGTACCCTTACAGACAAATCTTCTTGGCCTAACTTGAGGGCGTTCTCTATAGATGTTTTACCCGTCAGAGCAGATCTAAACGGGTCTTCCTCGCACCGGAGGGAGTACTCAAAAAATATTTGTCAGGTAACTGTGCATTTAAACATTACCCTTACAGACAAATCTTCCTGGACAGGAACACCAGGGCTATCTATACTTTGTTCGACCGTCAGAGCGGATCTACACGGTCCTTCCTCTTACCACCAAGGCTATACAGATCTATCCGTCAGAGCAGATCTAAACGGATCGTCCTCGCGCGGAGGGATTTCGATTTATCGCTCCCCCGTCTCTCAACCTCTTCCACCCAGACAGCCTTAACAAAATAAAAAATAATTAAAAATAAAAGTATAATTAAAAACTAAAAATAAAACAGGGTTAAAATGAAACATAATTAAAATGCAAGCAGTTCGGACAAAGCACAGAGCTCATTGAGTAAATGCATAAGATATGGTGCAATCAGTCGGACGTACGGTGGCATAGCTCATTCAGTAAATGCACAGCTGAACAGATGTGTTTTGAGTCTGGATTTGAAAGTGGCTACTGTTGGAGCACATCTGATCTGTTCAGGAAGCTGGTTCCAGCTACGGCTGGCATAATAGCTAAACGTAGACTCTCCTTGCTTTGAGTGAACCCTTGGTATTTCTAATTGACTTGATCCTGATGATCTGAGTGATCTGTTGGGTTTGTATTTAATCAGCATATCTGCAATGTATTGAGGTCCTAGGTCATTTAGTGATTTATATACAAGTAATAGTACTTTAAAATCGATCCTAAATGTAACTGGAAGCCAGTGTAAAGACCTGAGGACTGGTGTGATATGGTCATATTTTCTGGTTCTGGTCAGGATCCTGGCAGCAGCGTTCTGTATGAGCTGCAGCTTTCTAATGGTCTTTTTGGGAAGGCCAGTGAGAAGACCATTACAATAATCCACCCTGCTGGTGATAAAAGCATGAACAAGTTTCTCTAAGTCTTGCCTGGAAATAAAGCTTCTAATTCTTGCAATATTTTTCAGATGATAGTAAGCTGATTTAGTTATTGCTTTGACATGACCACTGAAACTCAGGTCTGACTCCAAAATCACGCCAAGATTCCTGACTTGATTTTTTGATTTTAGACCTTTAGACTCAAGATATGTGTTCACCTTGAGAATTTCATCTTTGTTTCCTAATGTAGTGATTTCAGTTTTGTCTTTGTTTAACTGAAGAAAGTTTTGGCACATCCAACTGTTAACTTCATCAATGCATTTACATAGAGAGTCAATGGGGCTGTAGTCATTTGGTGATAGGGCTAAGTAGATCTGGGTGTCGTCAGCATAGCTGTGGTAAGCCATTTTGTTATTTTTCATTATTTGGCTGAGTGGCAGCATATACAGGTTGAATAGGAGTGGTGCAAGAATTGACCCTTGTGGGACTCCGCATGTCATGGATGTCCACTCAGACTTATGGTCACCTATACTCACATAATAACCTCTCCCTTCTAAGTATGACCTGAACCATTTGAGGACCATTCCAGAAAGCCCAACCCAATTTTCTAGCCTGTCAAGAAGTATGTTGTGGTCAACAGTGTCGAATGCAGCACTGAGGTCCAGTAGTACCAGAATCGATGTTTTGCCTGTATCTGTATTGAGGCGAATATCAATTATAATCTTTATGAGCGCTGTCTCTGTGCTGTGATGCGGTCGGAAACCAGATTGAAAATTGTCAAAGTATCCGTTTGAGTTCAAGAATTTGTTCAGCTGACTGAAAACAACTTTTTCAATGATCTTGCCTATGAAGGGTAGATTTGAGATTGGTCTGTAGTTGCTCAATATGGAGTTATCCAGATTTCTCTTTTTAAGGAGAGGCTTTACTACTGCAGTTTTAAGGGAGTTTGGAAAAGTCCCAGAAAGAAGTGAGGAGTTTACCACTTCTAGGAGATCTGCTTCTAAACAGTTAAACACACTTTTGAAAAAAGAAGTGGGGAGTGTGTCAAGGGCGCAGGTTGATGTTTTAAGGTGCTGTACTGTTTCTTCTAAAATTTTACCATCAATTGCTTCAAAAACAGTCATAATAATTTTCTGAGGTTGTGGTCTGATCTGACTCACCTCAGAGCAACTCAAGGATGTGCTGATCGCATTTCTGATATTAATGATTTTCTCGGAGAAGAAGGAAGCAAACTCACTGCATTTGCTGTCTGAGAGCATTTCACTGGGAATGTGACTCGGTGGGTTTGTTAGTCTCTCAACAGTAGCAAAAAGAGTGCGTGTGTTGTTTATGTTTCTATTTATAATATTTGAAAAGAAGGTCTGTCTAGCTTTGCCTAGTTCCACATTGAAAGCAGGAAGACTGTTTTTATAAATGTTGTAATGGACAACAAGTTTTGTCTTTCGCCACATGCGTTCAGATTTCCTGCATTGTCTTTTCATTAATTGCACTGCTGTTGAGTTTCTCCAAGGTGCTTTTTGTTTGCCACTCTTTTTTCTGACTTTCACAGGAGCAATATCATCAATTACACTCTTAACTTTTGAGTTAAAAGAGTCAAAGAGAAAATCAACAGAGTCTGCAGATATTCTTGGTGTTAGAGATATAGCCTTCATAAACAGCACACTAGTGTTCTCATTTAAGCATCTCTTTTTGACAGAGACAGATCTAGTTTCAATGGCAGGAGAGATTGATATATCAAAGAAAATACAGAAATGATCAGACAGTGCTACATCCTTAATAACTATAGATGAAATATTTAGACCCTTACTGAAAAGTAAATCTAGAGTGTGTCCACGATCATGTGTGGGTCCGTGTACATGTTGTGTCAAATCAAAAGTGTTAAGAACAGTCATGAGATCTTTTGTTGTACTGGATTCAGCATTGTCAATGTGAATGTTAAAATCCCCAGCAATAGCAAAACAGTCATACTCAGAGGAGATTGCTGATAACAGCTCTGTAAAGTCATCAATAAAGGCCGGAGAATATTTTGGAGGCCTGTAAATAATGATAAGCAGGATGCGTGGTCCACCTTTTAGCACAATGCCCAGATATTCTAGAGACAAATAATCACCAAATGATACTTGCTTACATTGATAAACATCTTTAAATAGAGCAGCGATCCCCCCACCCCTTCTGACTGGTCTGCAGATACTCATAAAAGTAAAGTTAGGAGGGGCTGTTTCATTGAGGACTGTTGCACTGCAGCTGTCTTCTAGCCACGTTTCATTTAGAAGCAAAAAATCTAGGTTGTTTGTGGATATTAAGTCGTTGACTAGAAATGATTTGTTTTTAAGTGAACGGATGTTTAAAAGTGCTAACTTAACAGTATTAATTTTAATTTTTTTCCCCACAGTAATCTTAGTTTGATAAGTAACAGGCAGCAGATTAGATGGGTTTGCCATACGGCCTGAGAAAGCCTTGGACTTTCTATCACGTAACAGAACAGAAATAGAGAAAGAAGCAGGCACACTGGATTCACGCATGTTTTGTAAACATTTGATAAGATTGCTGTTGACGATACGTGGACCCAGGGCACGTCACTGAGAGCTGGTATCAGTTGTTTTTGGTGCAGATGGAGGAGGGTGTGTTCCATGGCGTTGTGACCGAAGAAATCTCACAGGAGGAGGGGCAGAGCGAGCTGGGCCCACAGTCTTTGGTGGTTGTGGGGCTTGACGCCTTTTGGTTGATATCTGGGGGCTCGCAGTGATCAAGTGTGATTGTCTGTTTCCAGTATAAACAAAATCCATTTTCTCTGTGAAGCTCAGAAGCGGGGATGCTGTAGAGCGGGATAACATGTCTGGTGAGGGGGGCTGTTTCTCCGGTGTTACCGGAAGCTGCAATATGTTATCGTCCGGTTCAAGGAGTGACATTTCTTCCAGCTTATTGCTTATATCACATATAAGTTGTAAAAGTTCACCAGTCTCACCCCTGAAGGTCCCCATTTTTACCAGTGCCTCCACAGACTCCACAGTATGGGCTGAGATGTTACCGTCACAGTGTGTCTGTGGTGAGCTCTGAGGGCGGGGCTCTGCTGGGAGTGTGTCCATGAGAAGTGGTTGTTGTGGCTGCGTGGTGTTATCATTGTCCTTGTGGGCTGTATCAACCACATGTCCATTCAGATGCTGAAATGAAGTCCTGTGATCGTACTTTACTGGTGTGTGTGTGCCATCCAGGTTGAGTGGGTTAGCATACACAGCTGAAGGATGATGAAGGGAAAAATAAATATTGTCCTTTAGCACTCTTGCACCGAGTTTGTTTGGGTGGAGGCCATTTGATGTAAACAGTTGTCTCTGACTCCAGAATAGATTAAAATTGTCGATAAAGTTCACTCCCTTCATGTTGCAGGTTTTTTGCAGCCATGTATTAAGCCCAAGTAGCCGTGAGAACCTATTTGTTCCTTTTGCTGGAAGTGGTCCACTGATGAACGGCTGAACTTTCAGTTTTCTAAGTGTTTCAAAAAGTTCATTAAAATCCCTCTTTAGGAGTTCTGACTCCTCTCTTTGAATATCGTTCTTTCCCACATGAATGATAAGTCGATTTGAAGTCTTATGTTTCATCAGAATGTTCTTAAGTTCCCTGTTTACATCTGAAACTGTTGCTTGTGGAAGGCAGCATGTAGTTGTATCCCTGCTGCTAATGTTTCTGATTGTTGAGTCGCCCACTATCAGAGTCCTGGTCTCGGCTGCGCTCTGAGCTGAGGGCCGCTGTCTGCTTGACCTTGAGCACCTGTTAGCATTAGTGTTAGCTGCGGGCTGATTCAATCTGTGTTCGGTCACATTTATCACGTTTGGGGATTCCTCACCCACATTCATTAGCACTTCAAATCTGTTTTCAAGATGTATATTTGGTGGTAGAAAACTAGTGTTTGCAATCCTTGTGTCTGGGGTAGAGCATGCTACTGCGGCAATATGTGATGCTCGTGACAATCTGATGTCTCGAGTGCCTTTTGGTCTTGCTCCCTGTTTGTTCCATCGATTAGTGTGTTGATCAGTAACTTGTTTCTCTACATGTTGAGTAGCACTACATTTATGGGACTCAACGGCAGTGTGCAGAGGGCGATCATGATGAAGCTCTGCTGTGTGATTCGTCTGGTTGGATGGTTCCGCAAATAACTTTGTTTCAAGAACTGCAATCCTTTGTAAAAGTCTGTGGCAGTTTGTGCAGCAAGTAGATTCTAGAAGAGGCATTTTCTTATCCTTTTGAATGAAGGCAGCTGTGTTTTCCCTTCTCCGGAATGTAAGCTGGAGGCAGTGGGAGGCTGGCCGTTTGAAATATTTAGCTTTTTGTTTAGGACTTCAGTCACCAGAGTTTCTAATTTTATCATTAGAGTCAAGCTTTGTCGTTTGAGCACTGTGCTGATTTGCTGAAGTTGTAAAATATAGAAGCGATAGAGCAAAGCGCGGAGCAGTAGGCAAGAGCGTCCGAACAGTAGCGAAGCAGGAAGTAGCCAGTGCTGGCAATGGCCATGGTATAAGCGGTTCTTCTGAATTGGGCATTAAAATTGTTTATTGCACAGCTAGCTGTGGATTATCCCTTACTTATTAAACCATTCTTACCTGCATAAGATCAGATGGTTGAAACCTTCTAATTTTTATGGAGTCATCTGGGAAATTGAACTTCAATGGCATGCCATCAGCAGGTTCCTCTGGTTTTTTTCTTTCATCAATTATCTGAAAAAATTAAAGATGCCCTGGGATGAATATCTAATTTTTATGTGGTGTTTTTAATATGCTTTAAGACAAACCACGTGCAAATTCATAAGTCATCACCGTTGTTATTTTCTCCTTAAACTGGATTCTGAAAAATAAAACAAAGCTAGTACAAAAGTTCTACCTTTAAGCGCTTCTGTTCATTTTCTTCTGCTTCACGTATCCTGTGATCCTGTTGTTATAGGAAACATGACACTGGATTTAAGAAACGTGTAATGAATGTTTAGAGACTTGTTTCAAGAGTGTTGTTGCTTGTAATGACACCTCTTATGAGAAATTATGGAGACTATAATAATAAATGAATAAATAAGTAATAAACTCTTTTGTTGCAATTTTTTAACTAACATTACTGAGGTCAAGAAAAAAAAGTAATGTCATAAATACTTTAAATTAATCCATAATAATCAAGTTGTTATTATTACATAAAAAAATAAACACCTTTTCTTGATCAGTTATTAGGGACAGAGCATATTCTGCGTCTTGCTGTTGCCGTAAACCCTCCATTCCTTAAACAAATACAAAATTAAACAAGAACTGCAAGCAGTTTTATGGGGGCAAGCCCCAGAAAGGGCTGTAGCGCAATGCAGAGGCAATTTTATAAAGTTGTCCCGCACTGGACTCAAACCCCCATATTGCTGGTTCAGGAGCCTGTCTCTCATCTTGTTGCGCCACTGGGCAGATGTGTATTTGAACTTCTACCGAAGTTCCATAGTTTTAGAAAGAATCGACTCAAAATGAAGATTTTTTTGTAAATAAATGCACAGCATTTAATATTTAAAATATTTAAAAAGTTAAAGTAAGGTCAATCTCAGAAAGACTCAATGTCTGGAACAGAAGCACATTTTGCAATTAACCAATTAGCAAAGACACAAACACAGGCAGGTTCAACTTCAGAGACTAATTTCTCAAGAACGGTAGTAAATATAAAAAATCTGTTCAGTCATTTCTGTGCGGCTCGGTCCAAATATCATCTGAGCCAATTTTGGACAAAATTGGGCAAAATTTGAAGGAAGAGTAGCAAAAAAACAGTTTTTCACTTGTTTCAATATGGCGGACAGTCACATGTTTGGAAAATGACAAATGAGATATCGTCGGAATCGGCATAAGCCAGGGAACAAAATGACACAAAATTTGGACAATGTTTTCAAAAGTTACAAACGTTTTAGCAAAAAATCTTATATCTCTGGAACACTAGGTGGCGCTGTTCGGAAACTTCTCAGGTATGTTCAGGACATGCTGTCGTTCATGCATACCAATTGTGCAGATATGTCAAATATTTTGAAAGATATTGCAATTTATGACAAAATTCAAAATGGCGGACACAAGGTTCATCCAATCCTGACATATTAAGTATCCACGGATTCAAGGAATCCATAGACACCAATATTATGATTTTATGATGAACCGTTCAGGAGTTATGAGCAGAAATGGCAATTTTTCATATCTCATTACCTATAGGTGGCGCTGTTCCCAACTTTGGAATGGACCCTCAGATTATGGGTCTGATGAAGTGTACCAATTTTTGTTTCGATTGATCAAAAATTGGCCGAGATACAGCCTCAGAACCAATTTTGGGTCAACCTTTTAAGTTCATGACATCATAACTTTTGAACAAAGATGAATAAAAAAAAATCTGTTCAGTCATTTCTGTGCGGTTTTCTCTAAAGTTCATGTGAGCAAATTTTTACAAAATTGGATACATTTTGAAGGAGGAGTAGCGAAAAAACTGAATACTGTACTTTTCAAAATGGCTGCTACTGTAATGGGTGGAGTTTTAATGCAAGATGATGAATGTGATCAGCATGATGAGAGGAATCAGGTGTACTAAGTTTTATTTTTCTACCTCAAAGGGTTCAACAGTTATAACAGTTTCAATGTTGAATTTTTGAACTGGTAGTGGCGCTATGGAGTTGGTTGTAGAGACTCCAAATTTGGTACATTTACTATTGATGAACATCTCTACAATGTTGCCAAATTTCATCATTTTCCTACTTACAGTTCATAGGGCTGCCATTGACTTCCATTCAGGAAGAATAATAATAATAAAGTAAACCAACAGATACAAGAGAGGCTACAGCCCTTTCAGGACTTGGCCCCTAACAAGAACTGCAAGCAGTTTTACGGAGCCAAGCCCAGAAGGGGCTGTAGCGCAAAATGCAGAGACGATTTTATAAAGTTGCCCTGGTGCCTGTTGTCCATTTTGTTGTGACACTATAGGCAGAATGGATCCTACTATCTCTGAGTGCGGTGCCCGTCACTCATCTCATTATGCCACTGGGCAGAACAAGTTTACAAAGCTGCCAAAGTTCCATAGTTCAAATGATTATAAACTGAAAATGAAGATTTTGTATATAAATGCACTGCATGTTTTATTTAATAAGTCCACATGAGATAATTCTCAGAAAGACACAATGTCTAGAACAGAAGCAACTTTTGCACCACTATTGGCCACAGTGTCTCTTGTGGTCTGGGAATGTACCACATAGGATTTGAACCCACTACCTTAGTGGCTTGTGGTGTAGAAATAAAGGTGAGAATGAACTCAAAATGAACAAAAACACATTTATATTACAAGAGGAATTTGGATAAGTACAATGCTTACCCACATAAAAATGACACAATTTCAAAATATTGACACAGACTGGGCTGGAAACTATGACCTTTTGATTCAGAGTCTGCCAGTCATCTTATTGAGCCACTGGGAAGATCTCAAGATTCAGATTCGAATGCAATTTTTCTAATAACTTACTTGCATTCATAGAAGATTTTTGTTAAAAAGTATGTCAATTAGAAGCCAATTTTACACCATTTGAGGCTACAGTACCTCTTTCGGACTGAGCATGGTCCACTCAGGACTTTAACCCATGGTCAAAACAAAGATGCACTACTCAGTTGACAAATACCTAGGCTGCTAAGGAGAGCTTCATGTGTTGTGTGCAGGTCATGTGACACTTGGTTCTTGGTCCACAGGTGTTCCTTGTATAGATATGTAGGTCCTATATAGCCCTATAGGTTACCATTGTCTTTTAACATGGTTGCTCTGTCAATGCTGTTTGGTGAGTGCATGTCACGTTAAACCAAGGTTTATGGTCAAGTTTACAGATGTTAAGTTGGTTTATGTTAGTATTGAGTTCCCTTTAAATAAAAGTGGATTTGGGTTCTTTAACTTACCCTTCAAAATGCAAGGTGAACATTAAGGTTGTCACTCACTGCACCACAAGGTACTGCAATAGGCATTCAAGGTGTCTGCATAATGCAAATAAAACGTCAGTATTTAAAACTTTATATGTATATTTTACAAAAGCTGTTTTAATGAAAGCATTTTGTCTGTAGGCCGTTTAAATAAAGAGAAAGGATAGAGCTTTGAAATGGAAATTTATTTGTAACAGCCAAAAATAGTACGTAATAGTACTTTACACAAATTCACTTGTTTACATTATAAACAGCAAAACAAATTAATGCGATAAAATGCATCCAGAAATTAAATTGTTACATAAATTTATAACAAAATCAAATATTTGCAGTTAAAACATAGGATTGAATTGGCTCCTGGTATGAAAATTGTATTGCGCGCATGCTTTGAGAGGAAAAACAATGGGTTCTATTTACTTTGTGGAGTGGCTGGGATAAGATCACTATCAATGGGGTGAGGAGGAGATGAGACATTTGGGGTGTTGGTGTGGTGGGTTGGGTTGGGGAGTTTGAGGGAAAGTCCTCTTTTAGAAGCAACTCAAGGTCTTGTAGATCTGAACTTGGGGTAGGTGTGGGTGGTGAAATTGTTACCATTGGGGTGGCTGTCTGGTTTATGGATGGGTAGGCTGGGGGATAGGTGAGCTCGGTGACATAGTCGTGGTGAAGGGTAAAATTCATAGTTGGGAGGTTCAATAGTGAATCAGTGATCGTGTCTGGTGTGGAGGTGTGGGGAATCTGCACAGCTGTCTGGATTATGTGGTTTTCAATGTTGACCAGTTTTATGATATTAGATGTGGTCCGAATAGTTAATCTGGCAGATGTGTGGACAGATATAACATTTGCTTTGTAATGTGTCACATCTGTCACACATCACTTTGGTGCATGTGAGTGGCATATCTCGGAGACTGTGCTTTAGGGGGCAAAGGTGAAGGATTTTGATCTTGGCGCCAATTATCTCTGCGGTGAGCTGTTCTAGTGTGGTATTTTGTAGTGGGCATGTGTTATCAGTGCAGACTATGGAGGAAACCTGGGTGTCTTTTGTAGTTGAAAGAAATGTCTTACCCTGGTATATGCGAAATGCTCCCTTTAGTCTTTTTTGTGAATGCATTGTTTTTTGTCTACAAAGTGTCCCGCCCTTTTCAAAAAATCCTAAAGGATTGCAATAAGAAACCTGTACAGGAATTTCTATCATATTTTGGAACCGTTCTTATAGGATTTTGTTAGAAGTGGTCTTATAGGATATTTATGTCTTGTCCTATAAGATTCTCATCTGATTCTAGTGCTGAGGCTCCGCCTTCTTTCACGAGGAAATCTTCTGTTCAGTCTGCCGAGGTCAGATGCGAGCAAAAACATGAACACACTGGAGAGCTGCTTTATTGTAGAAAATGAAGGGACCCACTTTATATTAGGTGGCCTTAACTACTATGTACTAACATTTGATACATTGCACTTATTGTGTACATGTATGTTTTTACATTGTACTTACATTTGAAAAAAAAAACCTGCATGTAATTACATCTGTAATTACATTGTTGACACTTCCCTTACACCTAACCCTACCCTTAAACTTACCCATACCACCTCACCTGTCCATAACTTTACCTGTATCCCACCTCAATATCGCAAAGGTGTTTTGCAGTACAATATGAACACAGTAAGTACATTGTACTTATTTTTTGATGTAAGTACATAGTAGTTAAGGCCACCTAATATAAAGTGGGGCCAAATGGGACAATGAAATGAGACACTGACACTGTTTTTCAAGCTTTCACCACCCTTTATGCTCCCACTCGCTCTCTCCACTCTTCTGGTTCTTGTCCTCTTCAGATCGAGCTTTTATTCTTTCAGCTCCACGGTTATTCTCTTTCTTTGCTGATTAGAAGTTCCCCAACTCTGGACTGTTTGAAGAAGTCTCATCTTTTTAAACATGTATATTGTCATTGAGTATTCTACTGTTATTTCTGTTTACTTTATTGTTGTTGTTATTATCATACATAGTTATTCTCTACACCTCTGTGAAGTTAAGCAGCACCGGCTTGCATAAATCCACTAAAAACCTCCAACACTAGCTGAGACTTCAGCCATGAAAAGTGACATTAATGAAGAGATTGCATTTTAAACATTTGGTCTAATGAAATGAGTGACATCCAGACATTATGTTCAAGTGTTTGTGATGCTTTGCATCAAATCATACCTGACAGGTTATCAATATGATGTAATAAAGGACAGAGATGATATGAAACTCTGCGTTAAGCTTTTATTGAGATTACATTGCTTTGTGGAATGATTATATCAGATTGAAACATGTATGTGACAGCATTTTTTAATGCACAGGTCATTTGTATTAGTACAGCATAATTTCAAGCCACATATTGTTCTGCAGTCGCACTACTAGCAAATGATGTGGTTTAATAGCAAGGTTGTCCTTGATTAATATTTGGTCCCACATAGTGCAAAGGTTCATATTGTGAACAGGCAACAGTTACACGATTGGTGACCTTATAACAGTAATCAATGATGCACACACCATTACTTCCCATGTGGCCTTTGACCTTGTACACTCGGAAGTTTCCTGTACTTTGGAAATAGTTATTTCCCCCAGTCACTTGAGTGCCAGTTGTACAGATTTGTTTAATTGAATTCGGTGAACCCTGGATGAAGGATATGGGGGAAGATCCACAGAGCTCTCTTTTCGGAAGTTCATTTATCCAAGATGCTATCTCATCAGTTTTGAAATTATTTGAAATAACGTGTCTTCTCTTGAAATAATCAAATGGACTAGCACCATCGCTGAGAGCCAGAATGCAGAGGAGCAGGAGAAGGGCTGCAGATCTCATCCTGAGGAACAACGGGAGAAAAGAGCAGGACGAGAAAGTAAATATTGAGTATGAAAGTGTAGTATAAATCGCATGTAATTACTATTTACTCATATTGCAAAGAACTGCTACTTTTACATGTTTAAATAGAATATAGTTCCACTAGCCACTGTCATTTTTAAATGACAAAGTTATCTGTTTAAAGAAAAACTTCAACATAAAAAAACACATTAATAATACTTTCATGCATTAGACATAATTTATGGAATGATATGGCTTAATTTGAAGACAATGTAGATTTACCTTTGCGCTGTTCTTGAGTTTGTGTGGTGAAAGGGTCTGAAAGAGTGTGGTGAAAGAGTTTGAGCTGGAGCTGTGTCGCCGACGCTCACTCAACTGATATTTATGAGCCTGAAAAGAGGAAGGTCTGAAAATTCACCTCGTTTCTTGGAAATGCACCGCAAACATTTCTTGGCATGAAGCGAGAAGTCAGAATCAAACATTCAATGTGTCTTCTTACCCTGTCTGGTGTAATATGAGCGATACATTGCATTTAATAATAATGTAGATGGTTTAAAATCACTCTAAATTAGCTCTTAGCACTTGATTTGTGTGATTAACTAGCCAAACATAAAATAAAAACACATACGTAAAACATAAAATATTATATTGCTATAGTTGTTGGGAAGTAAGATCAATTGCAAATCATTGCATTCAAAATTTTTGTTTTAATAAATCTGTCTAGCTAAAAATAATAATAACTATTGCTGTTGATTTTAATTCTGAATTATATTCTGCTGAAAATGTAGATCAACAATGCAGAAATTAAAAAACATCTAAGGCTTCCTAATATAACTTTCTCTAGAAGCTGAACTAAATTTTGAGGAAGTTACCACCCCCTAGTGTCAATTGTTAGGTTTTTAAAAGGGAATGTTTGATTTATTTATTTTTTAATTGGCTTTTATTTTTATTTATTTATTTATACAGTATAGAGTTACATAACTAATTTTTAACTGTAGTCCCTTGGGCAGGTGTAATGTCAGATAAAATACATTAAAACAAATCAACAATACTTAAGATATACTCTCACCTAAAGGATTATTAGAAACACCATACTAATACTGTGTTTGACCCCCTTTCGCCTTCAGAACTGCCTTAATTCTACGTGGCATTGATTCAACAAGGTGCTGAAAGCATTCTTTAGAAATATTGGCCCATATTGATAGGATAGCATCTTGCAGTTGATGGAGATTTGTGGGATGCACATCCAGGGCACGAAGCTCCCGTTCCAGCACATCCCAAAGATGCTCTATTGGGTTGAGATCTGTTGACTGTGGGGGCCATTTTAGAACAGTGAACTTTGTGACATGGTGCATTATCCTGCTGGAAGTAGCCATCAGAGGATGGGTACATGGTGGTCATAAAGGGATGGACATGGTCAGAAACAATGCTCAGGTAGGCTGTGGCATTTAAACGATGCCCAATTGGCACTACGGGGCCTAAAGTGTGCCAAGAAAACATCCTCCACACCATTACACCACCACCACCAGCCTGCACAGTGGTAACAAGGCATGATGGATCCTTGTTCTCATTCTGTTTACGCCAAATTCAGACTCTACCATCTGAATGTCTCAACAGAAATCGAGACTCATCAGACCAGGCAACATTTTTCCAGTCTTCAACTGTCCAATTTTGGTGAGCTTGTGCAAATTGTAGCCTCTTTTTCCTATTTGTAGTGGAGATGAGTGGTACCCGGTGGGGTCTTCTGCTGTTGTAGCCCATCCGCCTCAAGGTTGTGCGTCTTGTGGCTTCACAAATGCTTTGCTGCATACCTCGGTTGTAACGAGTGGTTATTTCAGTCAAAGTTGCTCTTCTATCAGCTTGAATCAGTCGGCCCATTCTCCTCTGACCTCTAGCATCAACAAGGCATTTTCGGCCACAGGACTGCCGCATACTGGATGTTTTTCCCTTTTCACACCATTCTTTGTAAACTCTAGAAATGGTTGTGCGTGAAAATCCCAGTAACTGAGCAGATGGTGAAATACTCAGAACGGCCCATCTGGCACACACTTGATTGTCTTTTAACCATGATTTTAAATTAGTTTTAAAAGACCAATATGAATCACAGTCTCTGATAGGCGTAGGCAAACTGTTCCATGTGTGACCTGCTCTCACTGAAAAAGCTGACTGTCCAAAAGCAGTTCTCCTCATTTATATTACACAATCCCCTCTTGCTACAGACTTGGTGTGTCTAACAACAGTTTTCAGTAAGGGTAAGCAGTAAGGGGGGTCGGGGGGTATTGGCGGGGAGCCAAGCCATGTAAAATTTTAGACTTTTTTCTTTTGGAGAAACCTTTGCTTTTATTGCAAAACATAAAAAAAAAAACTTACCCTTCCTTGGGTTAAATCATGGTTCACCACAATTTAAAATTATGTCATTATTTACTCACCCTCAAGTTGTTCCAAACATGTATGAATTTCTTTCTTTTTCAAAATAAGATATTTTGAAGAATGTGTGCAGCCAAACTATTGATGGACCTCATTGACTTCCATAGTATGGTTTAAAAAAAGAACCAGAAACTGTTCAGTTACCCTCATTCTTCAAAACGTCATTTTTGCAAAAGAAAGAAAGAGTTGGAACAATTTAAGGTTGAGCAAATGATGACAGACTTTTCATTTTTTAGACTTTTCCCTATTAAAACACGCATTTAGTTTCATGTTTACATATTATTTGTATTTATATTATTATTATTATTATTATTATTAAATTCTACGTTGATTATGAAAAGTGCAGAGGACACGTCATAAGATGCGCAATATGTCAGAAGACATGGGGGACAGAAATTATTTTGACCACTTCATTAAGTTGTTTTGTTGAAAGCCTTTCTTTAAAGTGAATTTCATTTTTTTTTTATAAATTGTATCTTCATTTTAATCAATGTTTTATCAACCAATTGCCTGGATTGAATAAATAATTAGCAAATATAGCAGACAATGACATGGAGGCGCAGGCTTCGTGTGAACAATGGCTTAAATGAAGAACAACTAGAAAAAACTTTAGTTTGGGCAGCCCTAGCTATTTATTTCAGATAGGCCTATATTCAAACCAGCATGTCACAAAGGGCATTCTGGGTTGAGCACTCTGTGCCGGGCTTTAGAAATTAGCAGGATCTTCAGTAAGGCGCTCTCCACATGAAAGAAATATTACCGTTCTTTCAACACACACCGCAACGGTCACAATATGACCTCATGTTTGTTTTAAAAACATAAATCAACATATAAATAATACTTTTAAATAGGCCACTTAAAGTATTTACTAGAAAATAAATTACTAAATGCTAAAAATTAAGGAAGTCACACTTTGTTGCCATCACGCATTGCCGACTTGCTGCCACCACGGAAAAGGGGGATTCAACAAGTAGAGTAATTTCAAAGATTTTTATTTACAAAAGTGGACTGGTCATCTGGACATTGAGTGAAAAATAGTCAGCATTCATTTTGCATGCATGGTTGTGTGCAATGAAGAGAAATTGACACTTACTGTCAAGCCAGAGAAAATGAGTTTGTCTCCTGAAGGCTTCCTGTGTCACAAGGTCTCTTAAGCAAGTGCACACTAGGGTCAGCGTCAGAATTGCCTCGTCACCCTCCTTGAGAACCACATCAATAAAAATTTCCTCCAGAACAGATGCTGGCAACTATGAGAAATATGAAAGAAACATGAGAAATATGAAAGAAAAGATAATGATAACAAAAGATAATGGCCCAGTTCTTGAATATATCTATATTTCTTTGTTCTTGGTATGTATGCATGTAGTGGGTAAAAGGTAAGGGATAACGGCCTGCCTGTTTTTATTGTGAAGTTAAGTCTCCCAGGGTAATGGGGGCACAGGCGGAAAAAAAAACCTCCAGAACTTTGCACAGAACAGGAGACAACAGAGGGGGTCCTGTATTATGTGCATTGATTTACAGGCCTCCGCAATTTAACAAGGACTTCATTCAACAGTTCTTGGAGTTCCTCTCGAATATTGTTTCACGAGTTCACACTTGCATATCATTTATGGAGAGTAAATTTAAATGCGTATTTAGCGTGCTGTCTGGGGGGAAGGCTTCGAGCTCGGAATTTGTCCCGAACCCAGAGTACCCTGTGTATGTAAGTGGTTAGAACTAAAAGTGTGGAGAAGGGGTGGTGGAGGGATGCTGATGAACTGTCAACAAACGGAGGTAGGACTGCTGTGTGTATATATACCTCTTATTGTGGATTAGCTGAGTGCTCTCCACCTGTGTCAATTATCTGAACGTGCTCCTCCCGAACTTTGTTAATAAAACACCATATCTCGTTGTGATAGATTGCTGATTCTATGAGACTTTAATATTCATCTTTGCTGTCCATCAAAACCTTTGGTTTGTATGTCTTATTGACTCTTTTAATCTGTCACAATCAGTCGTCAGCCCTACTCATAGGCCTTGTACTTTCGGTCTTGTGGACTTACAATGGCTGCTGCGTGCGCGTGTCCGTTAAGTCCACAAGACCACAGGAGTGTCCCATTTGTCATTTTAGGTCACAGAAGGGTGCTCGCGAGCGCCCCCTTTGAGGTTGATATGCGCCCTTGATGTGCACTTCTGTAGTGTAAAAAAGTTTTTTAAAAATCGCTTTGTTTGTCTTTTTTAAGACGCAGATATGGCGTCTGTTCCCAGTGAAGGAACGCAAGGCCTGTCGCTCCGGAACGGGTTCAGGTGTGTACCAGAACCTGGGGTGACAGTGGATAAACTGCTCCTAGTCGTAAGAAAGCAGGTGGGGTTTGAGAATATTTTCTGGATTTTGGGAGACCAGGAAAAGAGAGAAGAATTATTATGAAGATATTACTGTCACATGTTTAGTCTGTTTTGATTGTGTTTTGATTTTGTCACATGTTCCTTTGTCTTAGTTTTCCCCACTTGTCTGTTTCCTTGGTTACCCTCATTAGTCTAGTTCTGTTCAGCTGTGTTTAGTTAGTCATCACCTGTATCACCTGTCCTTCATTTATTCAGTCATCTGTGTTTGCATTTAAGGCCTAGTCCACACGTACACGGGTATTTTTATAACCAGAGTTTTTCCTCCTCCGTTTTAAAAAACAATCGCAGCCACACAAGCATGGTTTTAAAAAAATCTCTGTCCACATGAAAACGCAAAACCACGCTATGATTGGCTGCCTGATATCTAGTGATGGGCAGACAGAGGCTTCGTGAAGCACTGAAGCAGTTGAAGCAAATGTGTCATATTGTTTCGAAGCTTCGAATCAATCTGACACCCGTCTCTACGGCGCCATCTAGTGGTCACTTCCATGTGTTGATCTGAAATACCTTGACAATGATCCATGTAAAAAAAATTGTTTTTAACATCTGTCTGACAAGTACATGATCTTGGTTTTGTAACCTGTAGCCTCGTCATTGTAAAGAACTATATATATATTTGTTTGTTATACAAAATGAACATTAATAAAATAAATAAAGCCACAATGTGTCACATTTGTCACAAAACATTTTTATTCAAAAATATGAATTGCTCTGCTGTTGAAGGACTCAGCTGACTTCTTTTTTTACATATAATTTCTCCAGCCTTTGAAAAAATCCTCTCACAAGGGACACTTGTTGCTGGCATGCACAAATATTTTTGGATGATGTAAATACATGGATGATGTATTGTTGCAGAAGGCTAGCTGCCTATCACAATACACACATCTCACTTTATTTGGTGCTTCCAAATGGAAATGCTCCCACACCACAGATGTACGGCATCTCTTGCGTGCAGCCTCCATTTTTATATATTCTATTAATATATCTATCTATATATCACCTATGAATCTATATCTATATAATTCTATATATCTAACTTATGCTGTGCTATCTATCTGTCACTATCTAACTTAGCCTATATGAATGTGTCACTATATCTATACTATATGTCACTGTCTATACCTATCAGTCAATATATCTAACTTAAATCTAGCCTAAATATAACTAACCAAAGCGCACTATAAATCTCACTGCTATCACAAAATCACTGCTATCACAAAATCACTCTCCTCTCACAAAAACCCACGAGGTGAAGATGGATTTACTTCACTTTTAAACTGTGGTGAATTAGGTTTACAGATGTGTGACTGTGTGGCTTGTTCCCGCCCCCTTTAATCAACGCAGTTTCGGAAGGCGCCACCTGATGAAACACTTTGAAGCTTCATTTAGCCATAGTCACGTGACATGGGTGTTTCGAATCACAGTTCGGAGCAGTGTTTCGAAACATCTGCGCTTCGGGATCTCGGCAAAGCCCCGAAACGTCTGTTTCGTGTCTGCCATCCCTACTGATATCCACATGGGTCCCATCCACAGCACTGATGCACTGAGGGATGCCATGGGCTCAGTGAAACCCTTCTAGAAGTTCCTTTACTGGACTCACTGACAGGTAACTGTATATACACAGGGGCAGCGCCCAAGTGGACTGTAATAGCTTCACATACTTGCCTTACTATTTTGTATTATTGAATTCTGGCGCCTCTGTTCTGCAATATAGCTGCGCATGTATCTGTATACATGTGATAATCCCTGTTAGCAGAGTTATTAAAAGCTACGTCCGCCATTGCATAGACTCGACTCATGTAAATAAAAGAGATAACGGCGCACAATCTGACGTCAAACAAAGGAGAGGACGGCGCACACTTTGACTTAATAAGCCGAAATCTCCGGTTTCACCGTCTACACGACAACGCTGTAACCGGAGTTTCTAAAAATCTTCACCCTGGCTGGAGTTTACAAAAAAGTCCGGTTTCAGTAACCGGATACTGCGTTTGCGTGTGGAGGAACAGCCAAACCGTGTAGAAAAAGCTGCGGTTTTGAAAATACCCGTGTTAATGTGGACAGGGCCTAAGTTCCTCTTGTTATGTTTGTGTACCTCCTCGTATTGTTTGTATTGAGAAACCTTCATCAGTAAACTTCATTTGAGTAATGTATTTACCTGTCCTTCCTTCCTGAGCACATGGAACAATTACTGGGAGGTTGGAAAGGTGAATATAGGAACTTTTTGTTAGCCATCTCATTCCTTTTAAAAAATACAATAGATTGAAAGGTGGGAAAAAAAACTGAGCCAAAGGAGTGCTTGTGAGGAGTAGGTTCACCACAATAAGAGATTTGGAGGGCCCTACAACTTTCTTTTTAAGTTTGGAGCGTAAAGCAGGGCAAGAAAAAACAATTTTCTGCTTAAAAGACAATAAGCTGCTGTTGTTTTTTATTCTGAATTATATTCTGCTGAAAATGCAGAAATTAACTGTTGCATCATCTCAAGGTTCCTTATATAACGTTCTCTAGAAACTGAACTTAATTTTGAGAAAGTTCAAAACTGTCTAAATTAAGGAACCCTTCCTACAAGTTGTCAGCGTGCAGTTTTACTTCCCAGCGTGTACTTCCCAAAAAAGGAGATTTGACACTTTTGAAGAACTGGAGGCCGGTGGCAATTTTGTGCTCCTACTATAACATTTTCTCTAAAGTTCTAGCAAATAGATTGAATGGTGTAATGCATGACATGGTCCACAAAGACCAGTCTTATTGTATAAAAAATTATGTATTTCTGATAATCTACATTTAGTGCGGGATGTTATAGACTTCGCTGTTATAAATGGCACTAATGTTGTTTTTGTTTTTTGTCCTTTTATCAGGGAAAGGTTTTTTAGGGTTGATCACATTTTTCTTTTTAAGATGTTAAAAGGTTTCTGTCCATTGGCAGGGGGAGGGACCACAACATCAGTCTCTCCCCTTTTTCAGGGTCCTCCATGACAAACTATCAAAGTCATGGAGAAAACCATATACCTCTTCATACCCTCTCTTTGTTCCTTCGACATCGACTTTTTCGACTATCGTGGGTGCGAAGCAGATTTTCCCAATGCGCTAAGCAGCGCAGTATCTCATTCTGCTTTTTCTATGAGGTGCTCAGCCAAGCTTCACCAACAGGCTTAAGGGCTCAGGGGGTCACTTTACTGCTTTGCCAAGGGGTGCCCCCTTACAACTTGTTTGAGATGCAGCGGGATGGTCCTCTCCGCACACATTCATAAAGTTTCATAGTTAACAGGGTTACAATCAAGTAACTTGGGGTTGTTTTCCGATAAAAGTAAAGAGGGGAATTAGGCAAGGTTGTTCTCTGTCTGGCCTTCTTTATAGTTTAGCAATTGAGCCTCTTTTGTGCAGACTGAGAAGAGAGTTAAAAGGGTTGAATGTCAATGCATCGGTTTTTCAGCAACCTATAAAACTTTCTTCTTATGCAGATAATGTCACTATTCTAATTAGAGATCAAAATGATGTCAAATTGTTAGAAAAGGGTTATAAAAAAGAGCATGTTCAGCCAAAGCCAATTGGGGAAAAAGCTATGCTCTGTGGTGTGGTCAAGAACCTCAAAGTCCATAACTCCCGGGTGATTTAAAATGGGGGAGAAAACATTACAAATTAGAAACATTCTTCTACATTTTTAAAAAATGCATCTGGCTCTAGTAAAGTTTATTAGGAAATTCCTGAATAAAGTTCTGACATCATTTAAGAGATTTCTTGAAGTGCAAGAGTCATGAACATGAGCAGGAATGTCACCCTGCACACAGCCCATGTCTTCATCCATCAGTGCTTGCAGAGCACATTCCTCCTTTAGTAGGAGTGAAGGGAGATGAAGATGGACAATTTAAAAAATGAGAGGCACCCTCCTGATAATGCTGACATTGATTATACATTGAGTTATTGTCGACAGCATAATCACCTGACCTGTGCCTTATCTCCTGCTCCCTTAATTACCAGTCAGGTAATTATTCATATTCCTGAATCACTATTACATTTAGGTAATATAGCTGATCTCCATTCAGTTAAGCCTGTTTCCACTGAAACATAAATGATTAAAAAAAAAACCGCCTTGTGTTTAGAGCAGAGCTTAATTCAATGTAATTGGCGTTGACGCATCAACATTGACTCAACGTTGTTTCAATGATTATATGCTATCTGGGAGTGCACACCTTGATCCAGAGGTAGGGGAGGGTTGTCTAGGATTATGGTTGAAACGGATAAACCATTGTTGCGCAAGGATGTGGACGTGAATAGGAAACCTGAAGATGAAAAGCAGGTTTGGACAGAGATCCTGTTGTTGAGACGAGTAAGGACAATGGATTGGAGGTGAGTGAGAGCGTTGTGAGTAATTTAAACTATGTTGATATTGAAAAGCCAAGTTGTTAAACAGCAACCTGTAGTTAGTCATGTAGGCCAACATGGCAGTGGTGTGCAGAGCACTAATTTAGAGGAGGATTTCTGATATAATGACGCAAAGTCAGGATGATGAAGGACAATGAGAGTTTGTCGGATTTGTCAGATCTCTGTAAAGTTGATGATGATTTGTATTCTGTGGAACAGATAAATGCTTTTTTGGACGAGACTCAAGGGAAAAGGGTAGAAATAGGAGATTTCTTCCCTGACATAGATACGTTTGTTGCAGTGTTATCGCAACTGAAACGGTACAAACTCAAGAAGTATATAAGAGGGTAAAAGTAATATAAATGAAAGAAAAAAAAATTTGAGGAAAGGCTAAATAAATATTATGGATTTGTATGGCTTTTTTCTGGTGTTCTTTCTATTTCATGGAGTAGCTTAGAATAGGCTTTCTAAATGTGAATGGTCTGAGGGATAAGAAAAAGCACGCTGTAGTATAGTCCTCCATTTAGATTCATTTGAATAAATCTTGCATACATGATCCAGACAAAAATATTTTTCCCGAACCCAGGTCCGCCGGCATGAGAGTCGGATGCTCTAACAAGGAGGCTAAAGGCTGCAACCTCCAGCGTCAGTCACTAGAGCGTCTCTTGAGATCAGAGGAGTGAGGTTTACTCACACAGCGACTACTAGCTGGCCTCCATTACCTACCTAAATCACTGATTATGTTGTCCATTGCAACAAAAAAGACCTGGTTTCTCAATACAGTTGCAGCATTCACTTCAGTTTCATCTTCTTGACTCTCATCTGGCATACATTTCCTTTTCCATTTCCGCTTCTCTTCACCCTGCAATTGAGTTTTAAACTGTTTGCTGATGTTGGAAAGAGAGCAAAGTATCATCCCTGTGTAAAAGTGATGCACTTTGAATAATTCAAATGTGTTTCAGACTCTAAATGGCAAGGGATAGAAGGATTCTGATAGCGTTGGAGCTTATCAATACTGCGGTCTTTCATAATTTAGCACCGGGACTCATTTAATACCAGGTTTCGGTACCCATTCCTACATTTGACTTAGAGTGGGAACCCTGTCTCTAAGAAAGACCTTCAGTGTCACATGATGCTTCAGAAATCATTCTAATATGATGATTTGAATCTTTCGTGCTGCTTCATTTTTGTGGAAATCATGATACTATTCCAACATTTGTGGAAAGATTAAAAAAGCGACACATTAATACTTTTATTCATCAAACATGCATGAAATTGATGACAAGTGACATTTATAATATTACAAAAGATAATAAATGCTTGAATAAATGTAATAAATGATGTTCATTGAACTTTCTATTCATTAAAGAATCCTGAAAAATAAAATGCATCACGGTTTCCACAACTTTTGTAAGCAGCACAACTGTTTTCAACAATGATTATAGTCATAAATGTTTCTTGAGCATCATCATATTAGAATGATTTCTACAAATCCGTTTTGGACTGTGAGAGGGCATCGAGTATGAATTAGTGTTGCACGAGAGTGTTTGCGCTCCATAGTCCTCATTTTTGGATACGAATAAAATGACAGCTCATGCATAGATTATTTTGTGTCTTTGATTTATTCATATTGGTGAATAACAGACGTAGGCCAGTAAGAGCGGTGCAAGTAAACCTCCTCTCCCCTGACCTCAAGAGGCGCGCTATCGACTGATGTTAATGGTTGCTGTCTTTAGTGTCCTTGTTAAAGTGTCCACCTACCGCACAGGTGACGCCGGTTCCAATCCCGCTATTTGCGGGTCGACTAGGATCGGTGAGACCCAGTAAAAGTGTGGCAGACAGATTTATGTTTTATTAAAAATGCGGGGGATATGTCTCTCCGCGTAATCTACACCTATGCAATACAATACCTCAAGCTCCATTTGCAAAACTGGCCTCTTTCCCCTAACCATGACTGCATCCATATTCAGCACATTTTCAGCACACATAAAAAACACCAAAGGGCAAAAGGGCAAGTATATATTTAGTAAAATATATTAGATACAATGACTGTTCTCTTGTATTCAATAATGTTTTAATATTAATAGTTTTTCATCAGCTGTAAACGAGAATTGTGAAATTTCACTGGTATCTACACTTTTGGTAGCTCGTTTATTAGAATACGATGTTACGTTGTTCAAAACAATGACCACAAATAAGTATTGCACATAATATTCTTTCACGGTCAGTGGACCCCTAAAGTATTGGCCAACCCACGTATAAAAGTCTAGTTTCGACACTCCAAGGACCCCCTCCTCTCCGAAACCATACAGCAAACAACCCCACCACTACCTTTCTTATTCACAAAAACATCTGTATTCTGGTGTTATTACTTTTCAACTGCATGTTATTATAACCTTCAATGTTATTTTTTGCAAACACAATTTGCAGACATTCTTTACAACTTAAAAGTACTTACTCTGCTCAGTTATAGTAACCCCCACCCCCACCCCCACCCCCACTTTGGGGCTCACAGCTGAAAACGACCTACCTGAATTAAAAAAATTATAGCTCCTGAGAACAGTGTGCTACAGGCACAATTAAGGTATCTTTGGAAAGAAGACACTTGGGACTCTACTAAAAAGCAATCAGAGTTGATAATTCTCAAACAGATAAAAAATTATAATAGTTGAAATGCCTCAAAAACTATTTACACTACACAGAATGTTGTATTATTTCATGTAAAAATATATGAAAATAGACCTGGAGGAATCCAGTTCAGTTATGGATTGAAAGCCACACGACTTATCAGTTTATAGTTCAAGTTTGAGGAAGATATAATGAAAAATGTGGTTCCTGCAAGCTTTTTTCCAAGACTATGTCTGTTCCATTTCTCCCTCCGCCTGCTTGAGGCACATCCCCAGAAATGACATCTCCCAACTAAAACAATTGCAGTTGCTGAACAAGTTGCACTACATGCACAATTTAGACATCTTTAAAAAGAAGACACTTTAGAGTTTATTACCCAAACATTAAAGTAGAAAAAAACTTAGAAAGACAAACATTTATAGAAGTTGAAGTGTCTTGAAGATGATTTGTGCTACAATGAACACTTTATTATTTGATGTAAAAATATATGAAAATAAGCCTGGAGGAATCCAGTTAGTTAATGAATTGAAAGGCACAAGTCTCATCAGTTTATATTTAAAATATGACGAAGATATCATGAAAAATGGGGTTCCTGCATGCTTTTTTCTAAGAATATGTCCAGGTGCCAAGAAACCTACAGGAGACTTGATAACCTAATGTTATGAAGTGTACTGCAAGCTGTTTTAGCCATCATATATGATGTTTGAATGCTTTTTCAACTATAAAATAATAGGCAGAACCATAAGACTTTGTATAAGTGATTTATTTGTACAACAGAACTTATAAAAATATAATAAAAATGAAATATTAATAAAAAAGAGCTAAACTTCTTTGCAACTGAAAATACAACAAGTAATATAAGTATAATAACTATAAATAGAACTAGTAATATAAATAACAATATAATATAAATATATAGCTATAAAAACACACAATTTGCAAATGTAAAAAAAAAAAACATTTACTGGCCTTTTACTGGCCGATTCAGGTCTACAACAGCAAGTGCAGATCTTGAAGAATCTGAAAGCTTCCTTCGCTTTTCTGCTGGTTGGCTGGTGCTTGGATGCCACAGCTCATCTGAAGACTCAACCTGATGCCTGTAGAATGCAGACCTGCCAACCTTGAAGAAACTTTATGAGTACACCCCCCCCCCCCCCACGGGCCCGATAGCCCACCGCCAATGTACGCTCCACCGTTGTCCACCCACCAGTAAGAAATCTATGAGATACCTAACACTAAAATACATAATATACACAATATACTTTCACCAATTACGATTTATTAGTTACTCCATAACCAAATACAAGTAGACCATAAATGTTATACAGTTACTGCACACCCATCCTTGTGTTCAGGATATTATAAACAAAAAAGGCTGATGATGGTTAAACGTCAGAAAACGTCTTTGCTGAAAGTCAACAGCACAACTGTGCAACGTGCATGTTCACATTTTAATTATCCATAACAACCCCAAAACTTGCCCGCTTGCCTTGCACATCTGCTAATAAACGATGGGCAACTTTTTTCGACTATTTTTCTTACCTTATTTTTTTTGTTTTGTTGCTGTGGATGTTATTGAGCTTAGAAGTTTAGCTCTTGCGTTGTCCTGAACATCTCGCGTCGCGCTGCCATTGCCCGATGCCATTTTTATATCACTCCATAATCTGTCTATGTTTTAAATGCCTATTCCCCGAGTGGTAGACTACAATGACTGGCTGTTTTAAAATATCTACGAGAAGTAGGCTAGGCCTCCATACTGACAGCTGGGCTCATAGCTTGCAGGTTTGCTTAGTGCACTGTAATAATATTTAAGAATGTATATATTTTTTTCCATTTGATTGGTTCAACCGCCACTCGCCCAAATTTTTTTTAAATATAATTTTTCGTCAAGTCAACCGCGGCTGTAACCGCCAACAGCGCATCTCTGTGAGGCGGTTCAGCCATGGCATGCAAGCCTGCAGTTATCCGGCCTGCCCAGCTTGCTTGAGGCACTGAAATGAAACGAACGCGCGCGGCGCGGGCTTGAAGCATTGTCTAGGAGGGGCGGGCATGTAAGCGGAGGGTTAAAATGAAGCGCTCTGATTGGCCGAAAGCTTTTCACTCCACTTTCACGCTGTGGCTCAGCAGCAGAATCAACGTCATAGACTGCACTGAAACCGCCGAAATGCGAGATGCAACAAAATGCGTACATAGAGAGCAGCGAATCGTACAAGCGTACCAAAGGGTCAAAATGCGTGCCGAGTACGAAAAAAGCGTACATGTTGGCAGGTCTGAGAATGGCAAGGAAAGGAAAGAGAATTAGGACTGCATGTACTATTTCTGTATAGTTTGCCCATTCAATCAACAATCACACTGTCATCATTCACTCTAATTACAGGCCATCCCATGAACAATGAAACTGATGGGCAGTCGGTTAGACAGCATTTATATTGACGGCCACCTATACATTCTCACACAGCCCAAGCATCAATCTAACGGCCGGCTATACAGTGAGCATTCATATTGACGGCGGCCCATACATTCTCACACAGTCCTACAATCAATATAATGGCCGGTGATACAGTGAGCATTCATATTGATGGCCAGACATAAAATCAACAATCACACACATGGTCGGCCGTCCAGAACTTTTCTTTTTTCGTCAATTTGTTTTTTGTAGCACAGGGGAAAAAATGCATTTTATATATTATATATATATTTTTTTTCTGTGTGTGCTAGAAAAAATGCTAAATATCAGTATATGTATAATCTATACTGGTATATTGTAATTTTTCTAGCACACAGGAAAAACATAAAATAAATACAGTCTCAATATATATATATATATATATATATATATATATATATATATATATATATATATATATATATATATATATATATATATATATATATATATATATATATATATATATAAACAATTACATGTGTTATATATATATATGTTTTATTTACACACACATGGGGAAAAATTATATATACTTTTTCCCCATGTGTGCTAGGAAAAATGCAAAATATCAGCATATGTATAATGCATACTGGTATATTGCATTTTTTCTAGCACACAGAAACAATAAAATAAATACATTCTCACACACATTCTCAATATACATAAACAACTACACATAGCAACTCACCGGTGTGTTATTGGATCAACTTCTCTGTCAACAAGCATATCACCGTCATCGCTGT
This sequence comes from Gobio gobio, assembly GCF_949357685.1. Lineage (NCBI taxonomy): Eukaryota > Metazoa > Chordata > Actinopteri > Cypriniformes > Gobionidae > Gobio > Gobio gobio. The sequence goes on along the minus strand of NC_137097.1, from coordinate 22,098,042 downwards.
CTTCACTCTCCTCAATGTTTTCCACATCGCTGCTTCGAGTGAGCTCAAATAAAACATCTTCAGCACAATAAAAACTTCTTTTGACGATCCATTGGATAATACATTCCGTCCAGTTAGTAAGATTAGCAAACAGTTACTACAAAGAGACCTCTGTTTGTTTACTAGCCCGTTAGCTCGTAGCTGTCAGATGGGGGTGTGTCAGACTCGCAGCATCTCGTGGGGAGATAGCGCCACATTGGCACATTCAAATGAATAAATATTCACGCCCATGTGACAAATATACACATGCAAGGTCTCGTTGGAATCGTGTGCTCATTGGCTACATTTTCTGTCAGTCATGACGATTCAATGCTTTTATTGGCTCCAGATAAACAGACATTATCATTGGATGAGCACGTCATGACATCAGATAAAACGAGTGCTATGGTTGGATATTTTTGACTATATCGCGGCTATCTTTGCATGTTTTTGAGTGGGGTTAGTTGTATTATGTTCATAACATTCAAAGCTATAAACCCATGCCACTTTATGCTACCGGGAGACTGTTTTTGGTGCATTATTTTATTGCATAACAGTCTAGTATGATACTTCGCTCCGCAGAAATGCGATGTAAACAAAGGATTAACCATCAATATCACACCGTTATTGTTTCGTTGGATTAAAATGCTCTATGGGATGTTATTCAGTGGACCCTCACCTTTCCATTCGTTCTGGAATTGTTTGCAGTGGATGCGTGTGTGGCTCGTAATTAGGACATTAAAGGTATGTGCTCCGTTTTAATTACTCCGGTAAAGTTGGTTTTATATTCGCACATTCGGACTTCCGCAATCTCAATATAACTGCAATAAATGCATGTTTGCAAATTGTAAACAGCGACATGATATTGTGAAGCAATGATTGTCAAGCTACAACCGTTTTTACAATCGAAAAAAATGGCCAATTATTATTTTAACGGCATTCTTACTTGCGAATGTCCACGGAATGTCCAATGTAGTGTGGAAAACCAGTTAGGGACCGTATAAAAAGTGCTTTTTTTTTATTGTGTGCAAACAGATAACTGCATTTTAGCCAGCTATAGATGTAGCTACCAGCAAATATGACTCACATTATAATGCTATATATTTTACTTTAGAAACAATTAAAAATGCATTATAATGATGGTGTTTAAAAAGATGTTTAGGAAATGAAAAACATGTACATGAGCTGTAATTTGATATCCTGTCATGTGCAAATTCATGTGTAATCTCCTGAACATAGTTAATCGCTTCATTTTACATTTTACATTTGTTTATTTGCCTTAAAGCTACACTGTGTGATATTTTCCCCCATCTAGTGGTGAACTTGTATATGACCATCCAGTGAATTTTAGTTTCTGTTCTGTTCAATTCCGATTTCGTTTTAACTCCTACGGTGGCCGATTTAGTCCAAGATTAATATGGCTTCCAGTTCGACCTCGTCCACATTCGACACGGTGCCTGATATTCTGTGCGCAGTGGGATGGTTGGAACTCAACTGGCCTAATTATTCGGCTAGAAAGAACTGCAGCTAATCCAGAGTGAACTTTGATGATAGTAATGTTTATTCAGTCATCCAATTGCAAGGCATAAACAGGTTTGCATGGATATGTACATAAATGTGGTTTCTGTGAGAGAACAAATTAAAATGGTAAATATACATGATAATGACATGACAGAATATACACAGTTAAGAACTGTATAACTATACTTATAAGTTACATTTGTATAATGTAACCGTAAACCAGAGCTTATTGTACCATATATAGGCGCTAAATGCAGTTGCATTAAAAGGAGCGGAGCTGCCGCTGCTAACAAGCGGTGTCGGATTACAAAAGTGTGTGCGCAGGTTTAGCTCTGTATAACAAGTGTTAATATGCCGATCAGACCTGATACATATTTCCATCAACATACATTACAAGCAAATATTTTCTATAAACGAATAAACATTGTTAATAACTGAATGACTATTCAAATAGGTGAGCATTACGCTATTGTATGTTGACACAAAAATACTTCTGAGGTGACATCAACTGAATTACGCGATGACACACTCTGAAAAACATCCACAATGACAATAACTATTATTACTTACGGAGTTATTAACGCACAGAAATACCACACAAGGAAAAACAGACTTTTGAGGAATAAACAAGCCAGGAAAACTCCGTATAACTCTGTTACTGGAGCTGCTGAGATGAAAACTCTCTGCGCATGCACCAGACAAGTCTGAACAAGTTGACGCGCACAGTGTTAAAACCGGTTAAAACGCGAAAGGCGAAGCTTGAATTGACGGGTATGTCCCTCTTTGGCTAATGTACTTTCAAGATGGAGGGGCAACATGGCGACCACCGTTAGATCCCATTACCTTATGTATTTTCAATGGCATATTATAAACTTACGAGAATACTTTATTACTTGAAAGAAGTAAATATACATTAATGAGCACATATATTTTTGAAAGAACTAAGTGTTTTTAGCTAAGAATAGACTAAAAAAGTTACACAGTGTAGCTTTAAAATGAGCAAGAGCTCTATTGGTATGTTGGTTTTAACAATGACATATGATTTATTTCAATAGGTTTTGAAAACATGGGCCGACTGCGGCAAAGAAAGTTGGAACATCTCGGATCTTCTTGGACCCTACAGATCCTACTCCGGTAAAGTTGGTTTTATATTCGCACATTCGGACTTCCGCGATCTCAATATAACTGCAATAAATGCATGTTTGCAAATTGTAAACAGCGACATGATATTGTGAAGCAATGATTGTCAAGCTACAACCGTTTTTACAATCGAAAAAAATGGCCAATTATTATTTTAACGGCATTCTTACTTGCGAATGTCCACGGAATGTCCAATGTAGTGCGGAAAACCAGTTAGGGACCGTGTAAAAAGTAGTACAGATGTAGCTACCAGCAAATATGACTCACATTATAATGCTATATATTTTACTTTAGAAATAATTAAAATGCATTATAATGATGGTGTTTAAAAAGATGTTTAGGAAATGAAAAACATGTACATGAGCTGTAATTTGATATCCTGTCATGTGCAAATTCATGTGTAATCTCCTGAACATAGTCAATCGCTTCATTTTACATTTTACATTTGTTTATTTGCCTCAAAATGAGCACGAGCTCTATTGGTATGTTGGTTTTAACAATGACATATGATTTATTTCAATAGGTTTTGAAAACATGGGCCGACTGCGGCAAAGAAAGTTGGAACATCTCGGATCTTCTTGGACCCTACACATCATACTGCAGCCCATGTCTTGCTGTTTTATTCACCTCTGATTTTCAGTGATATATAGACTTGCAGTAAAGAAGAACAACGTAACCGTGTTCTCTTGGTGTTGAATAAAATTTTTTAAAGAATGGCTAAATTTTCGTTGATTTTTTTCCTGTTGTATCATATCTTTGTTTAACATAAAAGTCTCCCAATATCACAGTTCATGCGCATTTTTTGATGTTTACAGTCAATCAGAAATATCACTGTCCATGGTACTGAATCCATCAGATTATTGACAAGTAGCCTACTCAGAAAGCACGACAACAAACATGTGTATTTTTGGTGAACAATTCAAAAACTAGTGGAAAATCTCTGTTCAAGATGGTTTATAAACAATTTGTGCCTCACATGTATACAATGACACACCATCCAGTCCAATAGAGACAGAGTGCATTTAGGCCACGCCCACACGTGGACTTCTGTGTTTTTGGTTCTGGGTTGTTTAGCTTGTTTGCTGTACACTTTGTGACATATCAGCTTTTAGACATTGTTCTGTTTTTTGTTATAAGTCAGAAATGACAAAGAGGCGCTTCAGGCAATGCAAAGTCAATGGAGAGCGTTGCTTTATTTATTATTCTTTTCTAAAAACAACTGCTGTACTATAACCATCTTGGCCATCGGCGACGTGCCAACTGAGTTTGGTGACGGTACAGTGAAGTACAGTAAACCTATTGAGTATTCTTCATTATGAAAATTCATAAAAAAATATGAATTTGTATTATTTTCCAAAAAAAATTGCTGTAGTATAACTATCTGGGTTGCGGCGACGTGCCAACTGAGTTTGGTGACGGTACAGTGAAGTACAGTGAATTTATTGCATATTCTTCATTATGAATAATCATAAAAAATATGAATTCATATTCTTTTCAAAAAACAACTGCTGTACTATAACCATCTGGCCAGCGGCGACGTGCCAACTGAGTTTGGTGACGGTACAGTGAAGTACAGTAAACTTATTGAATATTGTTCATTATGAATAATCATAAAAAATATGTATTCTTATTCTTTTTCAAAAACAACTGCTGTACTATAACCATCTGGCCAGCGGCGACGTGCCTACTGAGTTTGGTGACGGTACAGTGAATTTATTGCATATTCTTCATTATGAATAATCATAAAAAATATGAATTCATATTCTTTTTCAAAAACAACTGCTGTACTATAACCATCTGGCCAGCGGCGATATGCGAACTGAGTTTGGTGACGGTACAGTGAAGTACAGTGAATTTATTGAATATTCTTCATGAATAATCATAAAAAATATGAATTCATATTCTTTTCCAAAAACAACTGCTGTACTATAACCATCTGGCCAGCGGCGACGTGTCAACTGAGTTTGGTGACGGTACAGTGAAGTACAGTAAACTTATTGAATATTCTTCATTGTGAAAAATCATAAAAAATATGAATTCATATTCTTTTCCAAAAACAACTGCTGTACTATAACCATCTGGCCAGCGGCGACGTGCCTACTGAGTTTGGTGACGGTACAGTGAAGTACAGTGAATTTATTGCATATTCTTCATTATGAATAATCATAAAAAATATGAATTCATATTCTTTTCAAAAAACAACTGCTGTACTATAACCATCTGGCCAGCGGCGACGTGCCAACTGAGTTTGGTGACGGTACAGTGAAGTACAGTGAATTTATTGCATATTCTTCATTATGAATAATCATAAAAAATATGAATTCATATTCTTTTCCAAAAACAACTGCTGTACTATAACCATCTGGCCAGCGGCGACGTGTCAACTGAGTTTGGTGACGGTACAGTGAAGTACAGTAAACTTATTGAATATTCTTCATTGTGAAAAATCATAAAAAATATGAATTCATATTCTTTTCCAAAAACAACTGCTGTACTATAACCATCTGGCCAGCGGCGACGTGCCTACTGAGTTTGGTGACGGTACAGTGAAGTACAGTGAATTTATTGCATATTCTTCATTATGAATAATCATAAAAAATATGAATTCATATTCTTTTCAAAAAACAACTGCTGTACTATAACCATCTGGCCAGCGGCGACGTGCCAACTGAGTTTGGTGACGGTACAGTGAAGTACAGTGAATTTATTGAATATTCTTCATGAATAATCATAAAAAATATGAATTCATATTCTTTTCCAAAAACAACTGCTGTACTATAACCATCTGGCCAGCGGCGACGTGTCAACTGAGTTTGGTGACGGTACAGTGAAGTACAGTAAACTTATTGAATATTCTTCATTGTGAAAAATCATAAAAAATATGAATTCATATTCTTTTCCAAAAACAACTGCTGTACTATAACCATCTGGCCAGCGGCGACGTGCCTACTGAGTTTGGTGACAGTACAGTGAAGTACAGTGAATTTATTGCATATTCTTCATTATGAATAATCATAAAAAATATGAATTCATATTCTTTTCAAAAAACAACTGCTGTACTATAACCATCTGGCCAGCGGCGACGTGCCAACTGAGTTTGGTGACGGTACAGTGAAGTACAGTGAATTTATTGCATATTCTTCATTATGAATAATCATAAAAAATATGAATTCATATTCTTTTCCAAAAACAACTGCTGTACTATAACTATCTGGCCAGCAGCGACGTGCCAACTGAGTTTGGTGACGGTACAGTGGAGTACAGTGAAGTTATTGAATTTTGTTCATAAAAATGTGCAAAAACACATTTGTAAATGTGTTATAAGCTCTTTTTGTAGTAAAGCTTTTGGGGTTTTGCACTTTGCAGACAGTCCCTTCGAATCCGTTTCTCAGCCGTCTGCGCATAGACATCAGTGTATTTTTTTCCACTGCGGTGGAAAGCTTATTTTGAGGAAAATAAAGTTCTAGCTGCTTGTCTACGTTACTACGGTTGAAAAGAGGTGTTGTTTGTGTAGTAACAGCGTTTAGCTCACAAGTTAATTCCATCCATCCATCCATCCATCCATCCATCATCTTCCGCTTATCTGGGGCCGGGTCGCGGGGGCAACAGTCTAAGCAGAGACACCCAGACTTCCCTCTCTCTAGCCACTTCCTCCAGCTCTTCCGGGGGAACCCCGAGGCGTTCCCAGGCCAGCCGGAAGACATAATCCCTCCAGCGTGTCCTTGGTCTTCCCCGGGGCCTCCTCCCGGTGGGACGTGCCCAGAACACCTCCCTGGGAAGGCGTCCAGGAGGCATCCGAAATAGATGCCCGAGCCACCTCAGCTGGCTCCTCTCGATGTGGAGGAGCAGCGGCTCTACTCCGAGTTCCTCCCGAGTGACTGAGCTTCTCACCCTATCTCTAAGGGAGCGCCCAGCCACCCTACGGAGAAAGCTCATTTCGGCCGCCTGTATCCGGGATCTTGTCCTTTCGGTCATGACCCAAAGCTCATGACCATAGGTGAGAGTAGGAACGTAGATTGACCGGTAAATCGAGAGCTTTGCCTTGCAGCTCAGCTCCTTCTTTACCACGACAGACCGGTACATCGACCGCATTACTGCAGAAGCTGCACCGATCCGTCTGTCAATCTCCCGTTCCATCCTTCCCTCACTCGTGAACAAGACCCCAAGATACCTGAACTCCTCCACTTGAGGCAGGAACTCTCCACCCACCTGAAGCGGGCAAGCCACCCTTTTCCGACTGAGAACCATGGCCTCGGACTTGGAGGTGCTGATTTTCATCCCAGCCGCTTCACACTCGGCCGCAAACCGTCCCAGTGCACGCTGAAGGTCCTGGCTCGAGGAAGCCAACACGACAACATCATCCGCAAAAAGCAGTGACGAAATCGTGTGGTCCCCAAACCGGACACTCTCCGGCCCCTGGCTGCACCTAGAAATTCTGTCCATAAAAATTATGAACAGAACCGGTGACAAAGGGCAGCCCTGCCGGAGTCCAACATGCACCGGGAACAAGTCTGACTTACTGCCGGTAATGCGGACCAAGCTCCTGCTCTGGTCGTACAGGGACCGAACAGCCCTAAGCAGGGGGCCGCCGACCCCATACTCCCAGAGCACCCTCCACAGAATGCCACGTGGAACACAGTCGAATGCCTTCTCCAAATCCACAAAACACATGTGGACTGGTTGGGCACCCTGGAAAGGGTGTAGAGTTGGTCCAGTGTTCCACGCCGGGACGAAAACCACACTGTTCCTCCTGAATCCGAGGTTCCACCATCGGCCGAATTCTCCTCTCCAGTACCCTGGCATAGACTTTCCCGGGGAGGCTGAGAAGTGTGATCCCCCTATAGTTGGAACACACTCTCCGGTCCCCCTTCTTGAAAAGAGGGACCACCACCCCGGTCTGCCAGTCCAGAGGTACTGTCCCCGACCGCCACGCGATGCTGCAGAGGCGTGTCAGCCAAGACAGCCCCACAACATCCAGAGACTTGAGGTACTCAGGGCGGATCTCATCCACCCCCGGTGCCTTGCCACCGAGGAGCTTTTTAACCACCTCGATGACTTCAGCCCGGTGATGGACGAGTCCACCTCTGAGTCCCCAGCCACTGCTTCCTCAACGGAAGACATGTCGGTGGGATTGAGGAGATCCTCGAAGTATTCCTTCCACCGCCCGACGATATCCCCAGTTGAGGTCAACAGGTGCCCATCTCCACTGTAAACAGTGTTGGTAGGGCACTGTTTCCCCCTCCTGAGGCGTCGAACGGTTTGCCAGAATCTCTTCGAGGCCGACCAATAGTCTTTCTCCATGGCCTCACCAAACTCCTCCCAGGCCCGATTTTTGCCTCCACGACTACCCGGGCTGCAGTCCGCTTGGCCTGCTGGTACCGGTCAGCTGCCTCCGGAGTCCCACAAGCCATCCAGGCATAATAGGACTCCTTCTTCAGCTTGAAGGCATCCCTTACTTCCGGTGTCCACCACCGGGTTCGGGGATTGCCGCCTCGACAGGCACCAGAGACCTTACGGCCACAGCTCCGAGCGGCCGCTTTGACAATGGAGGTGTAGAACATGGTCCACTCGGACTCAATATCTCCAGACTCCCTCGGGATCCGGTCGAAGTTCTGCCGGAGGTGGGAGTTGAAGATCTCTCTGACAGGGGGCTCGGCCAAACGTTCCCAACAGACCCTCACAGTACGTTTGGGTCTGCCGGGTCTGTCCAGCTTCCTCCCCCGCCATCGGATCCAACTCACCACCAGGTGGTGATCAGTTGACAGCTCCGCCCCTCTCTTCACCCGAGTGTCCAAGACATATGGCCGAAGGTCTGATGACACGACCACAAAGTCGATCATCGACCTCCGGCCTAGGGTGTCCTGGTGCCACGTGCACTGATGGACACCCTTATGCTTGAACATGGTGTTCGTTATGGACAAACCGTGGCTAGCACAGAAATCCAATAACAGAACACCGCTCAGGTTCAGATCAGGGGGGGCGTTAATTGATCCGGAAAATTCGAATCTGTGAATATGCAACTAACTAAATGTACAGTACAACTTATACCATCACTGTCTTCTGTTAGGTGCTTCATTCACACACATTGCACTTCAATTGTTTTTGAAAGGAGGGTCACACCGCTTTAAAACAAGTTGTAAAATATTTATTTGACCCTAAAGAACATACTACAAGTCTTAGTATTTACTGTAGATCTTTGATTTATACCATCACTGTGTTCTATAGGGTTCTTCATTGACAACACTTCCAGTTCAATAACTTTTGAAAGGAGGCTCACGCCGCTTTAAAACAAGTTGTAAAATATTTATTTGACCCTAAATAACACACAAGTCTTTAATGTAGTAGTATTTACTCTAGATCTTTGATTTATACCATTACTGTGTTCTATAGGGTTCTTCATTGACAACACTTCTAGTTCAATAGCTTTTGAAAGGAGGCTCACGACGCTTTAAAACAAGTTGTAAAATATTTATTTGACCTTAAAGAACATACTACAAGTCTTTAATGTAGAAGTATTTTCAAAATATTTATGTGACCTAAAATAACTTAATTAATGTAGTAATAATGTAGTAGTAATTTAATGTAGTAGTATTTTCACCATATACCTTCAATGTGTCTGTAATGATTATTACATATTTTTTTAAGTTACAAAGCACACCCTATAAAACATGGTCAACTGTAAAGAGTTCACTTGACATTGTAATACTACTAGTATTACACTACCAGACTACTACCAGACACCTCTTACAGGGCAGGGCACCTCTTACATCTGCCCCCACCACCCAAGGAGAGGACTTCTCATCGGTCTAAAAGTTTACTTTACCCACCAAACCAATTCCTAAAGTTAAGGCAAGAGCCATAAAATATAAAATATAGACTGCAACACATCTACTTCATCTTCTTACAAAGCACAGTTTATGTTAATGGTTATTGACTGTTAACACAACAGTTCACAGGACAAATCCATTAACAGATAAATGAATGCATGGTAACCGTTTCTTATCATGTTTGGTCTCTATCTGTTCCATACTCCCCCTGGAGCAACATGGAGTAAAGTGCCTTGCTCAAGGACACACTGGTGGTAACCGCTGGGATCGAACCAGCAACCTTCTGTGTGTCAGTTCCATGGTTTAACCCACTGGACCACCATCTCATTTTGCAAACGCACATTCACAGAAGCCAAAAGACACAAACACATAATACGAGTCACCGTTATGGTGACTTCAAATGAAACACATTACAGTTAAACCCCTGTTAATTCTCAATAACATCTTTAATCTTCAGTTGTTTTAATCTAAGGCTGTGGCTGAAGTCAGTTGTAGTGCTTGTGTCCTTTTCTGTTATCTTCTTTCTTTCAGTGATTCTGCTTGTTAACAGGCTCATTAAGGCTGATATGATAAATTTAATATACACCGATTTTGTGGCTCAGTTAAGGTCCAGTTCTGGTTTATCTCATTGCTCTTAGCTGACATGTGGCATTGCTATGGCCACCTTGTGGCCTAGATCTGGCAAACAGGATGTGGAATGACAGTCATTCCACGCAGCATGTGGGCTAGATCAGCATTCCAC